>NC_043707.1:60849418-60903627 GCF_006229205.1 Suricata suricatta
CTGCTGAAATTGGATCCTTAACCAACTGAGCCACTCTGGTGCCCCAACAAATTTTACTATGGTTTTTGAAAACAGTTGCCTTTTCTACCGCAGATTATTCTTCTCTACACCTATAACATCAGAATTTATTTTGTTACTTGCTTTGACCAATAAACTTTAAGCTGAAGTGACACATGACATTTTTAAACAGAAGCTTTAAGAACCATCAAGTGATTCTGCCTTCTTTCTTTTTCCCTCTGCCATGACACTAACAATATCTCATATTGAAGATGTTCCTTTAGCCCGAGTACCAGAGTGAAGAGCCAAAGTTAAACCTCAGTGAAGATGTAACATGACTGAGAAGTAAGTATACTTTCATTAATGTGAGCCTCTACAGTTTGAGGTCTTTTGTTACTGAAGTATAACTTAGCCCAAGCTCACTGACACAGTCTGTGATGATATGTTAAATACACTGAGAGCTATCATACATCAGAAATATTTCCCTCTCAGTACAATAGGGCAACCATAGTATAAGAAACTCAAACAAGAGGAAAATACAGAAATATACTCTAAGGAAAGTACAGTGTGTCAGTGACTTATTGTTGGTCCTTTTTGTACCTCAGTTTATTTTTAAACAGATAAAATTCAAAGATTCTTAATGATGATCTTAAATATTTTACAGCTTCCAGTCATGGGATAGAGTTATCCAAGTCCTGCTAAATTGAACACTTGAATACCACTCTATCAACATTCTTTAAAGTGAAAAATAAATCACAATTACTTAGTGGCACTACTGACTTTCATTGTATTTTACCAGAAAGAGTAACTAAAATTGCCCTTGTGAACTCTCCCACCATAAATTCCTCCACTGGGCTGTCTTTCCTCTCTCTTGCAGGTATATTGTACAATGTCACTTGGCCATCAAGAACTTCCTCCAAAGGTTTACCCACCAACAGCATGCAGATTCTAATGGATGGTAGATTTAAAATCCAATTTGAATAGTTATCAATTTCACATGGAAACCCTGGCAATGCATACTTGGTCACACTATTAGCGGTTCTTTGTCTCTCATTAAAAAGCAAACCATGGGGGTGCCTGGGTAGCTCAGTTGGTTAGCATCGGTCTTCAGCTCAGATCATGATCTCACCGTTTGTGAGTTCGAGCGCCACCTCGGGCTCTGTGCTGGCAGCTCAGAGCCTGGAGCCTGCTTCGGATTATATCTCCCTCTCTCTCTACTCCTCCCCCGACTCATGCTTTGTCTCTCTCTCTCAAAAATAAATAAACTTTAAAAAATTAAAAGAAAAGGATGAATATGCTTTACTTGCTCCCAGAAGAAAACTGATTTAAAACATAAAGTACAAAGTTTGCCTCCATTGCCCTTTAAATTGTGTATCTCCAAGAAATTCCTCAAATGGAAATAATGAGGAATATGTGGAACCATTTCCAATATAACCCATTTCTTAATCTGTGAAGCAATTTCCAATATAACCTAACTTATTTCTTAATCTCCCTGTCCAGTGGCATAATATCAGCTCACCACAAACTATTCCTGGTTTATACAATTTAGGCACATTCTAATTTGTTTATCGATTCCATTCTAATTTGTTTATAGATTATATCAAGAAAAAACCATGGAATCATTGAAGCTAAATAAGCACCAACCCTCTGAGCTCCTTTGTTGTATTTATATCTTAAGAAATTGTGCCTTTAGTTGCGAATTAAAAATGAGTTGTCAGGTTCCCTTAATAATTAATGTTGAAATGAACAACTGTTTCAAGTACAACACATTCTATTTAATGTTAAACAGCGTTATATTTACTGTAATTCCACCTTTCATCCTAATGTCAACTTCTAAATCTTTAATGCTTTAATCACACTTCTTTTTCTGATATCCCCTGTGAGTTCCTCAAACCAATGCCCACTCCTTTGTGAGAAGGTGGGCATTTTATGCTGCAAGGGTTAGTCAGCAGCAATTGTTAATTATTAAGGAAAACAAAATGCAGCTGCTGGAAAATTGTGTTTGTTCCCAGCAGGGCATGTTACCTTTAATCTCTACTGACACTGAGGCAAGCAAAGTCATAAAAGGGAGATAATGCATTTCAAGAACATGGCCCCACAGAAAATTAAAGAATTTCCTATAAAATTAATGAGCCTAATTACCAGATAATGTCTGCAGATGCCTTTCAGTAAGGTATCCGCCTTTCTGATGGAGTGGAAAGAGAGGAAGCCAAGGGGTGAGGCACCAAGGAACAGCTTAGAGGCTGGCTGGGTGGAGCCAGGAGAAAGGAAAAGAAAGTCAAACTTTGTGTCCCAAGGCTTCTATTTCTCCTGAACTGATGAGAGAATGAAGGGCTAATATTTTCTAAGAATGTGCTATCTTCCAGGTAATGTACTAGGCAATGTGTATTACAGCTCAGTCACTGACCGAGTTTAGGGCCTGGAGCCATTATTCAACTGGGTTATTTACAGGATTAGTTTAAGGTATTTCATGTAAAGCACTTAGTACAATGCTTGCAACCAAAAACTCATGCACTAAATATTACCAAATAGTTATTTAATTGTCACTACAATTCTGAGAATGAGACACTGTTATCTC
The DNA here is from genome assembly GCF_006229205.1 of Suricata suricatta. Taxonomy (NCBI): domain Eukaryota; kingdom Metazoa; phylum Chordata; class Mammalia; order Carnivora; family Herpestidae; genus Suricata; species Suricata suricatta. Next base: position 60,851,994 of record NC_043707.1, read on the forward strand.
CACTATCATTATCTCCCAATTCAACCATCTAGTAATGCAAAGAACACAAAATGTGAACTTGGGTCTTTCAAAGGCTACAAACACTGAAATAAACTTATGTTTTACATGTGCAAAATGGACCATTTCACCCCTAAAACAGATGACTAATTGAATAAAGATTTACTCCCTCTTCAGTGGGTAAATTTTGTTTACAACTTAGGGTTTATAGACATTCAAGTGAAAAAGATGGCTGCATGGCAATTCAAAAAGGAAGAGCCTCAATGAACAGGTCATGAAAGCAGCCTGAATTTCCATAATCTTAAATGCCTGCTTTGCATTGCTCAAAACCTACAGTCCCATTCAGGAGTCAAAAGCCACAATTATCCAAAACTGAATCCAGAGTAGTAAAACTACAACAAAGGCAATTGTACAAAGCCTAAAAATGCTTTGAAAAGTTTTTAGAGTTAACAGCTTAATACTGCTTCTAGGGAGGAGAGAATCACTGGGATAGACTCTTCAGGACCCAGGAATTGATAAGAATAGCCTCAAGGTGAAACGTCCCTAACGATTATTGGTTCATAAACCACTCTGAAAATGTGCTGAATCCTATGGATATTACACTGAGGAAAAAAAATAGCACATATGTACTCAGGTTAAGAATCCAGTATGGATTTTGCTTTTGAACCAGTGAATTTTAGTAGTTTAACGTCTAAGTTAGATTCGTTGAAACCTAAATCCAAGACAACTATAAGGCAGAACAAGTCTTTTTATACTATCTTCAGCTCATGAAGCTTCCCTGATGATTGGAGTTGACCCTGATGTGCTCAGTCGTCCAAAGCTAGCTGCTGAGTGATCATTGAGTGGACAGGGATGCCAAGAGCACATTATCTACTCAGAACTGAATTGGCACTCACTGCGCTGGGATATCTGGCCCAGACTCATGGCGAGGACCCCTAAGAAGCTGTATCTTTTCAGCCCTCCACATATTCTGATCAGGTAAATTACTAATAATATATCTTAGTAAAATATATCTTACTATGAATTTTTAACTCCCATGAGATTAAGTAGATAGGAAGGTATTTTTATAAATTATAATGTACTATATGCAAGCCATAGTTAAAATTTCTTGAACTTTTTTTAAGTTTATTTTATTTATTTTTGAGAGGTAGAGAAAACATGCATGAGTAGGGAGGGGCAGAGAGAGGGAGAGAGACAATCCCAACCAGGCTCCATGCTGTCAGTGCAGAGCTCAATGTGGAGCTTGATCTCACAAACCTGAGGCAAAACCAGAAGTCAGATGCTTAACTGGGTGAGCCACCCAGGTACCTCCCTTGAACTTCTTATTTCAAGAGAAAGTGGACAAACGATACGGAAATTAACATTTTCCATTATTTCATGTAATACTATATAGCAACTCTCAATAACAATCCCTGCTTTATATTTAAGAAAATATGCACCATAAATGTTTAAAAGTTTCTCCTTAATATCCTAAAAATGTTTATCGCACTTCTTCATGATGCAAAGTTTAAACAAACTGCTGAGGTATGAAACTTGGGCAGAATATTCCTTAATGAAGATATTCCTTACTGGCTTTAGATTGATGTTGTGCCAATAAGGAAAAAACTGCATTCAACAGCTGTACTTTCTCAGTTAGAGAAGAATATTCCATAATGATTAGAAACTGTGTAACACAACAGAACAAGTTGTTAAAATCATAATCTTCAGATTCAGACACAATGGGTTCAAATCCCATTGCTACTTACTAAGTGTGTAACTTGGAAAATTTACTTAATGTCTCAGAGCCCCATTTGCTTCATTAATAAGAAGGAAACTTATTTCTCATGAGGCTGTCATGTAGATTAAATGAGAGATGCAGGTTAAATGCTTAATATAAGTCTGACACATAGTAAGCCATCTGTGTATGTTACTATTTGTTCCGCCATTTGTCATGTATGTATTACATATCTCTTACGAATAATTCCTTTAGTGTTTGTGGAAACTGACATACCAGGAGGTGGAAGTAACCCATTATGATAGGCTACTCTGTCTTTCTTTAGTTTTATCTCCTTTTTTGCAAGCTTTATTTCTTGGCTGTACTTCTACTCATACTGTGCAGTTTCTCCTTTCATTGTTCCAAACAGAATAGGCTTTCTGCTCAGCATTAAGGGAAACAGAGACATATAAGGCCACACACCTCCCCTGATGACCTCAATGTTAGTGAGACAGAGCAGAAAACGTCAGTGATTATCTTACATGGTGGGCTATCAGGACCCAGAAAAGGAGCAGAGAGATCACCTCCTTACCTGGTCTGACACAAGGAGCAAAGTATTGTGTACAGATGAAGCAGGTGAAGCTAGTAAGGTAGCCACAGGGCAAACCATGAAAGCATAATGAATCTCAAGAAACTGGATTTCACTCTGAAGGAAATGAAGAATTAACAATGTGGGGAGGGAGGGATGTGAGGGAGAGGGGGGAATAGAACTGATAGTTTTCAAGGAGTTACAGAGGTGGGGAGCACGGCATGGAGGAGCAGATTCACGGAAAGAGAATGACTTCAGTGATCTGGAGATCTGTAAGGATATTGAGAGGCATTTTCTTCTTTTTTTTCTTCCCTCTAAAAGGGGAGTTTGAGGTATAGAGCCCATTATTTGTTTCCCAGGCCTGCTGTAACAAAGCACATCAAATTGGGTGGCTTAAAATAATAGAAATTTATTCTCTCTCAGTTTTTGAGGCTAGAAAAATGAAATCAATATGTTGGCAGCCCATGCTCCCCTCTGAAGGCTCCAGGGGAGAATTCTTCTTTGCCTTTTCCTAGCTTCTGTTGGTTTCCAGAAATTCTCAGTGGTTCTAGCCTTGTAGATGCATCACTCCAATCTTTGCCTCCACCATTGTGTGGCACCTCTTCTCCTATGTTTTTGTGTCCAAATTTCCCTTTTCTTACAAAGTTGCCAGTCATTGGATTAGAGCCCACCTTAATCCAGCATGACTTCATTAAACTTACTTATATCCACAAATACCCTATTTCCAAATAAGGTCACATTCATAGGTTCAGACCGACATACATTTCAGGGGGACACTATTTCACCCAGTAAAACCCCTGTATCCCATTTACGAGGGTGTCATCAAAAGCTGATGGGCTTTGAAGACCCAAGGATACCATGCAAAACCGCCATTGCAAGACTAACATTTGGTAGCAGAGGTCACCAGAAGCACAGAGACCAGAATGAGCAAGAGCCTATCTAATAGCTTAAGAAAACCTCAGCCTGCCCCATTCATCTTCTTGCCTAAACTGAGCAGACCTTAAAGACAGAGATGTCCCAGAAGTCTACATAAACCTTTGGAGTAGGTGAGGAAAAGTAAGAGGGTTCACTCAACTAGATGGTGGAGGATAGAGTTTTGAATTAAATATGGTATTGAGGTTATAAATAGATTAGACTAAATTTTAGTAACTGCCAGTGGCTGAAAAGTTATGGAATCTTCTCAGATGTCCCGAGGGAGCAGAAAGGGAGATTTAACATAGTAAAGTAGAAGTCAATTACTTGAAAATAAAATGCACATCTATACCTAAAATAGGGATAGAAGGCGCCTCTGATTACAGGCACTCTGGAGATGGCTCCTTAGGCTGAGATGTCACAATGAAGTCATGGTCAAAGGCCTTAATGGAACTCATGGGAATAGAAGAAGACACCTCTACAGGGTGGTCTAGTGTACCATGTCTGGGAAGCAGGACCTAAGTGTAGCCACAGAGAGAATTTCACTCAGAATGAAAATAAGAAAAGTTGTGTTCAGGAAGCCAAAGCAAGCCCCAGGGGACTTGTTTTACACTGACCTCCTTTTCTACGTGTGCCTTTTTCTTGTCCTTTTACCATCTGCAAAGGAATTTAAGTTTTACACAGTAATATTCTCTTTTCCCCTTCAAAGTGCTCTCTTTCTCCAATCCAGTCATGATAGTTTCTGGCAGAAACCATTTGTCCTTTTAAAAAAAATATATCAGCGTCATTTTTCAAACAGCTCCCTTATCCCTACCTTTCCTGCCTCCACCAGTGAACCACATTCTCTGAAGACAGTGTATGCAGAACAGGGTACTAAGAGCCAAAAAGGGAGACTGAAGAGTGAAAAAAAATACTGAAGTTGATCAAACTGAGGAAACTTTGCTCAGCCATGGTTTCAATCTCTTCTGGTCATCTGAGTAGGTATTCTAAGCATACTGTTTGAACTGGGGTTCACCACGAGCTACATTTTTATAAGTTTGCTTTTCCAGTATTATCATGCCCAGCTAGAGTTACTTATTTCATTCCAGCTCAGTAGGAATCCACAGGCTGCATAAAAATACATTAAGGAATATTTATAAGATGGCAAACAGGGCCAAATGTATGGAAAAGAATAATATTGTGCATTGCTCATTACAAACATGATTATTTTGTGTATGTAACGGATGTGTTGTTAAGGCACAGTGGGTTGTTTGAAGTTTACAAGTTTGTTATGGATTGATTTATTCATGAAATGCTTTGTTTCTATGACAACTTTATTGGTTTGCCTGTGGTCTAAATACATATAGGCATGGCAGGAATTCCACGCTACAAAACAAATTACACACTCCCCCCTGAATCACTTGCTGCCTTTAGGGAGTGTAGCGAAAGGATTTCCAACCAGGGCAGACATCACCATACACAGGGCCAGCATTAGAGAGATCACATAATAAAGGGGAAAAAGGCTTTTAAAAAAGAACAACTTAAAAGTCTCCAATGGCCTCCAACTCTGTAATATAAGGAAAGATGGAAATGAGCAACGAAATGCCCAACATAAGAGAAATACAATCTACTCACAATGCATGAGGTTTTTATTTAAGAAAAAACACTGATCAAAGACCCATATTTCCTCTACAAATAATACCCCTTGAAGGATACCATTAATATTCACAACAGTTGTGTAACTACAAAAGAAACTGAGAATTGTTGTTTAGAGAAAATCATAATGGGTTTTTGGAAGATAAAAGGAAAAGGTAGAAGAGAAGAAAGGGAAAGAAAAAGAAAGATATTTACTGTAGACCAACGATAATCAAGGAAGGGATGGCTCTTACTTATCCAGTGAAACTTAAGTCAGGAAATCATGCCTGAGGAGGCCTAAACATTTTGAAAGCTGGAAAAGAGAGTAGAATTGAAATAATGTCCCTCATATTACCCCAGAAATACATTCCTATGTATACATCAGAGGGAAAAAAAATTAAAACTAGGAAGATTATTTAGAATAAAATTATTACTCTTCATAAATTCAAAGAAGACAATATTACATGAGAAAATGCATCTAGTCTCATAGATGGTAAGATAGTATGAATTTTGATTAAAAATTTACATGAAGCAAGGTGCATTTTCTCAAAATCATCATTTCATATTTTTGCAAAAGCTACTTCAAATTTTTTGCTCTTATTTTCATTTCCACAGATATTGGTTTGTGCTGGTAAATGAAGATTAATTTTGAGGTGTGCGACTGCCTACACAATCTTCTCTTGGAATCAGCTCCTCTCCACATTTGTTTGCTCAGATTAGGGGCTGGATTAGACAACCTTACATCCACCACTCGACTCTGCCATCATGGCCACTACAGATTAAGTCAGATTTGAGTATCAGTCAGTGGTAAAAACTCAACTAATAAGAGAGTGTCCTTAATCTTTGTGGCAGGAAAACAATGCTGTGTCCATTTTACATATTACACAGGGCATAACAGTCTTTATTTATTGTATCTGATAGTGTCTAAGATATTTGGTATATGAAACACCCTAGAAACCATCTCTTTCTAAAAATTAGAACATATGTATATTTATATTGTCATTTACACAAACTGTATTTGTGTGACTGAATCAGGAATGTTTATATACAACAATTGAACTTTCCATATTTTGACTTTAGGCTTCAGGGTACTTGCTGTGATACTATGAGAAGATGGCACACCAGAGTCATAAGAGGCTACTACTCCTACAAAGTATTAAGAAATTGCCACTTGCATGCCAATATGTTTCTCTTGAATTCAAACCTTTCTCAAATTTGAAAAGAAATCTGTAAACATCCTGACTGTACCCTATCAAAACCAGTTTCACAATCTGACTCAAGAACATACACACACAAAATTGAGTAGATTCCTAGGTGAAATGAATACTGACTTTTTCATGAGGAAATTAAAGTGGTGTGACTAATCAGTTATTCACATATTCTTTTAATAATGATTGTCTGAGATTCTACCATGCTTACACACTTTTCCCCACCTTGTCGATTACCCATCCTTGGGTGAGCCAGACAGTAAATAAGTAAATAAATCAATAAGATCCTGACAAATGGTGATAAGTGCTATGTGGGAAAAGATGTGGAGCTGAAACACTAAAAAATAGAAAGAAGGAAGAGAAATTACTTTATATAAAATAGGCTGTGATTTTTAAGCTGGGGCTTGGAGGGTTAAATGATTTGACAGGGAGAGTAAGGGTGGAGAAGGGAGAGAAACATGTTAAAACAGAGGGAAACAGTAGCTTAAAAAAAAGGCTTGGAGCAAAAAGGAGCTTGGTATGTTTGAGAATAATAATAGTGATATTCAGAGCTAATGCTGTTCCAAGAGCTTCATTTCTATTATGTCATTTGACTTAGAGAAGGCCAGTGTGTCTAGAGGATGAAAAGTTCTTAATATATATTAATTGAACAAGTGGATTTTAAAAATCACTGTACATCCTACAGAAGTCTAATTATCTGTGTGATTCAGAATATAGGATTGGAAAGAAACTTGGCATGTGAATATTGAAAAAGATTCTTGAGATGTTAGCTACACTTATCATGGTGATCCTTTTGCAACTTTTACAAATAATGAATCATTATATCATACACCTGAAACTAATAGAATGTCACATGTCAATTATATCTCAATAGAAAAGAAGAAGATGAAAAAGGTACTCAGATGACACTAGCACTATTCTAAGTAATGAGTCTACTTCAAGGTACAGCTTCTGGAATATGTATCTTTTACTTCATTTTACAACAAGGAAATTTATTTGGATAAAAGGCCACAGCATTGCACAACTCCAGGGGGCAAAGAAGCTGATGTGAATGGTGCCCCCTTGGAATTTTGTAATGCAGTGGTCTTGCTGATTAAGCTGTATTTCCACAGAGTCACTGGGATACAAAATAGATGTGTCTGGCTTACCTAATTGCACTTACCTCTGAAGATAAAAAAGAAGAGAGAAGAAAAGTTGAATCTCCTTAGAAGAGGCTCACAGAGAATCCTTCTGGGGAACACATACCATATGAACATTTTATCTCAACACTTTAGTGCCTGAACCATTTTGCTAATTTGACATGGGAAGCGCTAATAAGATAAAAAGCTCAGGCGTCCTTATCCCATTAGCACTTCCTCTATAGTTTTTCTGACCCACATTCTGACCTGATCTCTCCCATATTCCCCATGGCTTGTATTGTAATGATTAAAACCTTCATCCTTTTGAAAAGATGTTGGGGAATTGACTGGATTTAACTAAAATTTCCAGCTTAAATTACTGTGTGATTTTTAGCTGATCAGAATCCATTTAGCATTAGGTGGCAGTGGCCAAGTCAGGGGATAGACTACAGAGTAGAGAATGGATATAAACAGAAGGAGCCAGTTAATAGGCAATTAAAGCTTCACTGCCTTCCTACCACCACAAAGCTCCTTATCTAGACTCACAAATGCAAGGAAGAAAGCCAGCCAGTTGAAAATCGCTGTTTACTTTGCTTAGCCTTTTTCAGAATTTTCTTTCTGTTTTTTGTTTTTGTTTTTCAGATTCATCTGCATTCATTCGGAACTCACATTTCAAACGCCTAGCCTCATCTCTCACTGAACTATTTTATAATTTCTCTTTATTCAAAACATTTAGATTTCTCTATATTACAAACATGCCAATGTATTTTACAGATAACTAACGAAGGGATATGGTTGTATTCATCCCTATCACTCTAAGTGAGACATAATCTCTCTTTGCTCTTCCCTCTGCCAGGATACATACCCAGGCTTCAGTTATTTCCTGTTTTAATTACCACAACCACCTACTTTTTGGTCTTTGTTTCCCATCTTCTCTCCTTGTTCTGTTTAAATCATTCCTGCCAAGTCAATTTTCCTTTCACGCTTGGGACCACGTCGATGTATTCCTTGGATCTTGACACAAGCTTCTTTAATATTTATGCCTCAACTTTGTACTCTGTCAGCTTCAAGATTCTTCTACCAGCACCCTGTTTTCTGCCTCTCCATCCAACTTAGGGTTTAGTTCCTTAGGGCCCAGTCTGGTCTTTCTTCCCGTTCCCCAATTTGATGGTAGGAGGCCTATCCACCATTATTCTTTTTGTCAAGTGAATACAGTACCACTGTATAGGAGACCTAGATGCCGTCTAGCATGAGTGTTCATTTCACTGAGGAGCAAACAGGCACAGGAAGCTCAGGTAGCTGGTTCATGGTCATCCTGGAGCGACTGTAGAAGAGGAAGCTTCCATGCAGCAAAAGTCAACACAGAATCTACGTCTCCTGACCCTCCCTTGTGGCTCTTCCTCCTCACCAGTGGGAAGTTCCTAATGTTTCCAAGCATGAGGACCCCTTCTTAACGTTAACATTTTTTAAAAGAGACTTCTGGTTAGATGTGGTAGCTTGAGAACATTTGTTTATCTGTTTTTCTAATAAAAATGTATCTAAAATTATTGTAAAGAATATAAAGATGTAAATCTATAATACCTTGGTTAGAAAAAGAAGGTATTGGTGAATGACAGAATTTCAAATTCTGGGAAATGGAGAGTGGTCTGAAGGATAATTACTGATAAGAACAGTTAGCTTTCTAAGCAAATATGTAACAGATATTGTTTTAATAAAAATAAAAATTACATTAAAAGAAAAAGGCACTATTTTTAAATTGAGTAGTTCTGTAGAGTAAAAATCACATTTTTAATTTTGAGTAATTACATACTCAAAAGATTAGTTCTAATTCGGGAATATTTTAAAATAAAGTTCTAATTTCTCAAATAGTATCTGCATACATGGGAAACACAGTGTATGTGTATGAAATGTAATGATGTCACTAAATGGATACTGTTTGATATCCAAATGGTGACCAGACTGCCTGCAATAACTTGTTAGCTGTTGCACATTGGGCACCACGACTCCAGACTACTCTGTCAATCTGGTAGAGAGCTTAACAACTAGTTATTGAATACAGTCAGGATTAGAAAGCACCAGAAGAAAAAGTGATTCTTCTTGGCAAACCATGATACTTCAGTAGAAGACGACAGCATCTTTTTGTAGGACCCAGTACCAGTAGAAGATTTACTTTGGTTACAGGAGATTTGAACACTTGAAAAATGTAGAAGAAGAAAAGGAACCAATGAGGAGATAGATTACTTGCTTCTCAAAAGAGTAGAGTTCAATAAGAAAACAATGTATTATAACAATGCAAAAGGCTCATCAAGGTCATACTTTAGGGTATTGGGCTTAATTGGTGCCAAGTCAGCCTCCATTTTCTGTTTTTCAATAATTTAAATAACTTAGTGTTTTGCCTCTATTCATGTATATAATAATAATTTTAGTTATTTAGGTAATTCTAGAAAAATTTTTTCAGAATAAATTAGATAAGGTGTCTCCATTCTACAATCAGGTATGAGAGAGAACAGCAAGCCTATATTAACAGTAAATAACCTTGTAGGCAGTATTTCTATTTTCTCCTATGCTTTCAGTCAGGCCCAGCCTTTTCTATCCCGGGTATATAAGGAACATTTGTCCAGCCAACCAACTCCAGTTATAGCTACTCCAACTCATGCCTTTGGAATCCTAGTATTTTCAGTATTTTTGTATAGGAGGTCCATCTTGATAGCTTCCAGATCTTGAAAGTTTTTTAGTTTAAAAATATTGACTAAAATGGCTTATTTCTGTATTTTTAAAAAATAAAACATCTTTAAAAAGAAAAAACCTCTCTAATATGGAATATCTTTATATACCTTGTCTCTGATGCAACTCTAAATTACTATTATTCTCAACTTCTTTGAAAGCACATTCCTTCCTTTCCCTGTTTCCCTCTCCCACTCTCTGTCTCATCTATATTTCTCACTGTCTTACTTTTCTGGCTCTCAAATTTTAACATTAGGGATGAGGGCTGAGATCATGCTGGAATTTTGAATTTTTTTTTCACAGTGGTGACTACACCCATCTAATCACCAGCCTTCTAATGAGCAAACAGAGTTCTGTGTAACTGTAAGTAACAAGGAAGAAAGTAAGTACACCCAAACTCTATTTGTTAGATTTTAAGAAATAAGTTGTTTACAATCAGACCAATAGATAAAAGGAGTCCACCTGAAGGACCAACTCAGTGAGCTGAACTTAAACAGAATTTTTTTGGGCGCCTGGGGTGGCTCAGTCAATTAAGCATCCAAATCTTGATTTCAGCTCAGGTCATGATCTCATTGTTCATGAGATCAAGCCCTGAGTCACGCTCTGCACTAAGCCTGTAGCCTGCTTGGGACTCTCTAACTCTCTCCCTTGTCCTGCCTCTGTTCTCTTGGGCTGGCTCTTATCTCTCAAAAATAAATAAATAGCTCTAAAAAAACCCATAATTTTTAGGAAAAGTTACTCTTTTAGTAAATATTTTCTCCTTATAGAGGACAACTGATAACAAAAAAATATAGATGAGTATTATGGAGCAGAAGTCTATTGTGGGCATAGCAGTAAGGATTATATTATTGTAATGAGTCTACTATCTGCAAAAAAAAAAAGTATTCTGGGAATAATTTACTATTTTTTTTTAAATCAGTCAAGTCTGGCTATGGTGACAAAAAGAGGAAACAAAATAAATGAGTTCTTTTTTCATGGCACAAACCCAGTGCGGGTCTGTGGACTGGGGTTGGAGGACACAGGTTCTACTCAGGGTTCCATCCAGGCTGATGAAGTTCTAACCTAACACACACCAACCTGCTCTCCTCAGCAGGGGGAAGGATGCACACTGGCCAGGAAGGTTCTGCCTAGAAATGACACATCATGCTCCTACTCAGTAGTATTCTAGAAAATGTTCATCAGCCAGATTTTTGAGGAAAAAGAAACACTAATATGTATTGTTTGCAAATATATGAGTATAAATACTCCCACTGTGATTGATTTCAAGATACTAACATGATCACTGTGGAATAAGAAATATGTACCATCATATAGCATTTTCACCACATAGATAATAGATAGGGATACCTTCAAAACCATACATGAGAATAAAAGGTAGTAAAATAATTAGGAAGTGATGCTTTTGAATATTTATTCTTTGTTTTAAATTTATATAATTTAGTTGATGCTTCTGAGTATTTATTATCTTTGTTTTAAATACAAATTATTTCTCAGTCTATATAATTTATTGTTAGTAATGGCTACTTTCAACTATCGGCCTACTAATTTGTACTGGCAAGAGTTGGTATAAGCTTCAGGACACCGGTAGGTCCACTTCACTGGGGAAAGCAAGTGCGGCCACCGCTATCTTTAAAGGGAGCAGGGAATGCAATCCTGCCTTGCTTGTAAAATGAATACTTCAGTTTCCATGGAACCTTGACAACCAATTTTAAATCATATTTATTTTTCAAAATTCTAGTGAGAAACTGAAGACAGGTTAATTAGACTTAGGCAGAAGAACAGATATTTTAGGATTTCTCAGTGAATGGCTCAGTTAGCTAACACTAATCTATCAGCTACTTGAGAACCAGGAGTAGATTTATTCATCTTTGAAATCTTGGTCTCTAGTGCAATACCTGGCATACACAGGTACTCAATAAGTATTTGTGTGTATGAACTAAAGTTAGCAGTACATACTATCTTCTGATTTGTGTTTATTCTGTAGGAAATGAAGTTGCTGATATATCAGTATGCTGATTCATCATTAAGATGCTAAATTATTGGGGTTCCTGGGTGGCTCAGTCGATTAAGTGTTCAACTTCAGCTCAGATCAGGATCTCGCATTTGTGAGTTCAAGCCCCACATTGAACTCTGTGCTGACAGCTCAGAGCCTGGAGACTGCTTCAGGTTCTGTGTCTCCCTCTTTCTCTTTACCCCTCCACTGCTTGCACTTGGTCTCTCTCTCTCAAAAATAAATAAACATTAAAAACATTTTTTTAAAGATGCTAAATTATTAGAGGTTATGAGTACTTTAGAATGAAGGAACAATTTCTTTGGCCCTTTAGTCTATGAGAAAACTAAATTTTATTATTATCAATCCTAGATATTGCAGTTAGTATGGGTGGGAAAGTTTCTTGCCTCCTATGATTGTGAATGTAAATGCTTTTCCATCTAATGTAAGCACAGACCTGGTGCATGCATTTGCTAAAGTAACAATGGAATTGAGTATAACTTTGGTTTGCTTTTAAGCTCTGCTGCATTCATTTTCCTAACATATTGTCTAATGTTACCATAGATTGTTGACAGAAAGATCATTTGTCTAGAAATCTAGGGGCTTTATCTTATCAGTGATACCTTTTAAAGCCTTTGAAATCTGACATTGATTCACTGAAATGATATTTTAGTGAAATGGTGTGTTTTTCTTTAATCGTCTTAGATGCAACAATTTCTGCCTGTGGAGTCAATGGGGCTCAACTTGTAATAGTTAATTGAAAGTGTTTTCTTTTTTGGACTCTCTAAAATACCTTCTTCCCTTAAAAAAAAAATAATGTTATAGGAAAAAAACACTCCTTCAAAATATCTTTTTTTTATATTTTATAACTTGTTATTTGGCATATCTTAAAATCAGTTACTTATTAAATATGTTGCTCTTTTTCAAAACAAGCTTTTTCTTCCTTTCCTTGCTCCCTCCCTCTCTCCTTCTTTCCTTTCTCCCCCTCTTTTCTTTTATTCCTGTCACTATGCACAGATTTTGCTAGCACACCGGTGCTACAAAGTTTCTGAACTTCTAGCGGTACAAAAGACCCATGATCCTGACCTTACTCTTCCTGCACCTCTAGTAAGAGCCCAGTTTTCTCTTGAAAATCTTTAAAGCATTACTATCGCAGGATATTTTTTCCTACAAATAAAATGCACTTGTTCCCCTCAACACCCAGTAATTTTTCAAAAGCAAAGCAATTTGCTATAAATGAAAACAAGTATTTTGTTATATGTGGCAATCAGGATTCAGTAAGAGAAGTAGAATCACTAGGGGATATGTATATCTCTCACATATCTTTACATACAAAGGGAACTGTAATAGAGATTGAACCTTACACAATTTGTGAGAGCTGGTCCAGCATTCTCTATAAAGCTGCTGTCTTTGTGTCTGATGTTAGGCTTAAAGTCCACAGGGCAAGCAGTCATGAAGGGAAGATGAGTGTAACATTCAAAATCAGGTATAAGCAGGAAACCCACAAAAACAGAGTAAAACCCATATCATTTCTTGGAACCTTTGACATTGATGGTTGGCTGACCTGCAGAAGCCAGGGCTCCGTTTCATATTGTTACTCACTTGGCCCATAGTTGCAGAAGCTGAAGAAGGATCCAGAAGCACGTTGAGCAGTTGCAGGCCCAGCCTCTGCCTCATGCCAAGGAGGTGAGTCAGCAGATTAGGGATAGTGTGTGAGCTACAAAATGGCTGCTGCTTCCTTTCTGTCTTCCATATCTCACAAGAATCTCTCTGTGGCCTACCCTAACTAGAGACACTCACAAAGGAGAAGCTGGAAACTGAATTTGGGGTAGCCAAGTTGATACATGACAAAGCCATGTAAAGGAGTCATTCTTGTAGTCTCACTTTGCTGAACCCCACATCCAGTCTGACACAACTGCCTCCTAAGCATATTCTGAATTCGTCTTTTCCTTTCCACCTCCATTTCCACTTTCTAAAACAAGCCACCATTTTCTCCCACTGGGAGTCCTTCAAATAGTTTTATTGTTCTGCCTTTATTCACTCTTACATGTCCCTAACTATTCTCGAAAAGGTAGCCAGCCAGACAAAGCAGAGCATGACCCTGCCCTCTTTAAAACCTATCAAATCTTCCTTTTATCCATAAAATAAAATCCACATTCCATGACAACAATGCCTAACATGCCACATGATCTCAATCTGGCTTCATCTCAGGTCATTTCCTCCTTGTTCACTAAGCTCTGGTCACACCACTGTTCTCTTGCTTCATTCCTTAAACCCTCTAAGCATGGTCCCACTTAAGGCCTTGGCACATACAATTCACTTTGCCAGAAACTGTATTCTCTCAGATTTTCATTATCCTGTCTTTTAGTCCTTCAGAAATGACACATTCTGTGTAGTGTTCTCTTAACATACAATCATAAATAAAATTTACCTTCCAATTCTTCAAATGTTTCTTCTCATGACACTATGTGGCTTTTTTCACTCATAATTTTACTATAATCTGTAATTCTATAGCAATTTGTGTCCACTTTTTAAATACCTGCCCCTGCTTTCTCCCATAAAAGTATACATTTTTATAAGGATAGGAGTTACAAGTTTTGTTCCCACTATATACCTAGAATCTAACTCAGTACTTAGCATTAAGTAGTCAATAAATGTATACAGCACCCATGAATGAATATGACATTCCTAAACTGATGCAATTTGTACCAAATAATCAGCTTAATTTCACATGGAAGAAAATAGAGAGGTGATATATTTCCCATTGTAATAGAAACAACAGAGATTTCAGAGATTTACGGTATATCCACTAAATGATTATGTTATACAATCATTAAAATAATTACTTTTATAAAAAAATCATATGTAAATAGAGAAACTACTTATGAAGTAGTATTAAATTAAAAACACAGATAAAATATATTTATATGATTTTCACCAGGTTGTAAAAAGATATGTGAGGAAGCAAAGGAAAATAAATATATCAATATCCTACTATTGCATTCTTGAAAACATAAAATTATGATCTTTTCTTTTGTTTTCTACATTTTTAGTAATAATAAAAGGCAAAATAGAAAAACCTGTTATTTTTATGTCATCATTTTACAGAATAGTTTCATAAATTTTACTTTATTTTAAGTTCATTTATTTTGAAAGAGAGAGAGTGTGTGCATGCAGGGGAGAGGCCGAGAGAGAGAGAGAGAGAGAGAGAGAGAGAGAGAGAGAGAGAGAGAGAATCCCAAGGAGGCTCTACACTGTCAGCACAGAGCCTGATCCAGGGCTCGAATCCATGAACCGTGAGAATCGAAACAACCTGAGCCGAAATCAAGAGTCAGATGCTTAACTGACTAATCCACCCAGGAGTCCCTCACAAATATTATTTTATTTTAAAAAATGTTAATGTTTATTTATTTTTGAGAGAGACACAGTGTGAGTGGGGGAGTGGGAGAGAGAGAAGGAGACACAGAATCTGAAGCAGGCTCCATCCAAGCTCTGAGTTGTCAGCACAGACTCTGACATGGGGCTTGAACCCTCAAACTGTGAGATCATGACCTGAGCCAAAGTCAGATGCTTAACCGAATGAGCCACCCAAGTGACCCTATTACGTGAAATAATACTCAATAATCCTATAGGATGTCTAGAACTGTACACAAAATCTCCATTTTACCATCAAGACACACAAGGTGAGAGATTGTTAGTTGCCAGCGCCATGCAATGGCAGTGAGGGAGCCCACACTTTAACCCAGTTGCATTCCTATGGTTGCAATTCCAAAGCCCTATTTTACCCTTCGGCCTTCTAGACAATCCCACACAATAGAGCAATGGAACACTGAACGCTCAGGGCTGGCATAAGAATGGCAGTTATGGTGCCACTTCCCACATCTGCACGAAGAAACTACTGATCCACTGTGGTTCTCTTTCCTCCTAAGCCCAGAAGTAACTTCAGAATCCTTCGTACTAAAACTCCAACAACTCCTGATACATGATCACTACTGAGAATTCAAACCCATCTAAAAAAAGAAGGAAACAGAAGTAGTGTGACCGGATAGAAGAGTACGACTGAGGCCAAAAACTAGGGTAACATTTGTTGGAAATGAAAACAAGTAAACTTAGTGACCAAGAGACTTAAGAAAT
Organism: Suricata suricatta; assembly: GCF_006229205.1. Taxonomy (NCBI): domain Eukaryota; kingdom Metazoa; phylum Chordata; class Mammalia; order Carnivora; family Herpestidae; genus Suricata; species Suricata suricatta. The sequence goes on from NC_043707.1 coordinate 60,867,973, forward strand.
AATCATTTCTGCTCTACAGATATAATGGGAATAATCATCAAATGGTATTGGAATACTGAAATATAATGGTTGGGATGTATTAAGGAGTGTGGCCAAGACAGTAATAGGCATAAATTGTGTAAAATGGGAAACCGATGTTAACTGTTACATATCACATATATGTCATATATGTCATGTGTTAAAGTTGAGACAGATTGAAAATCAGTGATAAGAAAAATAAGTGCTATGGAATATGGTGAAGTTCTGAAAATGAACAACTCATTGTGATGATCTGAAAAGCTTTCATATGGGTATACTGGAACTTGAGGCAGACCCTGAAACAGAAACATTATTCAAATAGGAAATAAAAAAAAAAAAAAAGAAAGACATTCCAGGTGAAGGAAGTGGCAAGCAGTGTGTCTAGTGTGAACTTCACCCTGTAAAGGTAGAATAAATAAGATATTCTTAGAGTAATAAGTAGAACTCTAGATCTTACAATCATAGAATTTAAGACTGAGGAGGAATTTCATGTACTATGATCATTACCCTTGATCCCTGATATTATGAAAGAGTCTGAAAATCAGAGCGATTAAATGATTTGACAGGGATTTTATGCCAATCAGAAACCAAGTAAATAATATAACCCAGCTCTCTTAACTCACACTCTCACGCCTCGTTCACTCTTCTACGTGACTTTCAGTTTAGCTGGACAAAGAATGGTAGGAGAAGGGGTAGCAATTGCTGAAGCAGGTAAAGAGTTTGACTTTTGTTCTTTAACTAATGGAGAACCATTGAATATTTTAGAGCACCGCTGTGATCAGATGAAAATTTTATGTTAGATTATTCTGAAAGTGGTGTTCTGGCACTTAAGCGTCGGGAAGAGTCCTCCGAAGATTTTGCGATTGTCCAGGTCTGAAATGGTATTTGCTTTAACTAGGGTGGAAGTTGCAAATGTTGAAAAAAGAGCAGATAAAATACAAGAAATACATCTACGAGCCCTAAAGGACTTGGAAATTAGTTAGTTATTAGAAATTAACAGAAGAGGGAATTCAAATTCAAGTTACAACTATATATATAGCACAGTGAATATATGAATATGTAAGTATTACTATACTATGGGATCAAAAGTAGCAAGAACCTATTTTGTTATGAATGGTCAGGAAGATGGTGAATTTGTTTTTGGCATATTTTGACTGGGATAAATTTGCCACACTCAGTAAGAAATGTGGGCTAGGGTAAAAGAATTTCAAGGTTGATGACAGATTTGAGATGCAATGAGATCTTAGCTAAAGTAGAATCTAGAAGACAGTATTAGTAGACCACTGAAAGTGCCTTGATCAAAAGTACCTTGAAAGAGTAGGGGGGCTTCTAAAGGAGAAAAGCGCAAATGCTATAAGCATTTGGGAGCTCGATAAAAATCTGATTTATTTTTCAGCACCTTACTGGGGTAGAGAAAACTATATTAGTTTGAGGTAAAATGACAACATTAGAAGGCTCTGCTCTTCATACAGACATTTTACAACTCCAAATGTCTCTTCCATCTGTCACAAAAGTGGGTGGAACATACTGTACCATCTTAGGAATTTGAGGGCATTTATATAAAAAGTACTTGGGCAAATGGCAATTTCTATCACAGCAGAAACATATGTAAAATTGTATAGTATTCTGGGAGGCTTACAAGATTTTTCCTTAGAATAAATTCGCTAGAGCAGAGGTCACAAATCTGCATGCAGCACAGGAGTTTCTAAGTTATATTTACTGAAAGGATATAAGCCCTTTATTGTATTTTGATCCAAAGGAATGGGGGAGGAGGTGGTAGCAAGAAAGGGGGAAAGACCAGGAAAAGCTGTTTTCAGTGTGAAAGTTTTGGAACTGAGGTGGAAATATTAATTTAGTTTTGCCTCTCTTAGAGGGGGTGTGGAGTACAGGGAGCTGCAAATGCAGTGCATTGGCTCAGGGCAGATGGGACCCTGACCCTGGGAGATCTGTCCAGTCTTCTCTTTACTCCCCCAAAGGATGGAGTCGTCGATGGATTGAGTTTACCTTAAATTTCCAGTGAAAGGTATATCAGTATATGTGAGGAGAAAATAGAAAAAAAAGGAAACATTTCATTTCTTTTTGATTCATATTTGGTAATTTATAATTTCAGATATACTTCACCCTCTTTTGTTGTAATTCCTCTTAAGTTTTAAAAACTATTTCTTTGGCACACCTGGGTGGATCAGTCAGTAAGTGTCCAACTTCGGCTCAGGTCATGATGATCTCGGGGTCCACGAGTCCGAGTCCCATATCGGGCTCTGTGCTGACAGCTCAGAGCTGGAGTCTGCTTCAGATTCTTTGTCTCCCTCTCTTCCTGCCCCTCCCTCGCGTGCGCGCTCTCTCTCTCTCTCTCAAAAATAAACATTAAAAATTTTTTAAATGTAATTTGTATGGACTGTTTTTTAAAATTAATTTGGAAAGTTTGACCCACTTTTAAGTCAAGTTCTCCTTTTATTTTTCTCTGGAAACTAAAATTAGATGTTTGGATTTCTGTTTAATAAACACAAATATTCAGGAATGCGGCTCGTACATGAGCAACAACTTCTGTTTGGCAATTGGCATTTTTCCTCTTTCTGGTGAATCACATTTGTACAGCTGAATTTAGAAACGCTTTACTAGAAACATTGCCAACCTTAATATTATACTTTTTAATACTTTAAAAAGCCACTGATTTAAAATAGTAGAAAGAAAAAGTCATGGCAACTAAAAATGACACTGAGGTGATATATCTGGAATCAGCTCGCTTTGTCTCATAAACAGATAGGAAACGACATTTGGGTCAGAGAGGCCTCATTCACATTTGATAAGCACTAGATCTTAAAAGATGCTCTAAATGCATTTCCATTTATTTCTGATGGAATGGTGACCATATCCTAGGAGTTCAATAAATATTTTTAGAATGAAAAAGGGATAAGAGAATCGATGTAATATATATACATGTATATATATATTACACTTTTTAAAGTGGAAATATACAGATTGAGTTTTCCTTTTAAAGACAAGAAACTCAAAAAATTAAAATGAACGCTTTGTCAGGTGTAAACCTCATAATGAAATGTGTAGCTTGATGCCAAGTCCAATATGCTGCCAATTCACTTATCTGTGTTAGCAACTGTTTTTTTTTTTTTTAAGAAAACATCTTTTTTAAAGTTTCCTTTTCTTCATCCACTTGTCCTGAGAGTGAAATCTGGGGGACTGATGAGTGACTGGCAGCTCTGGGGTAACCTAGAAGGCTCAGACTTCCACTTGTGTCTTATCACATCCTCTAAGCACCACAACCTTCCATAACCACACCGCCACAGTTGGCCCCAGTACAGACTCACTGCTCAGCTCGAGTACCAGGCGGCTGTGAGCTGAAACCAAAGGCTGACATTACATTTACAACTGTGCCTTGATCCTGTGCCTACAAATATAAGAAACAGTGATTGTGTACGTGGGTTGTGGAAAGGTATTTCTGGGGCTTAAGTTCACATTTACAGTTCATGTAGTTTATGTATTTACAAGCACTAGTATGTATGTGCAAACATTGTTATGTGTGCCTGTCTGTCTATATATAGACAGGCATAGATTTTTTTTTTAATTTTTTAACTAAGAAAAAAGGTTTTACACATTTTTTCTCCTTACATTACAGCTGTCAATTTGGTTTCAAATGCCAGGTTGGTGTCTATGTCTGGTATTTTGGCATTTTACAGCAATAGCCATAAAATGAGCTTTCAGATTCTCACATAGGAAGGGTTCCCAGATCTCTGAGGACATTACGTCCAGGAGCCTTTTGCGCTGCCTATAAAATATAGACCTAGTAATTCAGCAAATGTGGAGCTGTCATCAACAAGAGAGGGAGACCTAGAAGGAAAGGAAATGAATATTCATATGACAAATGCCGCCTAGAGAAGCCGGGAAAATAACTGATAAACCAATATATTTGGCGGAGGTATTTCACATGATTAAAAGAAAAGATATTAAAATATGGATGGGTGGAAGGCATTTCAGGAGGAACCAGTCACCAGATGGTAAGTAATCCTAAAGATATTTTTTCTTTGTATCTATGACTTAGAAAATGGTCATAGTGAAATGACCTATGAGAAGAATACTTTGTTAGAGGATTCTCAAATAAAAAGTTCATCTTGATGCCACACAAAAGGTTAAGGAACACATTTGATTCCTTTTTCCAATGTACCAAATTATTTGAAATTCAAGATATAGATCTATTTCTGTGACAAAGTCAGCCACATTTATTGTTTATGGAGGGAAATAGCATGATACAAAAGAGACGTAAACTAAGTCTATACCTAGTGATTCTAGAAGCTTGTTTCCCACAGAGAGTTTTGGCCCAAGGCATTTTAAAATTAACTGACTGGGTCAAGGGAAAGGTACCTTTATAGCCTGCACTGGCTAAAACTGGTCATAAACATGTCTGTGGTGGCATAATAAACTTTCATTCAAAGCCACTAGGCCACATAACTAGATTGTGAAAGTTACATTATACTCAGGCCTAGAGTTCAGAAGCAAACAACACACTGTGGACTTTATTTCCCAGATTGATTATCAGTTTTGGGTCCATATTACTTTATGGAAGGTATGCATTACAGGATTCAAGGTTCATATTATGCCAGTTTGGGGGAATCAGATCTTGTTCAACAATAGGTTGGGAACACCTTCTAATAATTGTTACAGGATTAGGAAATTGCCCCACTGCCCTGATGCCTTTTAAATGGAGGGTGCACAGAGCTGTGATGGCCCTAGGTATTTTGGGTATGGCCATCAAACTAGTACCCATCACATATTTTTGATCCATTTAACATCTTCTGCTAAGCCTCTAGCTTCTAGAAATCAAACCGATCCATACTAGACTAGAAGCCTGGCCCTTGCTCCTTTTCTCAATCTGGTATTTGCTTTTCATGTTTTTGCAGCTATTCAGGCACCAATGTGACACTGAAATCTGCCATCCATCAGAAGCCTAATTGTTGTGTCTGACTTTCCTCCTCAGACTGGCCTCCATTGCAGAACATCTCTAGCTTTGAATTTTGTCAAGTTTGCTATGGGCTTTGGAACTCTTGACTTGGGACTACTGGTCTCTAGAATGGTCTATCTATCTGTTAAGAGTACTGTTAAGTTCCTGCTAAGAAAATATCAACTTTCTTCATCCAGTCACTAGGAACCTCCAAAACACTTTGGAGTCAGAGTCAGCCTAGCTATATCAAATTGAAAATCAGTTGAACTGAGTTTTGATCCTGACCCTAGTACCAACTATGCAATCTAAGGTAAGTTCCATAAACTTCGTGGGCTTCAATTTCCTCATCCATATAAACACTAAATTCTCAATGAGGTTCCTCCCCATTTCCAAAATTCTTTGATTTTTGTGCTTATATACCAATGGCTAAGACAAGTCACAAGAACTGAACTGTTGGAAAAGGACCTTCTTTAGAGGTGAATCTTTAAGTAGAACTTCTTTAGAAGTGAACAGAAACATCAAAGGAGGTTTCCTTCGAGTGCGTGCAGTCAAATCCAAGCATGACCTGAAATTTTTAGAAACATGATTAAAGCCATCACTGTCCTTTGTATTTGAAGAGAGTGCTACTGACAGTGATGGCTATGTCTCTGGATGGGAAACTGGAATCATCTAAATGTGTTCAATAGCCCTTTTCAAACACAGAGAAAGGTTAACCATATTTGCAGAGCTTATCACTGAAGGTAACTTCTACCAACAGTATGAACCACCTCACCCTTCTATTACTGACCACCAAGTAAATCTGTCTAAAGCTATTGTTTGTAACTGCTCAAAGCTACTACATGATTGAAAATAGTTTTCAGTGTGTCCCAAAGTGATTTTAAGCTATTTTTATTAGAGATGTTACATTAATCTTATTACTAATGACACTATCACTATCAGTATTCAATTGCCTTGTTTTTTGGTCATTGATAATTTTAAGCCTGACTAAACAAAAGGTTTAGTAAGTAAGAAAAGTAAATATGTAAGAAAATTGCTGGAAATAACCAGCTTCAAAGATACTATTGAATAAAGCTCATATATAAAGTTTTTGGAATGATTAAAAATTTATGAAAATGTAGTTACTGAGTTCCCAGCTATTGTAGAATTAGCAACAGTTTTTCCATTTTCATGGACACCAATATATCAAGATAATTTTAACTTTCTTCTCTGTTTATATCAGTGGGGAAGGCATATACATCAATTAAACCTCACCAACTCGCTTGATATTTATATCTGCTGTTTTCAGCAATGAGGAACCTGGGTATCTCATAGAATAAGGAATTTCTTTCAACTCACACAGCTAAAAATGCTAGAGTTCTTATTCTAATAGAAGCCTAATTAATTCAAAGTTTTAATTTTTCAGCCAGACTGTAATTTTGCCATTCATTTTTTTCACTTACTCAATTATAGAGTACTATTCAATTACAGGAACTCTACTAAGTTATGAGACCATGAAGATAAGCAGGACAGAATCCCTGCCCTTCAGAAGATCAAAGCCTAGAAGGGGAGATAGTCGGCAAAGCAACTTCCATTACAGTGTAGTGAGGGCTATGCGAGAGGGAGCGCCATGGGAGGACAACGTAACTCAGACGGGAGGGATGAAGGAGGTACCAGCTCCTTCAATGCCTGAGAAGATGTTAGCATGGAGGAAGAAAAGGGAGGGGGGAAAAGGAATGGAGTCACAGAGGCCTTGCAGATCATGCAAATAGTTCTGTATAAGAAGAACAGTGGGTCCAAGGTGAAATAATGGGAAACCAGCCTAGGCTCAATCCTGACAAGTGTCTTATAAATGATGATAAATTTGGATGTTATTTAGAAGGCAATGATGAGATACTGATGGATTTAATTGGTCATGATAGTATGGAGAAAAGTTTTCAAGGGAAAGAGCTATAAACAAGATAAGCTAAGAGCATTACAAAAGTCAGATAATGAAATTTAGTAAGTGGGGATGAAGGCAAAAGGTCATGAGATTAGAGAGTGGACACATTTCACAGATGTCAAAAAAGTTACAACACATAGGATTTGGATATTTATAGAAGTGGATACATATTTACAGAAGGAGTGGATATTTATAGAAGAAAAGGGATACCTGGACAGACACTTAGGAACATTTTAGATTTCTGGTTAGCTATGGTACAGCAGAGAGAGAAAAGAGCCGGTAGTATCAGATTCCACTGGAAGCAAGATACTCTTGAGGTACCTCAAAGTGAACTACATTTTGGTAAACCTGAGAAACAAATCTACTCAAAGTATCTGAGTGTTAGAGTCTGGTACAGACACAGTTCTAGGAACTTCCAAGAGTAGATAAGAAAAGAAAATCCAAGGAACTTATTAGTGAGAAAAGAGCCATATACACAGTCCTCAGGAACAAGATTTGTGTTTGCTAGATAAAAAGAGGCTGCTAATGACAAGTAATGACAAGAGAGTACCTGCCTCTCATTAGCAGGACAAGAGTATGGAGTAAGTTTGTATAAGATCTTTTGCTTTCTCTTTCAATCCTTGGCTCCATCTGTGATTTGTGCATGTGTATGGATAGAGGACTCCTCCGCCTGCAAATCCAAGTCCCGTCACAACCCCCTCCCCTATATAGGCCACTGTTTGCCACTCTTTGGGCCTAGAGGGAGTGCATTCTGGTACGACATCTCCCCAGGGAGGACAGACACAGGGAAGAGACCCAGTTTAATCAAAGCAGCAGTCTCAGAATCATAAAAGAATCATGGTGGCTCAAGTACCTAGAGAGTGATAAGTGGGTGGGGAAGAAGGTATGACAAGTGGATGTGTCCCTTTGGTCTTGATACTCCTCATCCCTGTTGAGAGGTACACATGAAAAGGTACAAAGAGTGGCCTCTAAGGCTCAAAAGCAAAGGCAAGATGCCCCACAAAGTGTGATCTAGAAGGAGTACTCGACAAATAAGCAGAATGAAAACTCACAATTTCAGAATGTTCTGAGTAGAGCTGGAGGTAAATATGAAAGTGAAATCAGTTTCAGAAAGGAGAGAGACACGTAGAGATGATAGGGTAAAAATGAATCCTTTCTGGCAAAAAGGAGGTGGGGTGATGGATAAATAAGAGCACACACAGAGTCAAAGGATGGATGGGCTAACTTTGAATACATTTATATGCTGAAGCCTGAAAGACCCTAAAATGAGAGAGGGGTCAGGCAAGAGGTGACATCATGGCTCATCTCTTTTCCTGAAGGCAACATGCCTATTCCTTGCCATGTTGGCCCCTGCCCCTTCCCCAGGACCATTCAGCTACTTTCATTTCCTGAGGGGGCAGTAGTTACAGAAGTGTGGATGGCACAGCCAATCTTCCCTGGGCTAAATCCCCCCTCTCTCACTTGCTTTCTGTGACATCTTCAGCAAGTGTCAATCAACTCATTTGGAAATAGCTACTTCATAGAGTTATCATGAGGACTCAATCAGCTAACATATATGAAGCACTAGAAACACTATCTAGAACCTGTAAGTAAAATGGAAGTGCATTATTTTTATTATTGACCACACTGCTCAAAACAGTAAATCCTTTAACATTTTATCTCAGTCAGACTCATGTTATTAAGAATTAGCCATACTTCACTGATTCTATGGTCCTTTGAGCCTCCACACCAAACTGCTCACTAAATCATGTTGGTTCAGTCTGTATAGCTGTTTTTTGCCAGAATTTCCCATTGATCAGTCTTTTCCCCCAAAAGAACTGGAGCTTGTTCTGTACGCCTACCCCTTTTCTGAGGCCCTGACAAGCTCTTAAACTCCAACCCCAGAGGTTTCAATCATGTTTCTAAAGCCTGTAATGTCTGGCTGTTTCTCCATAGGATACAGTTACTCCCAGAATTGACACTCTGCCTGAATCAGACAATGTCTGCTGGTTGCATTTTAATATCCCACCCTCTTGTGATGTGACAGAAAAAATCCACAATCTGTGACAATCTAAGGTAAGGATTAATAGAATTTAATTTAAAAAAAGAAAAAAGTGGATGACTTTAGGATATTATATATAAAGTCATCCACTTATATATATATATAATATATATATATAATATATATATATACATAGAGAGAGAGAGAGAGAGAGAGAGACAGAGACAGAGACAGAGAGAGATTTAGGAAAACTCTCAAGGACAAAATGTTCCATAGTGGGACAGGTAGAGAGATCCTTTCTAGAATGTGTGTCTTTACCTGACTGATCCATATGACACGTATATATGACAAAAAAGTGGAATAGTTCATAGGATTGATATTTGACATATTTCCTCTGAAGTGCATGGAGTAGTAGTACACTATGCACATTAATACCCAAACTATATCTGGGGGTGATATAGGAACCCATAGGAAATTTCTGCTTTAACAGAGCTTAGGAAACTATAAGGTAATGCCCGCAGAAGAATACACCGAGGATACGTAAGCTATGAACCCCTGAAAGCTTCAGGATTTGGAGGCACCGGGTAAAGCAAGGTGGGATTGGGGTGCAAGACTTAGAATGGAGAAAGTACTGAAAGGTTCCACACTGACAGTAAGCTGTCTTCCCTGAGCCATCTCGCTAAGTAATAGCATCTTTCTCATACTCACAACATACTCACAGGAAAAATAGCATCCTAACAACATACTCACAGGAAAAATAAGGTATATTCTCAATATAATTTGAGCTGAAGTTGTTCAGGACTTAGGTACACAAGAGGTGGTGGGCATAGGGATGAATTTCAGGCTAACTAGGGAATCAAATGGAAGTTTGCATATCAATGGAAAACACCCTTAGTATCCTTCCCTCCACTACTTCCAGAAAAAACAAAAACAAAAACAATAATCTATGCATCAAGTATCAGACTAGAATAAAGATATTTTCAGACACACAAGGACTCGTATATTTACATCCATATGCCCATTCTTAGAAAGTTATTGGAGTGTGTCTACCAGCAAAATTTCTCTTTCACCAAAAAAAATGTAAAAACATGGGATCCAGGAATCAGTGGACTCAACACAGGATTAAGGTGAAAGAAAGCCAGGATAAAAGCTGTGTAGCAGGCTTAAAATTTACCAGTACAGATTGTGGTTGATAAATAAATAAGTAAGTAAGTAAGTAAATAAATAAATAAATAAATAAATAGGAAAAAACGGGATGGCTGGGTGGCTCAGCTGGTTGAGCATCCAACTGCTGGTTTCGGCTCAGGTCATGAGCTCACGGCTCATGAGTTCAAGAGCCTGCTTGAGATTGTCTTTCTCCCTCTCTCTCTCTCTGTCCCCCCGCCCCCGCTTGTTTTCTCTCTCTCTCTCTCAAAATAATTAAGTAAGCATAAAAAAGAGGAAAATTGGACTATAGATTTATGACTTGTTTTGACATCTGGAAAAAATAACTCAATGATAAATGTCTGGTAGGTCTGATAAAGAATTTTTAAATGGTCTAATATATATTCAAAGTATAGTACACATGTGTAAAAAGAAATCTTAGTAATCTCAGGGAAAAAGTGTAAGGTATGAAATATTTTCCTAATACTTTACTTTTCTATGCAGTAAACAATATTTACATAGATGAAATAATGTCAACACTACGGGTTTAATGAAAACCTGTTAGAGTACCAACTCGAGAGGACAAGTGAGTAGTCTGGAGTGTGTAGGAGAACTAAGTCGTCATCCACCATGACAAGAAAAGCACAGATGGCATCTGAAAATAATAAATAGGGTATAATTGTGAGCACAAAGTCCCTTTTGCACCTTATAGCTCTGAATCGGGAAAGCCTGAAGAGCCGAAGGAAGCCAAGTAGTGAGGACGAGACAGAAGGTGGGGCAATGCAGGCGTGAGTGTGTCGGGCTCAGTGAGCCGGGCGTAAGGCCCCGGCCAGAGAGAACCAGATGTGGTATCTGGGCAGCCTGGTTTGAGGTGAGGACGGAACTCTACAGAGATATAGTGTCTTGGAGGGTTTTTTTAAAGCACATAAAGATTTCTATTTTAATCTTAAAAGTACATCCATTAAAGCGTAATCCACAATGTGGTCTGACGACCCCTAAAAGTCCTTGGGGCTTTTTCAGGGTATCCCAGGGGTCAAAACAATTTTCATAATAATTCTAAAACGCCATTCACCTTTCACACAGACTTTCTTTAACAGTATATAGTGGAGATTTTCAAAGGCTACAAAGTCATGATGATGTCATTTTTCTGATGTCTATGTGTATTTTTGTGTTTTCTTAAGAGGTAAATATGTATAGTTTCAGAAATTAATTCGGTTCATTATCAGTAATTCTACCAGGCATCAACTAGCGATTTTTGGTTATACTGGCTCCAATTCTGTAACCTCACTATCTTTTAACAAATTATTATTTTGGAATCCTGAAGTTTGCTTTCAACCTGTAAAGAAACACATAAAGAACAAAGCATACTTTCATGTCTTGTTTTACAATATGTTTTTAAATTCTGAACCTTTTTCTAAGTTGTTGATTTTTTTCCCAGATGTGTTTCTATTATATACTTAAATATTTTCTTCTAAAATAAAATAGCTTATTCCTAATATATTTTTATTATATTTTGGAAGGGATCATTGACTTTAACAGAGATTAGAAGACTTGCTTTCTTAACCTGCAGGGATACCATCTAGGTCTAAATATGCCAAAAACTACGAAACTGACATATCAGAGAGTTCTCTGATTCATGGAAGAGAAAAATCTACTCCAAAGAAACCAAGCAAAATTGTAAATAAGAAATGAAAATATGACAGAAGTTATCTTTCTCTCAGCTTTATAGATGTTAACAGAACTTCTGGAATAGTATTATAGTGCCAGTGAAATTGTAGCATCATTTTTAGATCAATCATTTAGAATTGAAAGGAAAAGGAATTGAATATTTTATATATAAGGAAAATGAACTTTTAGAGACAAAATTGGATCACCACTTTGCATACAGAAATGAGAAAGTCACTAAAGCATTAGGGTTAAGTTATATTTTGCATAGGATGAAGGCATGCACACAACAGTTGAAAGAACTAACAGAGCCTTATAGAGCTGGCACCGCTGAATACCCATCGAATGAAAAGGCAGCAAAAGAAATCATCACATTGACAATTTCAATGACACAGTACTGTGTTGAATTAGAGACTTAACTGCAAACATAAAGACTGAGTTTAGGAGGGCGCCTGGGTGGCTCACAGTCTGTGTGCAGGTTTGAGATCTGCGTTGGGCTCTGTGCTGACAGTTCAGGGCCTGGAGCTTGCTTCAGATTCTGTGTCTCCCTCTCTCTCTGTTCCTCCCCCCACGCTCGCTCTCTCTCTCTCTCTCTCTCTCTCTCTCTCTCAAAAATAAACATTAAGAAAATAAAAAAAGAGATTTAAAGACTGAGTTTATATCTGCTCTGTAGAATCATATTTTTGCCTAACAAATGAACTAATACACAGATATGTTTGGACTGTTTGTCATTTTGATTGTGTGTGTCTGGTATCAGCACCAATTAATCATTGAAGAAAATTTATTTTATGTGAATTCTTAATCACAAACACACATGGTACTTATTCACTTATGAATATCCTGGTAAAGTAGTAAAATTGAACACTTCTGTTAAATATGAACCTTTGCGTAACATCTTTTAAATATTCTGTATATGACCTGAAAAATAAAGATCTGCAGGGGCATACCCAAGTATGGTAGTCATCTCAAGGAAATGCATTTGTGCAATTATTTGAGTTGAAAGCTGAACTAACTGTTCTTTTCACAGGATACCATTTTTACTTGAAAGAAAGACTTGTGGACAAAAGAAGGTTATTCAGACTTGCTATGTGGCAATCATTTTAATAAAAATGAACTAAGTGAGCCTATCACTTCAAGCAAAATGCTGATGGTTGTAAGTTCGAGGTTGCAAGTGAATTTGGGAAAATTTATATAAGTACCATGGGCTTCCCTGGTTCCTAACACTTAAAGACTTTTGAAACATATAGTAGTGATAGTAACCAATGTGATATTTTGATATTGTATAACGTAATGTGTCAACATGGGGAATATCTATGTAACTCAGTGGGCTAATAGATGTTTAAAATCAGTCATGGGTAAAAGATCCATTCACAGTGCTAAAAAGACCAATGAATTGTAATGTATCAGGGTGCAAAAAGCTCATGGGTGTGTTTTCTGATTCCACAATGCAACTAAGCTTTGAGAAACATTTTAGTGTAATAAAAGTTCAAAACTACTTTTTTCCCAAAAAAATAAATATTCTTTCCTTAAAAAGTTTTAGTATAGTATCATAAATGACTATCTGAATAGGTTATTAAGATACTTCTCCCTTTTCAAACACCTTACCTCTCAGATACAGGATTTCCTTCATATGCTTCCATAAAAAAACAACAACAACAACATATTGCAATAGATTGAATGCAGAAGTGGAATATGAGAACCCAGCTGTCTTCAATTCATCTAGACCTTAAAGACATCTGCAAAATGTAAAACAATGCTGGTCTCGCCATTACTTGTTTGGAAAACAGTTATTTTTCATTTAAAAATGTCATATACATTATAATGTGCTAATGATTATTATCGCATATGATTTAATAAATAAATTTTCTATTTATCAGTTTTAATTTGTAATATAGTAAGTATCAATATATATACCCACATGAAGAAATAATTGGGGGGCTCAAATAATCCTCAGAACATGAAGGAATACTACCAAGCCAAAATAGTTTAAGAACCACTGTACCAAACATTTTATGCCAAGAGAGTATCATGATGGGATTTATTCATTAAGAATAGTTGTGCAAGATGGAGTAGGGTAACGGGATACTCATAAAGAGGTCCTTGCAGTACCAGTTTACAGATGGTGGTAAGTTAAGCTGGTGTCAGTGAAAATTGAGTAGTGAACAGATTTGAGAAGTATTAACTGATAAATCTAAGACGTGGAGGATGGTTGCATATGAGTTGATTAGGGAAGCACAGGTGAGGAAGCTACATTGTTTCTGATTCTTCTAAAAGAGTGGATCATCTCCCAATCTATAAAACGCTGGAAGATAAAAGGAGAGTGGAGAGTGAGGTCATGATTTTTTGTCATGTTGGGCTTGAATTTCCCATTATGATCAGCTAAACCATGTGCAGTTTCCCCCCATAATTTATCTCAAATTACAATTGACTTGGAAATGATTTTGAGTTAACAGGTAGAGCAAAGTGATTTGTAATTCTGAAGATCTGTTTAGAAGGCATAAAATATTTGAATAGAGAGGCTAGTAAGTGGTAAAATTTGGTCGCTGGACTTGCAAACCACAAAACATTCTCTCCTTCTTGATGGGATGTTTGTATTTTTGAATGAACTAGTCCCCATAACTGCGGGGAGTGTGCCCTTTCCAAACTGCTAAATGGTTTCCGGGGCGTACCGCCCTGCTCTGATGCTATGATGCGGGTGGGATAATCATCATGTTATCTTTCATAATATATTATGTTAACTTGACAAATTAAAAACCAGTTGACAAATGCATACTGCTAGTAACTTTCCTTGGATATTTTTCATAGTATATAAACTATTGTAAAATACAAATACATTACTGATGTTTTTGGTCAACAGCCTCTCTTTGCATCAGAAGGATAACAGGGGAATTGTCACAAAACACCAATGAGATTTTAATCTGTAGTACACATCTTCTTACGAGTTCAAAATTTATATCAGATAATCTTTTGTTTATCCCGAGAACAACCCCAACTTGGTATTTATCTTCTGTGCCTACATTAGCTCATTGACTTTCTGAAAATTATATGCTAATCATTAAAGCATTCCACCTTAGTGAGAGACCAAAAAAAAAAAAAAAAAAAGAAAGAAAGAAACAATGTGGGAACTAACACAGACATTCATGGTGGGCAATTGTATGTGAGAAGAATGAAAAAACAAATAGCAAATGCATTCCCCCTTAATTTCCAAGGACTGCTATCCCCATTGAAACCCCCTGTGTGGATGTGTTTGTACACACACATGAGTTATAAGCAAGAACCTTTTTCATTAAGGGTGCGGTGTTTTTCATGCTAGTGCAGCACCTATCTATCTTCTTTCTGGCAGGGCTGTCTGCTTTTCGGTCAGCATCTGACTAAAGATCAATGAGAGAAAGCTTTTTGAAGGTGCTTTCAGGTCCTGCGGCAAGGGAGATGATCAGAAAGCTGCCATAAGCTTCAGACCCACTTGACAAATTAGGAACTATTTTGGTGCTCTATAAACTGCTGTCACATCAGTTACAAACACTAATTAGAGATGCAATACTTTGATAGTGAAAGTGTCCAGTGCATTAAATACCACTTTTGCTTGCTGCAATTAGCTTATACATTGACTTACACTTTATAGTGTAAGACAGTCCGAGATTAAAATGCATCAAACATTATTAAAAAATTTATAAGGTAAATATGAGCTGTCAAATACTTTTTTCCTGTTGCCCTTTGACCCTTCCAGTTCTTATTTTTCAATGCTTTTGCACACAATTTTTTTTCAACCAGTTTTCATTTGTCTGAACTAGATGTTGTAGCATATGATAGCCAACCACCCAGTATCAATTAAACAAATTCTGCATTCTGAGAATGAGGTGTGTAAGAAATACTACCTCTGAGTTTTATGGGGCAATTAGGCAGTGGGCCATTATAGCATCCAGCAGTCCCAAACAAATAGAATTTTATGCTTTTTCAGTGCAGTCTCAGTGATGGGATATTGTTGATGAACAAACATTTAAAAATCCATCATGCTGATTTTTGAAAAACTACTTTAAAGTTGTTTTTAATGGCATTTCCATTTTGGTAGGATAAGTCTGCATTTAAAAAAAATATCTAGCAATAACTGACAGAAGTAGTATGTTTTTAACACAAGGGAAGAGTGGGAAAAAATGTCAGGATTTTGGTGCTGATTATCTCTAGAGATCCAAGAATGCTTTTTTTCCCCCTTTAACTTTGTGTGTGTGCATGTGTAGTTATGTTGGGAAGATACATCTGAAATCTTTTCAAAGACGAAAAAGTGTAAAACATAAACCTCAACTTATTTATGATGCATTTTTGAAATGGCATATAAAGCATTATTTTAAAGTATACATTGGCTTCAGATTCCCAGATAAATTAATTAACTTCCCTTACTCACTGAATGCAGCCCCTGGGGCAGTATGTTGCATGCAATTGTTCCAAATAATTCAATAACAATTTAAGTATGAAGTAAAGATACCATAACAAATTGGCTCAAAAGTAAAAAAAAAAATAAGGGAGTCAACAAAAAAGGTATTAAAAAAGCAAAGAAAGAAAGAAAGAAAGAACGAAAGAAAAAAAGAGCAAGAAGGAAAGAAAGAAAGAAGGAAGGAAGGAAAGAAACCCGACAGTGATCGGTGAAATGGACAGAGTTCAATTACTTTCAAACTACTTTGTTTAGCACCTTACATATATAACTTACAAGGAAGAAACTAAGTCATCCATTTTAAATGCCTACAAATCAAATGTTACTTAATTTTATGGAAACAAGCTCTGGGATCCAAATCTCTGTTCTCTTCCCACTTCAGTTTATATCAGGGAGACAGCATAGGGTGGAGGACAGCCGAAGGCCTGCAAGTCACCCCTGCAGAAATCGTTTCAATGGCAACACTTTGAAATCCGGTCTGGAAAATGGATGCCACAATTCTCATCACTTCTCTACTTCAGAGAGGGCTGAAAGGATTCAAGAGATAGTGCTCCAAATTCAAATTCACATTTTCCTCCAAACCTCAGCGGAATTCCTTGTCATCCCCACAGAGATGATGTGAGCGAAAAGTGCCATTAAGGAAATAGTAGCACACTCAGTAGAGCTCCACAGGGATTCAGAAGAGCGCTGGCAGAAGTTCCGGGCTAGATATAAACTCAGCCCAGTGCTCATAAAGCACGTTGAAATTCTCAAGTGATAGGCACTACATGGGAACAAATCATCCTTACTTTTAAGAGATAAACATGCCATATCCAGAACTAATAATGAAGGGGCTGGAATAAATATAAGACCATAGTGATTATGATCGTTTATCCCTAAATCTAGCTTCGTCTCCCAGTGACAGCTGGAAACATGATGACAAGTGTCTGCCCTGTACTGTACAATGCTGACAATGTTCAAGGTTTGTGGTGTTGCTCTGTCACGAAAACAAAACAGACTAAGCAAGACTGACCAGTCTGCAGTGGCCCAGCTCTCAGCACCTACGGAATCATGCTAGGCACCAGCGTTAGCAAGTAGGGAACGCTCATGTGACTTACAGCCTGAACATCTGCTCTCTCTGTTTCCTCAGCTAGACATTCAAGAGGCAAAACACGTGCACAGTATTAGGTCACTGGCGTTCAATGTCAGAGATCCCACTATCTACACCTTTAAGAATAATGAAATCTACAGTAGGGAAGAATTTAATCTTTTTATAATTTGCCATATAATTTTTTGAGGAAAATGTTATTTTCTTTTGATACAAGTAGTTGTTTCAGAAGACATATACAATAAAAGATCATTTATTCATCACGTTAAACTTGAAAATATAAAATGTTT
This sequence comes from Suricata suricatta, assembly GCF_006229205.1. NCBI lineage: Eukaryota > Metazoa > Chordata > Mammalia > Carnivora > Herpestidae > Suricata > Suricata suricatta. Next base: position 60,885,452 of record NC_043707.1, read on the forward strand.
TAAGAGTAAACCACCTCTACGTATAAGTTGGATTCACATTATGAATCTTGTACATCACTTGTGAAGATAATTTCTTTTAGTTTTCTATACTAATTGCAATAGGGAAGTGTGGAATGTAACCACAGAGCAATGGTGTTGGCTCTGATTTATAACGATCTGCTAATCAATTGTTTGGAAATAGCCCACTTATCATGTTTGACCTCATCCACTCTATACTATTATTTCATTGTTATCTAATCCTTTCCACAAACTAACCTTTTAACTTGCTGAAATCCAGATACTCTGGGTCTACAGAATTTTTCTATATACAAATGTAGTCATCCTCACCAACAAAATGTGTTGAGTGTAATATAAGTTGTTTTCAATTCTTTAGTTAGGCCATACTGGTAACTCACTAAAGTACTTGCTGAAAAGTTATTCATTTATTCTGGAATCTACTGGCCATTGAAAAAAACAGGTTGAGGTCTGATAATGTGAATGGCCTTTCATCTTTATATGAAATATTTCACCACTAAACTAAAAATCTCACGTTGCCAATGCAACATACTGAATTAAAATCCTATTATTTTTTATACCCCAAAGAGTATTAACTGTAGTCTAATCTGAGTCTGTTATGTTTCCAAGGTGAAGATTGAGGCTGGAGGGGGCTAGAGGTCTTCCCTTAACTGGTCACCACACACTGTTAGCATGAATGAGAAGAAAGGGCATGGCTTAAGGTCAGGATTTAAATTCACTTCTTACCACCTGAATGACATTAAGCTTGTTACTAAAATATTATGACTATTTCTTTCTTAATGTTTTCAAATAGAGATATAACATACACCTATTTGAATAAAAATATATTCTCTCTCTCCCTCCCTCCCTCTCTCTCTCTGTCTGTCTGTCTCTGTCTCTCAATATATATAATGCAAAGTATTTTTCTATTTGAATATGGAGTATTGTTTAGGTTTAACACCCACACACTTACTGTATTAAACATCAAAATGTAGTACTTAACACTACATGTTAGGGTCTTTCTATTTCTTTCATTGAAAATATAAAATTAACAAGGTTTCATCAAGTGTATATCAAACTCATTTTTTCCTAAGGGGGGGGAAACTGTATTACCTTAGATTTATAAGTCTTTACATCAAATTTTACTGATTACTATTTTTAAAAACCAAGGCTTCAGGGGTACCTGGGTGGCTCAGTTTGTTAAGCATCTGGCTCTTGATTTTGGTTCAGGTCATGATCTCATGTTCCTGAGACTGAGCCCCCTGATGGGCTGTGCACTGATAGCGCAGAGGCTGTTTGGAGTTTCTCTCTCACTCTCTCTCTGCCCCTCCCCTATTTGTGCTCATTCTCTCTCAGATAAACATTTAAAAAACTGTTTCATTGATTTGCATGAGGCTTACCTGTGAGTTACAGAAATCTCCAAATAACACTGACCTTCTAAATCTCTTAAAAATAAAGAATTGTATTTCTTCTTTCATCCTAAGTCAGAAAGAGGAGTGGGCTGGAAGACAGCAGCAGAGTAGGAAGAAACTAGGCTCGCCCTGTCCCACCAGCACATCTAGATACCTATCAAATCGTCCTAAAAATCTCAGAAAGTAACCTGAAGAATGGAAGAATAAATGCCACAACTATTTATTTAAAAAATCAGTCAAAGAACTCACAAAATAAAAAGATGTAAAATATGACAACATATACCTAAAATGTGGGGAGGAAAGAAGAATGGATTCAAACTTAAAGAATCATCAACCTAATACAGACTGCTATATGCACAAGATGTTATATATAAACTGATGGTAACCATGTATCAAAAACCACTAATAAATATGCAAATAATAAAGAGAAAGAAATCCAAATATATCGTTAAAAATCAGCAAACTATGAAAGAAAGATATGAAATGACTAGAAAAAAACTTCTGAAACAACCACAAAACAAATAATAATATGATAATAAACATATAACTATCAATAATTACTCTTAATTTAAATGTACAAAATGCTCTAATCAAAAGATACAGAATGACACAATGGATTAAAAAAAAAGATTCCTCTATCTATATGCTGCCTAAAAAAGACTCATTTTAGACCTAAAGACAGCTGCAGATTGTAAGGGATATAGAAACATCTATCATGCAAATGGATGTCAAAAGGAAGCGAAAACAGCAATACTTATATTGGACAAAAGATATTAAAACAAACACTGTAACTGTAACAAGAGATAAAGAAGGACACTGTATAATAATAAAGGAGACAATCCAAAAAGAAGATGTAATAATTGTAAATATTTATGCACCCAACATCAGGAGCACCCAAACATATAAAACAGTTAATAACAAACATAAAGGAAATAATTGATAATAATATAATAATAGTGGGGCCCCTGGGTGGCTCAGTCAGTTAAGCATCCGACTTCCGCTCAGGTCATGATCTCCCAGTTTGTGAGTTGGAGCCCCATGTTGGGCTCTGTGCTGACAGCTCCAAGTTGGAGCCTGCTTCAGATTCCTGTTTCTCCTTCTCTCTCTGCCCCACCCCCATTTGCACCTTATCTCTCTCTCTCTAAAATAAATAAACATTAAAATAATTTTTAAAAATAGAAAACTAGTAAAGGACTTTACCACCTACTTACATCAATGGACAGATAATCTAGACAGAAAATCAACAAGGAAATAATGGCTTTGAATGACACACTGGAAAAAAATGGATTTAACAGATATGTTCAGCACATTCAATTCTAACAGCAGAATACACATTCTTTTCAAGTGTACATGGAACATTCTCCAGAAAATCACATATTAGGCCACAAAATCAGCCTCAACAAATTCAGAAAGATTGAAGTCACGCCATGCATCTTTTCTGACTCCAGGCTATGACACTAGAAAACAACCACAAGAAAAATCTGGAAAGACCACAAATATATGGAAGTTAAATAAAATGTTACTAAACAGTGAATGCATCAAGCAGGAAATAAAAGAAGAAATTAAAAAACATGAAAACAAATGAAAAAGAAAACACAATGGTCCAAAATCTTTAGGATGCAGCAAAAATGGATCTAAGATTGAGGTTTATTGCAATACAGGGTTACCCCAAATAGAAAGAAAAATCTCATATACACAACCTAACCTTACGTCTAAAGGAGCTAGAGAAAGAGCAAACAAAACACAAAACCAGTAAAGGAAGGAAATAATAAAGATTACAGCAGAAATAAATGATACAGAGACTAAAAACCAAAAACCAAACAACAGAGCAGATCAGTAAAACCAAAAGCTGGTACATTGGAAAAAAATCAATAAAATTGATAAGCTTCCAGTCAGACTTACCAATAAAAATAAAGAAGTCAAATAAATAAAATCATAAATGAGAGAGGAGAAATAATGACCAACACCACAGAAATACAAATAATTATAAAAGAGTATTAGGAAAAATTATTTGCCAACAAATTGGAGAACCTAGAAGAAATGGATAAATTCCTAGAAACATATACCAAATTGAAACAGGAAGAAATAGAAAATGTGAACAGACCCCAAACCAGCAATGAATTTGAATCAGTACTCGAAAAACTCAACAAAAAAGTCCTGGACCAGATGACTTCACAGGTGACTTCTACCAAACATTTAAAGAAGAGCTAATACCTATTCTTCTCAAACTACTTTAAAAAAAAAAAAACAGAAAAAGAAGGAAAACTTCCAAATTAATTCTTTGAGGCCAGCATTACCCTCAAACCAGGTAAAGATACCACTAAAAATAGAGTTATAGGCCAATGTCTCTAATGAATATAGGTACAAAAATCCTCAACAAAATACTAGCATACTGAATTCAACTTAACATTAAAAAATCATCCACCACAATCAAGTGGGATTTATTTTTGGGTTGCCAAGGTGGTTCAATATCCACAAATCAATCAATGTGATACATCATATCAATAATAGAAAGGATAAGAACCTTTTAATATACAGAAAAACGTATTTGACAAAGCACAACATCCAGTTGCGATAAAAACCCTCAACAAAATATGTTTAGAGAGAACATGCCTCAACATTAAAAAGGCTATATACAAAAACCCCACAGTTAACATCATCCTTAATGGGGAAAAACCAAGCGCATTTCCTTCAAGGTCAGGAACAAGTCAAGGATGGTCACTCTCACCACTTTTATTCAATATAGTATTGGATGTCCTAGCCTCGGCAATCAGACAACAAAAAGAAATCAAAAGTATCCAAATTCTCAAGGAAGAAGTCAAACTATCACTATTTGCAGATGACACGATAGTCTATATAGAAAACCCAAATGATTCCACCAAAAAACTGCTAAGTCTGAGAAATGAATTCGATACAGTTGCAGGATACAAAATCAATGAACAGAAATCTGTTGCATATCTATACATCAATAATGAAGCAGCAGAAAAAGAAATTATGAAAACATACATATTTACAACTGCACCAAAAATAATAAGATATCTAGGAATAAACCAAACCAAAAAGGTAAAAAACCTATGCTCTGAAAACTACTGAACACTAGTGAAAGAAATAAAAACAACACAAGGAAACGGACAGACATGTCACGGTCATGGATTGGAAGTGCAAACATTGTTAATACTACCCAGTGTAACCTACACATTTTTTATAATGTTTATTTATTTTTGGGAGAGAGATAGAGAGAGCACACAGGGGACAATGTAAGAGGGAAAGCGAGGATTCAAAGTGGGTTCTGCTCTGACAGCAGAGGACCTGATGCGAGGCTCAAACTCTTGAACCATGAGATCATGACCTGAACCGAAACCAAGAGTCAGAGGCTTTTAACTGACTGAGCCACCCAGGTGTTCCACATTTAATGTAATTGCTATCAAATTTCCAACAGCATTTTTCACAGAATTAGAACAAACTACCCTAAAACTAAAAACCACAAAAGACCCCAAATAGCCAAAGCAATTCTGAAAACTAAAAGGAAAAAAATAATAAAGCTAGAGACATCACAATTCTGGATTTCAAGTTATATTATAAAGCTATAGTAATCAAAACAAAATGGTACTGGCACAAAAATAGACACAGAGATCAATGGAACAGAATAGGAAACCCAGAAATAAACTCACGACTATATGGTCAATTTATCTTTGACAAAGCAGGAAAGAATATCCAGTGGGAAAAGTCAGTCTCTTTGACAAATGGTATTGGGAAGACTGGATAGTTACATACAAAAGAAAGAAACCAGACCATTTTCTTATACCATAAACAAGTTAACATAAGTTAAAGACCTAAATGTGAGACCTGAAACCATAAAATCTTAGAGGGAGAAGATAAGCAGTAACTTCTTTGACACTGACTGTAACAGCTTTTTTCTAGCGGTCTCAAGGCAAGGGAAACAAAAGCAAAAATAAACTATTGTAACTATATCGAAATAAAAAGTTTTTGCACAGTGAATAAAACAATCAACCAAAATAAAAGGCAACCTACAGAATGGGAAGATATTTGTAATGCTGTGTCTGATAAAGGGTTAGTTTACAAAATATATAAAGGACATAGAAAATTGAACACCCATAAAATAATAATCCAATTTAAAATATCAGAAGACATGAACAGACATTTCCCAAAGAAGACATACAGATGGCATACAGACATTTACCATCAGGGAAATACAAGTCAAAACTACAACGAGATATCACCTCACACCTGTCAGAATGAGTTAAACAACTACACAAGAAACAACAGGTGTTGGCAAGGATATGGAGAAAAGGGAATAGTTGTGCACTGTTGGTGGGAATGCAAACTGGTGCAGCTACTGTATGGAGCTTCTTCAAGAAACTAAAAATATAACTACCCTATGATCCAGCAATCCAGTGTTTTTGTAGATACAGAAAAAATAACTTAAAAGGATATATACACCCCTATGTTTTATATAGCATTATTTACAATAGTCCATTTATGGAGGCAGACCAAGTGTCCATAGATTGATGAGGAAGATGTGAAATTTATCTATCTATCTATCTATCTATCTATCTATCTATCTATCTGGTATATTATTCAGCCATAAAAAAGAATTAAATCTTGCCATCTGCAATGACATGGATGGAGTGAGAGGCTATAATGCTAAGCAAATAAGTTAGAGAAAGACAAACACCATATTATCTCACTCATATGTGGAATTTAAGAAACAAACAAGCAAAGGGAAAAGGTGAGGGAAGGTGGGTGAGGGTATGGGTTAAACAGGTGATAGGGATTAAGGAGTGTCCCTGTCATGATGAGTGCCATGTGATGTCTGGAATTGGTGAATCTCTATATTGTACACTTGACACTTATAAATACTGTATGTTAAGAAAAGAAAGAAAGTCAGAAGGAAGTCACGAAGAACTATTCTGTGGCTCTATGTTTCTCCCAACCTTCCATTCTGTGGCCAAAGTATTCACGGCTCAGGATGGACTCCAGCATTGCAACCATGTTCCAATTGGCTCTTGCATGGAGAAAGAGGCCAAGAAGGGGCAAACATACATTTACGTCTCTCTTTTATTAATTCACCAAGTATTTCTTAAGTACCTACCATGTGTTAGAACTTATTCAAGGTTCTGGCAACACAATACTAAAAAAAAAAGGTAACAGATAAAAATATCTACCCTCATCAAGCTTCCTTTACAGATTTATCCTCATAAGGAAAATCACAGAAGCTTCCATCTGACACTTGTCCAGCTGAGATTCAACAGAAAATAAAAGAAAGAAAATATATTTTCACCCTAAAGCTATTAAGAAATGTACACTTGACCACTCAAAAAATGTGTATAAAATTGCTGGCAGGTTCTTTAAAAATCCAGAATTTTTAAAGTTTATTTATTTATTTTGAGAATGAGAGAGAGCTGAGGAGGGGCAAAGGGCAAGGGAGACAGAGTATCCCAAGCAGGCTCCACACCGTCAGTGCAGAGCCTGATGCGGGGCTCAATCCCACAAACCATGAGATCCTGACCTGAGCTGAAAATCAAGAGTCAGACACTTACCCAAATAAGCCATCCAGGTGCCCCAAATCCAGAATATTTTAACAATATGTTTATACTTTTGAAAAAAGTGGTCAAGATCAAGACAAAAAAATTATTCAAAATAAAAAGAAAAATTATTAACAGGAAAAAATCACGCACACTCAGGAAACTGAAAGTGGGAAAGTATTTGAATGAATATTAGGAGAATGAAGACAGATTGGCAATCTCCTAACAAAAGAGAACACACTAAAGTAAATTATAAATAAAGCTGAAAAATTCAAAATGACATATATGAATTTTATTGTACATATAGTTTTGACATGACCTCATTGCCACACTTTGGATGAATTTCCAATAATTGCTGAAGTAAAATATTCTAATATTCATTTCCTAATAATGCTTCTAAAGCTAGTTTTTCTTTTCTCTGTTCCTTCTTCCCTTCCTCTCTTTCTTCCTCTATCTCTCATTTTTTCTCTCTCCAAACTTTTAATATAAATTTAAAGCATCTGTCAAGTCAAATTCAGTAGATTCAAGTCTGAGATCAAGTCTCACTTCACAAAGTTTGAGTGGGTTGGATACTCTCTGTAACTTAACCTACCTTATTTTATACAGCTTTCACAGGAATGGAATTTGTTATGTTTGGAGACAGAGAAAACCAATATATATATATTGTGTGTATATATATATATATACACACACACATATATATGTATGTATAAAGAAAATGATTTCCTTCTTTTCTGAATTACAATTTAAAATTTAAAAGCTGACAGCTGCCTGCCTCTAAAATTCTGCAGTGTGCTGTGGTGGAAAAAATCCTGGGCAGGCAGGTAGGCAGGGAGACACCTCAGTTCCAGGGAAGTATCCGTATCACCCTAGTGATATTATATTTAACCTTCTTGAACCTCAGGTTCGACATCTTCAAAATGAAAGAGTTGAATATGATGATCACTACAATAGCTTCTAATTCTATAATTCTATTATGCTAAACGAGTATCTTACTTGGAAATGTGTTTTTTACTAAGGAAGAGTTTGTATGTGTGTGAGAGAAAGTGGAGAAATTCCCTCATGCTACTGGATGATGTTTCACTGAGAGGGGCCAGACTCTCTAGACAGTCTATCACAGCTCAGTCCTCACGGACAATTTTAACAATGAATCAACAATCAAGCAAAGAAAAGTCAGGCATACCTTACGATACCGAAAGGCAGCAATGACATTTAAAAATCAGGAAACTGACATGATAGCAGGAAATAGACAATTCACTGTATAAAATTTTCATGTATTATTCTTTTTGTTCTAGAGAATAGTAGACACTTAATGCTATATTTGGAATTATTATCTCTACTGTTTTTCTCTGCATAAGGAACAAGACCCTTATAACCAAAGTGTAGTATATATAGAAAGCACATTTTTAAAGGAAACTTAAGTGGAGTTTTAGTCCAATTCAGTACAAATAATCTCAGGGGGTTTTCCCCCCTAATTGTTTTTTGATTATTATACAAAACAAAGTAAGCCTGAGAATTTTCATTATCACTTCACAACTTAATATTTTATGTGTGTATTCCTCATAATGCCTAGTGTAGTGTGTAAAACATAATAAATATTTTGAAAGAGTTGCTAAAACAATGATTTCCTCAAGTCAGTATTCTCCCCATTAAACACATATTATTTTTTTGTAACCAACAATCAAAGGAAAAACAAAACAAAACAAAGGAGTTGGTAAGTGAGAATGTTCATCAGATATCTGTCTTCAAACTGAGGAACTTAAAAGTGCTTTAGTATGGAGAGGACACATCAAATATAACATCTAAATTGTTAAAGAGGAGAGAAAACATTTCTATTTAAATTGGGATCTAAGGAGAGGGGCAGAGAAAGTTGATTGGCCATATGTTCAAAATCAAAATCAGAAAATGTGAATGATCATCAGAAATTTTAATTAATGTATTACTGCTTTATAAAAAATATTTTTATAAATAATGAGTTGAATATTAATTTCTCAGTATAATGACATATATTTCAGACTGACAGCTGACAACAATGTAAAAAGAAGTTAGCGGTACAAGCAGGGTGCCCACTATTACTACCAATACTTACCACTGTTCTCAATATTGCATTATTTTTTAATGCTTAATTATTTTTCAGAGAGAGAGAAAGAGACAGCATGAGCAGAGGAGGGCAGAAACGGAAGGAGACATAGAATCTAAAGCAAGCTCCAGGTTCTGAGCTGTTTCCACACAGCCTAACATGGGACTCAAACTCATAAACCATGAGATCATGACCTGAGCTGAAGTAACAGGCTCAACCGACTGAGATACCAAGGCACCCCTCAACACTGCAATATTGAAGAGAAATATAGATAAAGTACAACAATAGGAAATAATAAAATAAAATAATTGTATTTCAAAATGATACTACAACCTAACTAGAAAAACCATGAGTGTTAACATGAAAAGTGACTAAAAGTTAGAGAACATGTAATGGTCACCAGATATAGAGTAAATATACAAATCAATAGCTTTCACTTATGCTATGATGAATTATAAGAAATAATAAAAAGTTAGCAGAGCAAAAAAAGAGTAAGAAAGATATTAAGATTTAGGGAAATTTTTAGAACTAATGAAATACTGAAATACGTTACTTAATGGAAAATCCAGGTATTCGTGGAAAAATGTCAGTTCTTCCCCAAAATTAACTTGTAAATTCAATGCAATTCCAATCATAATCTCAATATTTAACTTAGAACCTAACAAAATAATTTTATTAATAATTCATTAATTAATATTTTTATTAATTTTTAGGAGAAAATCATTGAGACTAGCAAAACAAAAAAAACAATAAATATATGGATGGATGGGAGCTGGAGGGTGCTATGCTACTAGAATGTGCTTCCAATGCTAGATTTGTTTCCTCTTTTTTTTATCCCTCCCTTCTTTCACAATTAACAAGCCACATCTAATGGGCATATATGAATATCCTTAGAACAATTACAGAATTTCTATGGTCTATATTTGAGGCTGCATTTGTGAAATATCCATAGGCTCAGTACTGTTGCAACTTTCTGATAAGTTAATTTATATTTCAGTGACACATTTTTTTAATTCTTTTTTTTTAAGTTTATTTACTTATTTTTAGAGATGGGGGTGGAGGGTTAATGGCAGAGAAAGAAGGACAAAGAGAGAAGGACAAAGAGAGAATCCCCCAACTCAAAGCTCAAACTCATGGATTCTGAGATCATAACCTAAGCCAAAACCAAGAGTTTGATGTTCAACCAGCTGATCCACCCAGGCGCACCCCCCCCACCCTACACTTCTTTATTCCTATTAAAGAGTTGGCCTCTCATTCTTTTTGTTTTGTATATATGGTCACATCTGCTTTGTTTTCATTAACATTTCCCATACAAACATTTTTCCATGCTTTTACTTTCATTTCAGTCTTTCCAGTCACTATTTTTAATTTGTATCTTTTGCTAATAGCAAAGGGTTGTATATATGCATGTACAAATACAATATGCCCATCTTAATATTTTGACTAATAAGTCTCTATTTATGTCAATGTGAATCCTGATATTTAGTTATATGCTTATCCACATTACGCTGTGATTTTATTTACAATATTTTCCCTATATTTCTTTCTGTTTCTTTTCCTGAAACTTTTTGATTCAATGAAATGTCTTTAATCCTTTCCCCCCATATTACTAGTATGAATGTTCTGCATTCTACTTCTAATTTTCAGTAATTAATCTTAAAATTTTAACGTTATATATCTGATATATGTTGAAAATAAAATTGATCCTTACCTCCCTCCCTATAAATCTTCCTCATTGGATCTTTTGTGTCATTTTTGGTCTATAAATTAATCTTCCTTGTTTTTTAACTACCCAAATTAGTTACTATTATTTTTACTATCAAAATCAACTTCAATTTGCCTACATGTTAATCTGTTCTTTGATCATCATTGCCCCTTGACTCTTACACTCTTCCTTGTGGTTTCAAGTTCTTTCTCAATGAAAATGTACTTTATAATTTTTCTAGTAAGTCCGGTGAGTGTGTCACTTTGTCTTTGTTTCCCTAAAACATCATTTTAAATTTATTCTTGAGGATAGATTATTTAATTTTAGGCTTCTATGTTGATAGTTTTTTCACACTTTAGTACTCTGAAGTTGTAACTCCAATACTTTGAGCCTGCATGGTTGAGGTTGAAGGATTACTTTTAGTCTAATTGTTGGGCCTTTGTAATTAATTAACATCTTACTGATGACAACATTTCTCTTTGTCTTTGATGTAATTTACTTAATTTATAATATTTAGGTAGGCATTAATTACAATTTTATTACTATTATTCCTGGAAATTGTGCATTTTAGGCTTGGAAATTGACTTTTATCAATTCTGGAAAATTCTGAGCCTTTCTTTTTACTTCCTCTGGCATTCTTATTAATGCATATTGGAAGCACTCTTTCATATTCCCTATCTCTTTGTCTTTGTGTGCTGCATTATGGTATTTTTCTCCACATTTTTCTTCCAGTTCAATTAGTCTCTCATACTTTGGGGACATCTGATCTGCTTTTTAAATCATTCATTAAGTTTTAAACTATGATGACTATGTTTTCTATTTTTAGAATTTGTATTTGGTACCTTTTCAACTGCATCTACTTGTTTTTAATCAGTCTTCTGTCCTCTTTTCTATATTTTATAACATTATGAAATTTAAATACACTTAGTCTATAATCTCTTTAGTAGTACTGTTCTATGTTCTCAAGTTTTGCAGGTGTTAGTTAATTCTCTTTTTTGTCTAAATCTTATTCATAGTGAATGGCTTCATCTTATGTGTTGTAATTTTTTTTATATTGCCTTATCTTATGGTAAAGCATGGTGTTATTATGGGAATGCCATGCATCTCAGCTTTTGAAATCTCTCTCCAGAGAGCTCTGCATTTGCTTCCAACAGACACCAGAGATGTGTCAATGACCAGAGACTAATTTCCATGTTTTTTCTCAGCATGGAGTTCTTGAAATCCCTGAAAAGTATAAAATTGAACTCCAATTAATTGGAGACACAGGTTGTAGATTTTGAATTCTCAGAGGAAATGTTTTGAGTCACCCAGAGTCAAAACAAGGCTGCCTCAATTATACCCATTCCCATCCAGCCTTTCCATGGAGATGGGAATCACGCTGGGTAGCAACACTGTATCCTGTGCACCATCTCTATCACATCAGCTGACATGACCAGTGTCCTGCCTCTCTGAGCTCCTGGAGCACTGGGTTTCCCTTTCGTGTATGCTTGATAGGTTAGCCATTTTATTTGTTTGTTTGTTTAATTCTAAATATCAAGATGTCCAGTTTGCAAAGCTAAAGTTGTCAATCATTTTATGAAATAGAATGCTGAGACCTTATGAATTAATGAAGGACATAGGAAAAGGGCATTAATGAGTATAAATGACTAAGAGTACAAATGACTAATAAAAATGGAAAATTCTATCCCATTATTAACCAAATAAAGACAAAATAAAATGATATTTGTTCACTCATCAAAAATAGAAAACACTAAAAAGGATAGTAAAGTGTAAAAACAATGAGCACACCCTGGCATGGTGCACAAGTTTTGAAGAATATTTGAGATCTCTCTAAAATAAAAATATGCTTATAACCAATTTTTTCAGTGTTTTGACCTCCAGTACTTAAGAAAGTAATCAGATTTATCTATAAAATTTTCATTGAAATATTATGTTCCCATTAAAAATCTTTAAATAATCAATTGTGAAGAACTGGCCAAATAAATAAATCACAGTACATATAAATAATAGAAGAATGAGCATTTATTAAAAATAAAATTATATCATAATAAACATTGACATGAAAATATATTTGTGGTACAGGAGTAAGTGAAAAAGTTAAGCACTAAGAAGTATGTACCAAATATATAAAACAGTTGTACATTATAAATTTATGTGAAAAAGATCAAGTTTATACACAAAAATACTACCAATGTGAAATTCCTAAATAGATATGCAAGTTTTTCACCAGAAAACAAAAATGAAAAGTGCTACTTTTAACATCAAATATCCACTCAGTCCAGTAAACTAGTAGTTTGAAGCTACACAAACTTAACAGTCTTTAATAATATTCTCCATTTCAGTGACCCTCTCCTCACTACACATACTGTGAATTATCAAAACAAAATTTTTATTCATTTTTATGGTATTAATCAAAGCTCATAATATCCAATAAAAGTATAGGTAACTTAGTCAATAAAAAATAAAATTAATAGGTAAACAAATTTTAAATGATGAAGTTATACAGTCAACTTTCTATAGAATAGTGATAATTTTAAAAACATAATGGATCATTGTTTTAAAATGCATTACTATAGTAACATTCTAAAAAGTGGATCAAATATTTCAGAAATTGATCTTTTTAAATGAATAACATTATGAAATGCAATGATTAAGTATATTCATATGATTTAGATTGCACAGACTATTAATAATCTCAAATAGAAATAAAATTTTTTGTCTGAGTTTAAGAAGAATTTCAATTTATCAGTAACAACCTCATAAACCATCCCCTCATAATCCATTTCAACCAAAGAATTTAACTGCATTGCTTCTGCTAATGGCTCTTCAGTTTATGCTTTTTGAAACAACTCACAAGAGAGGAAAGAATGGGAACGTTTTCAATTCATTCAATACTATACTTCCTTTCCTAGACTGAAGCTCCAACATAAGTGGGTACCAAAAGGGGCTCTAAATGGTCTCTGAAAAGTGCTGGCTCCATATATAAATACAGTCATAAAAAAAAACGAAAAAAAAGAAACTAAAACAAGATAGAAAACTCCTTAAGAAGCAAAGTATATACTATATATGTGATAGGAAAAGCTTAGATACACGTAAAGGAAGTGCCTTCTGCTCTGCAATTTTAGAACGTTATCCCACTCCAGAAGTCAGGCAAGTACCATGGATGAGTGCTTGGTACAATACTGCCTTCATAGTTTAAAAACTAAATCTATATTCAACAATATAACCCTTTGATAAATGTAAAGGGTAAGCTTTAGGATTTAAAAAGTATCAATGACCTTGAAGAAAACACAAAACTTTAACAGTATTTTATGTTGTTATTACACAGCTCTTTTTAGTATCCTAGAGAACAAATCCATACTTCAGCCCAAAATGTTACAATAATATAAAGATAATTATACTATCAGAATCTGGTGTGAAATTCTGTTGTTTAAATGGTGTGTATTTTTAATCAATCCAAAATCTCTGATTTGGGGATTTAATGCCAGTGATGGCTGTTAATTTCTTCAGATTAGTACTCATCATAAAAATCATATTTCCATATGAGTTTTTCTTCCCTTCATAAAATCTTATCCCAAGACAGCTAAAATCCTTCTGAGAACACAAACAGTAAAACCTGGGCTCATAACACAGAGATAAAACACTCTTTTATGGCAGCATTCATTAAGGTACTAGACAGAGTACAAAAAGCAGCAACAGGGAGCTTTCCCCTAAAAGCTTTTAATACAACTCTTTCCAGGACCCATTAAATCAGCCCACCACTAACGCCTCCGGCCACCCCCATCTATTGATCCCCATTACTATGGAACCCCCTACTCTGTCCAACTAAATAAAGTCCACGGTAATTTATCTCTGATGAATAGTCTACTGAAAAGTCACTAGGACAAAAGCAGCAAGTCAGAATTCAAACTCTGAGTGAGTCAATTGTCCAGTGTTGTCTATATTGTCCTGAAAAGCCCTTGCTAATATAAATGTTTTATAAATTTCTTTCCCTTAGCTTCCATTTGACTTACCAAACAGACCCTACTACAGGTAACATTTATTGAACACATACTATGTGGCTGCACTAGGGACACATGTTTTAAACATTATGTTTATTAATCCTACAAGACCATGATGGACCATTTATATCTATTTTGCAGATGGAAGAAATGAAACTGAGGGAGTTCAAAAAACGTTCTCAAATCTCAAAGCCAATAGATGGCAGAATCACTGTTTGTAAAAGCCATATAGTGATTCTTTCTATTCACTTGCCTTATATTTTTACTTTGGGCTATGCAACCATGTACCACGACCTCTGATAGACAGAGCTTAGCTGTGATGAACAACATGGACACAATCCCTGTGCTCACTGTGCTTTCTGGCCTATGAAAGCAAAAATTTTATACAAGTAAATTCATATGAATTACAAATTGTAATAATTACTTGAAAACAAATCTAAGTTAAATATATTATTCTTTTTGCACCATTATTAACTCTGCAGACCCCTTTTTTTCACATTTATTTGGCACATTATATTTTCAATAAGGTAGACCCATAAAAGATCTTTGTCAGTTTCTTTCTAATCAACAGGATGACTCACAGTGTCCTTAATTCTAATAAGCAGACGTTATTTTGAATTGATTATCCTCACCTGTAGGTTAACCATCTATACTGGACCATATCACTCCAGGTATGCTTCTGGTCTCAGTATCCTTTCCAGGTTAGCAGTTTGTGTTCCCCAAAGTATCATAGTTTGGGCAACAAATTTATATGATATATATATCCACACACACACACACACACACACACACACACACACACTCTACTTATATTTCGGAGAGAACAGTAGTGAGCTGAAACTGATGATTATGTCCTACAAACAATCTGCTAGAATCTTTCCAGATGTGATAACATGTAGTCTTCTTCAGAACTCACTGAAGTGATGGTTATGTACTTGTTTTACTGGTAAGGAAACTGAGAGGGCAAGAGACATGCTCAGGGTCACAAAACTTCAAGCTCCTGTGTTTCAGTCATTGACCATCACACTAATCATCACACACACACACACACACACACACACACACACACACACAGTACACATTTACACAGAAACAATCTAGAAACAGTCGATCTCTCTTCCATCTCAAGAAGGACACAGGCATTGAAAATGGTCTGTTTTTTACCTTATGACTGATGGCCTTGACTGGGAAAATAGGAACAGAAATGTCTTAAAGACCTCAGATACAATTTATATTGTACAACATATCTTTGTTATCACATGTGATAATATATACTTCATTTTGTTTAAATCTTGCTTAAAATCCTTGTGATCCAAGAATTCAAAGATAAAATTTGGAATTCAGTTTATTTTGATACCAGTTTTTAACCATTGTTATAGCTGGAATCCATATCTCATTAATTTATCCAAAGTCAAGAATCCTTATATTTTTGGCTTGTATTTTTCCTTTTCTTTTTGGAAGAAGAAGCAGAGTACAGACATGGGATCCCAGTATTAGAAATTTAAGTTAATCATGCTTTTACATTCATGATGTGCTATCAATTCATTCTAAGCCTCTGTGTTTCTTATTTACCTAATGTCTTTTATCACCAAGCTCTCCTCTCATTCTCCTACCAACCCTCCCAAAGTAATATGTCAATGTGTATCTTTTGGCATCTTGGTGCTCTTATAGAAGTTATTGTTTTGTGGGCATGAATTTTTAATTTTTATGAATGCTTCTGGTTTATATATCTCATTCTTCCCATTAAGAATTCTATTCTTAAGATCCATTCATGTTGCCCTATGTGCATTTAATTTTTTCCTCTAATTGGTGTATAATCCTTTGCATCCATCCACTATCCCAGTGATGGTCATCATTTGTCTCTAATTCCCTATCACAACAAATAAGAGTGCAACAAACACAATAGAATATATCTTGTTAAAAGCTGTGTAAAGAAGTGAAATTGTGTGAAGAGGGTAATCCTATCCTCTACTTACACAAAGTTTTTTGTTTTGTTTTGTTTTGATTCATCAAGGAATTCTCTTTCATCCTTGATGTGAACATTTTTTCTTGTAAACCAACAAAAATACAGGGTATTTTAAAGAATTTTTAATAGGATTAAAACTCACAGAAAAGTCTTCATTTGAGATATTTGTTTTCATGGTAGAAAATTCTACTACAAACTTTTCTAATTATGGCAATATGAGAGGTTTTATAGATACCTGCTTTTTTACCCAATAAAATCTCACAATGAAACTGTTGTAGACATCTGTTTTCAATGTTCTCTCCATTGCTTAAATTTCTGATGAAAACAAATTCCTTTCTTGTTTATTATTAAAATGTCAGCCTTATGTTGAATGGAAAGTTCTGTGCATGACTGTGTGCACTTAATATCTGCTAGGTAGCATGCAAGCAAGGCAGTCAGTCGTTTAAAAAGATTCGGTAAATTCAGAGTACATCTTCTTGTAGAAGAAAATTATATAGCTTTTCTTTAAATTTGAAAGTCTGTTGATTTATTTCTATTTTATGTTTATTAAGGGACAATATACATACAGTAGAGTACATATAAAGTGTATTTTACTATACTGCTATATTAGTTTAATATGCAAACAGCCATGTAACCATAATCTGATCAAGATATAGAATATTTCTACCATCCCCTAAGGTTCCATTTAATGAAATTTAAAAACAAGCAAAACTAACTAATGGTAACAAAGTCAGTAGCCTTTTCAAAAATTCTGACAAAAGATATTCAATGAGCGTATATATGGTACAAGAGAATTTATGGTCACTTCGTGTCTTATTACAAAGCACTGTAAAAAAATCTTTCCATTAGGAGATTTTAACCCACAAAGCCACTATACCTGGGACAAATAAACTCTTAACGATGGAAATAAGTTGAATATGAATAAACAACTGTGATAACACAATCCTCAAGTTTTCCCTATCATACAAGTCCACTCTTCTTTAAGGAAAACTTGTACCGTAGTGACATGTGACCATCTCCCCCACCAAAACAGGATATGGCATCAAAGACAATCTATATGTTTACTATCAGAAATTAATATTTACCTGAATTTTTAGATAAAACTATAAGCAGAAATTATTTTTCCCAATGGACAATTTAGTACAAGCTGTGAATATGCACACCTCTTTGGACACCCCTAGTGTGTCTGCTTATTCCATTAGACTGTGGAGCCTTTTGAGAGCTAAAGCTATATGGTTCATTGTTGTATCTACAGTCCTTGAGTACCCAGCATGTTATTTGGGTTGACCCCAGGAGGTCATTGTTGTTTGTAAAATGAGTAATTGCCTAAATAAATGAAGGAGTTGGTCAATCAATCAACAAACAAGTGCACAGTGCCTGGAATTCACAATACATTGGCAGTGGTAGGAACCACATAACCAAAGAAAATATGGTACAGGTACCAACATTTTCCTGACATTTCATTTTTTTTT
>NC_043707.1:60903727-60908504 GCF_006229205.1 Suricata suricatta
TCATGAAAAATCCTAGTTTCCACAATGCTTCTTCACAACAGTGATTCCCAGGAAAGTGGCTTTCAATATTGGGGTCAGGGATTAAGTTCTGCTCACTAGTTCTAACAAAACACAAACACTCAGTAATACTCTGGGTTAATTGATGAATTGCTGAATGTCCCTGAACACAGTACAGTGCCTTTGCATGATGATTGCTTTATGGGGTCCACTAACATAAGCCAAGACAAAGTAATCAAAACTATTTGCATGTCAAAAGGAAAAACAGGAGTCACTTTTGTAAGGGCATTAAACTGAATAAGGACATAAATGCTAAAAGTAGGAAAAGATATATATTTTAAAACACATTTAGACAGCAAAAGGATTAACGAGTTCTATTGTACTCAGTAGGTAAAACCTTTCTTTTTAATGGTCTGCAAAATAACTGCTACCTTAAGAATAGAACACATCTATGTGTATTATAGGAACTCTTAAAAAATAAATAAGGAGAGAAGGAGGATTGCACACTGCCAACCTGGGAGGCCGAGAAAGCAGCTCAGCTGAGGGAATGAGTGTTATGTTAGCTGACAAAGTGTGCATTTAGTGTTTACCCACTCCAGGCAAGTCAGTGAACCACAGATGGCCTCTTACAATAATCCTTCACCTGCAGTGCTCGTGGTGGGGGCAGTGCAGGGGAGGGAAGCCAGCATCTAAGAAATATACAGTGAGCTGTTGACTATTCATGTTGACCATGTGAGTCATGTCACAGATTTATTAAAAATCAATGTAGATTCAACCTGATTGTCTTTGTACATAAATTTGAATATATGGCTTAGTCTGGGTTCTGAATATTCCATCAAGGTAAAACAAAATAATAAAATTATGTCATTATATCTTAAGAGGGAAATCTTAAATATTGCTGTGCTTTCCCTGCCCAGAGCTCTTCTCCTTTCAATGCAGATTAGAAAACGTCCTATTTGACACATGAAAAACTTCCATTTTGTGTATTGCATATTTCCTGGATTGAAGGCAGGTAATTAGGGCTACAGGTAATCAGAGTAAACTAAAAAGAGCCAATGCCATAGAATCATAAAGATATTTTTTTTCACTCAGAAAAAAAATATATGCATGCTATATGTCCTTCACTTGTTCTGATTATTCTCATGATTCACCTGCTGGGAAACAGATGGGGAGGAAGATCTAAATTTTCATCCTATCTACTAAACTTTGATACAATAATTTAAATATTCCCTTTAGACAGTCCTCAAACATCTTAGGTTAAAATGTCCAGCCATCTAGGTTTCCAGTGCCCTCCTCTGTTTTTCTGGAGTATGGGTGACATGCACAGCATATAGTGGTGGAAGAGAAGTGATCTGGAACCTCACGCCTCACAGTTTGCTTGGTAACCTTACTCATCTCAGCCAGAGACTGCAAGTCCAAGTTTCCCCGTGGACCAGATACTTGCTGTAATGAATTTGCACCATCTCAGGACTTTTGCTGACTTCTGATGCTACAGTCTGCCGAAGCTGTATCTGTGATCCATTTTTCTTTTCTCAGTTGGCTAGCCTCCATCCGCATTCCCTCTTGATACGGCATCTTGGTCCTGAAGGCTCTGCAGACTTCATGGAACACCTGTCACGGCCTCCATCTATCTCCTTACTGAAACGTCTCAGATCCTCAGAGCTGGATTATGTGCCATATGCCTCACACAACACAATGGAAAGATCACAACCCTTACACTCACATTTTCCTGTAGAAACATCTGGGTTTTGTTCACTTTATACAAGAATTGAAGAATAAACCTGGCTATCTTTCTGCCCAATCTCTAGTCCCTTTGCTGCCTGCAAAGATCACTTTGATTTAACTGTTCCAAGTTAGTCCCAGAAAACCTATGAGGCCATCCCTTCCCAAAACAAAAGACTAGAAGAGGCAGTAGGATTCCATGTAGAATACACCATCACACCAGCCAGTGGAAGCAGTAAGTGGCATGAAGATAAGCCCTTCCTTATTTCCACCGTCTCAATAGCATGCAAGTGCTTCTAATCGGCAGAATCTGATTCACATCCAGGACTTTAGAAGTAAGGAATCCTGGAAATGATATATGTTCTTTTTTTTTTCCCCACAGTTTTTCAAATACTTTTTTTTTTTGTATTTCATTTTGTGCCTTTATTTTTTTTCATAATATTTTATTGTCAAATTGTTTTCCATACAACACCCAGTGCTCTTCCCCTCAAGTGCCCTCCACCATCACCACCACCCGTCTTCCCCCCTCCCCCCTCCCCCCAACCCTCAGTTCATTCTCAGCTTTCAATAGTCTCTCAAGTTCCGCATCCCTCTCTCTCCCCAGAAATGATATATTTTCATTTTCTAGCTTCTGCAATACAGGAAGACAAACTAGGAGGATAAAACTATCATACCAACTTCACGTAAGCCTGTAATTACGCTCACGCTTAAAACTTCACAGATTTATGCCTAGCTAAGAATACTGCCTATTCCGGGGAATATTACAGATATCTTAATAGGAACTTAGGTCTCCTACTACTCATATCTCTATAAAGAAATTTTCATTTTATAGGAATAAAGGCCAATAATAAATATTATTTCCCTAGGAGAGTAGGTCAAACTGCCCACAAGTCTTCTCCATTAAAGTACCTACAAGTTGTGTAAGAAGGAAGAATGAATAGCCTAGACAAATTCTGGAACTTCTTCTCTGGGTTCCCCTTAGTGCTTCTCTATCTATTTAGGGAGTGTTTTATCCTATTATGTAGAAGCCCAATACGAGAGCCTGGATTTGGACTTTTGCCCAGCATGGCCTAATGTGATGAAACCCCAGGGGAATTTTGAGCTGCCGTTACAGTTCGCTAGAAATTGAAATGCTTCTCTATTTCCTGAGTGGAATGGTCCCCAGTGTTTTTCCAAAAGCTCACCTACGGGAAGCAGGGCCATACTCTTTTTATTGTGTGTATAATCCTGACCTGCAAGCAGGGATCACCTAGATTCAAAGTTTTCCATGTCCAGATACAGGGCACAGTGCAATCGCTTAATCCTTTTATCAGAAGAGTCAACATAATGATGAAGAGCACAGGTTTGGAGGCAGACTGCCCGAGTTTGAATCCTCATTCCTGTACTTATTTAAGTATGTAATCAGGGGTGAATTTCTTAACCTCTTTGTGCTGCATTTTCTTCATCTGTATAATAAGGTAAAAGACAACATATAGTACTTCTGTGAAGATTACATCAGTCAATATATCTGAAGTTCTTAGAATGGTGCCTGGCTCTGTTATACTTAGTAAAATAATAAAACTCTTTCTACGACTTTTATTAGTAGGGCGTCTTAAAATATCTCTTAGTGTCCTAAACTTTGCATCATGATACAAGGTTCAAGGGACAGTATAATGGGACTCAGAAAAAAAAAAGTCTCTTCATTTAGGGCAAACCACACACCATTGCCACTTGCTAACTTTTCTCTCAAACCAACATTAATTGAGCAAGATGTATCAAGCTCTGTGCAAAGAGCTTTTGCAATGACTTTCAGAGATTTTATAGGTCTTTCCATTTTATAGAAGACATGCAGAGAAGTTAGGTTATTTTCCTGTGAACAAGGTCTAAGAAGTTAATAAGTTGACCATATAAGATTCAAACCTAAATCTGAGTCCAAATCAATTATTTTCCCACTGTTCTTTACTGCCTTTCTAAATAACAACAGTAGCTTTAATTTACAGTATATAAAGCTATTTCACATGCATTATGTCACTGAATTTAACTCTCACAACAACTCTATGATACTGGCTGTTAGTTAGCATCATTCAGCTGCAGGGAACAGGGAGCCCTAGATGGCAGTTGTTTAATTAGATAGGGGTTTATTCCTTCCTAGAGTAAGTCCAGATGCAGTTGGTCGCTGGCATTGTATCAGTGGCTCAGTGACGTCGTCAAGAGCCTAGGCTCCTTCCTACTCTTCCCTCCACCATTCCAAGCATATTGACTTTGTTCTTATACTTTCATCTTATATTTACAAAATGTTTCTCATAGCTCAAGACAAAACAAGGCAGGAACAGGTAGTTGGAGCAGATGCTGGCAAGGGATGGAAGCAAGCAGAAATTACTTCTTTTAGTAAACTACTCCTTTAAGGAGAAAAATATCTTCTCAAGAGACATGCCAGTCACGTGGCCAGACCCAGCCATAGAGCAGTTAACTTTTTACAGTATCTCCAGTAGGAAGCAAGCTAAGGGTAAAAGAGGTTAGAAATAGCTCTTAAAAGTGAGACAACAGCAGCTTCCACTCCTATGTATTATTATAAAAATTTCTCAGGGGCACCTGGGTGGCTCAGTCAGTTAAGCATCAGACTTTGGCTCAGGTCATGATCTCGTGGCCCAGGAGTTTGAGCTCCATGTCCGACTCTGTGCGGACAGCTCAGAGCCTGAAGCCTGCTCTAGATTCTGTGTCTCCCTCTCTCTCTGCTCCTCCCCTGCTCTCTCTCTCTCTCTCTCTCTCTCTCTCTCAAAAATAAAGATTAAAATTTTTTTTTGATTTTTCAGATAGGGTCACAGATTCAGAAAACTGTGATTTATCCAGTGTCCTGGTGGTTTTAAATAAGTTTTATGATACCCCAATGTTCATAGCAGCAATGTCAACAATAGCCAAAACATGGAAGGAGCCTAAATGTCCATCACCTGACGAATGGATCAAGAAGATGTGGTATATATTCACGATGGAGTACTACATGGCAATGAGAGGGAATGACATATGGCCCTTCGTAGGAAAGTGGATGGACCTTGAGGGTGTCATGCTGAGTGAAGTAAGC
>NC_043707.1:60908604-60944443 GCF_006229205.1 Suricata suricatta
TAGCAGCAATGTCAACAATAGCCAAAACATGGAAGGAGCCTAAATGTCCATCACCTGACGAATGGATCAAGAAGATGTGGTATATATTCACGATGGAGTACTACATGGCAATGAGAGGGAATGACATATGGCCCTTCGTAGGAAAGTGGATGGACCTTGAGGGTGTCATGCTGAGTGAAGTAAGCCAGGCAGAGAAGGATAGAAACCATATGTTTGCACTCATAGGTCTAGCAGGAAAACAAGAGAGACCTAATGGAGAACCAGGGGGAACGGAGGAGGGAGAGAGAGTTGGGGAGAGAGAGGGATGCAGAACTTGAGAGACTATTGAATGCTGAGAATGAACTGAGGGTTGGGGGGGAGGGGGGAGGGGGGAGGACAGGTGGTGGTGATGGTGGAGGGCACTTGAGGGGAAGAGCACTGGGTGTTGTATGGGAAACAATTTGACAATAAAAATTTAAAAAAAAAATTAAATAAATAAATAAATAAGTTTTTTGAGTGTATCTTCTAAAATTTCCACTGTATCACAGCAGCCACAAAACTAGATATTGTTCCACATTTTTTTCATATAGGTAGTAAAAAGAAAGGTCCTTAAATTCACGCTCAGGGCTACTGGTTTTTCATAATTTATTCTACTTTTTCAAAAACAATGAGGTTTAAAATAAAAGGCATATATCTAATAATGCTACACAAATTGAAAATTAAAAAAATAGAATAAAGAGGAGAAACAAAATATTCCAATCAAAAGAGTTATGGTTACTGAAATTTGTTTTTAAAATCTTTTATATGCTTTTTATTTATTTATGAGAGACAGAGAGAGACAGAGCACAAACGGGAAGGCCAGCAAGAGAGAGAGGGAGACATAGAATCTGAAGCAGGCTCCAGGCTCCGAGCTGTCAGCACAGAGCCCAACGTGGGGCTTGAACCCACGAGCCATGAGATCATGACCTGAGCAAAGTCAGATGCTTAACCAACTGATCTACACAGGTGCCCCTTTGTTTAAATGTTGTGTACCTCTGCTTGGCGCACCTGGGAAGGGAAGAAAGAATCAAAATGGATTTCTACAGCTTTCCCATATATTCTGGAACCTAGATGGTAACATTCCAAACTTGAAAGACAAACTCTTTTCCATAATTAAATTTAAAAAATTTTAAATAACTTATGTGCTCTAATTTAACAGAAGGTTAAAACTGTGAATTAAAGAAATGAATAGACAGCATGTTACTTATGCCATCTTTTGTGGGTATCACTTCTCTTAGCTAGGCTTTCTTTTTGCATAGACATTTGAACCTTAATTACAGAAGTAACTCATGCTCCATGGGAACACACACACACACACACACACACACACACACACACACACACCACATATGCACATCTGCAGAAACAGATAACAAAAAGATAAATAAATCACCTCTAACCCCACCACCTGCAGATAACTGTTTACATGTTGCATATATGAAGCCAATAGTTTTTCATGCATAAAATTCATGTTTTTCTTTCCAAGAATGGTATTGTACCATATATACTAGTTTTATGTCTGATCTTTCATTTACAAGTATACCAGGAATACTATCCCTAATCAATTAATAGCATCATACAAGATGTTTAATTAACTTTCATATTCCATCATATGGGTATATATTACAGTGTTTTAACCAATTTCTTGATTTTAGATTTTAGGTTTAAACTTTCCCTCCATTATAGATAGTTATGTACTTTCCACCATTGTACATATATCTTTGCACACATTTATGATAAATTACTAGAAATGGAATTGCTATGTCAAAGTATTGGAGCATTTTTAAACCTTTTGTCACAGACTGCCAAATTGATCTCCAAAAATTTATTCTCCCACTGTCTCAGCCAGGCTTTTGACAGGAGCTGGATAGCAGACAATTTGAATTATACTGTCTGATGAGTACCACCATGAAGCGCTACCATTACATTTGAAACAACCTTCCCCATTCTATGACCTCAAGTTTGGAGGTGAGATGGAAAGTCCTGTCTTGGGAATCAGAAAACATGGGTTCTGATTGGGTATTATTATCTACTCTACCTATTTAATTGTTGTTGTGAAGATCAAATGAGATAATATACATGAACATTCTTTCTAGATATCCTAGAACTTTGCAAATGTAAGGAACTGGCAATTAGAAGGGCATTCTAAGGTTGTCCCAGAAGGAAGAGGCCTTTATCCCGACCATAAATAAAAGAGGAGAAGGAGAATCTCCCTGGTATTACTGTTAGGGATGAAATTGTGTGTTCTTAGATGCTGTGTCCTATTTTGCTTGATCTTTTAGGAAATATTTAAAGAAAAGTGAACACATACTCAATTGTATAGGTTTCTGGCTGGGTGTTTGTCTGTTAGGGAATTTCTCATAAAGCTCAATGCCAACTGGATATTAAAAGACAATACCAGAGAGGCAAGGAGTAGCTCTTTACCTTCTTCTGATATATAGGAGGAAATTGAGCCTGGTATTTACAAACTACTGCAATATTCCTGGCAATAAATACTGGGCTTTATATTATTTAAAAAAATATTACTTGTTTAATTGAGAGAGAGAGAGAGAGAGACAGACAGACAGACAGCATAAACGGGAAGGGGCAGAGAGAGAGGGAGACACAGAATCCAAAGCAGGCTCCAGGCTCCGAGCTGTCGGCACAGAGCTTCCTGTGGGGGCCTGAACCCACAAGCCATGACATCATGACCTGAGCCAAAGTTGGATACTTAACCAACTGAGCCACCCAGGCACCCCTGTATTATTTTTAAATGACTTTATACACTGAGTGCATTAAAAAGTCAGTGAATCTATTTGAATAAGATTATTATTATTTTCACTTATTCTACATCCATTCTCAAGTGAAATCACCATTATCGTCATTGTCCTCTCTGGAAGCTTAAGCTTTTTTTTTCCTATTTGTAATATCAAATAGGATAGCATGTTAGAATGATTTTTACAAATATAAATGATGGTCAATAGTCAAAATAGCAAAATATGTGCTTGTGACAATGAAGTTTGCTGAACTTTGAACAGGAAAGTCCCATGCTAAAAATAATTCTGAATACCTTGCTTTAGTAAGTTTGTCATAACATGACTATCATTTGATGTCATTTTTTGGTGTTTATCCATTTGGCAGAGAATGTCAGAGTGCATTCCATTTTTAACAAAATTTGATGTTTGGCATCAAAAAATTAATAGCATGGAGTTCAAGGCAGGAATAATTTATGCACTAATGCTTTTCCATGGAATTTTCTCTTCCTGTTAAATCAGCTGTTCATATATATTTGTATATATATACACACACACACACATATAATATATTGCCTGAACTTGTCACATCACATGATTCTATGCTCAGACAACCCCTGAAAGTCATAGCATTTTTCCAGTGTCACATACTGCATGTCACACCAGCTGCAACTTCGGTACTTTTTTCCTCCAATATTTTAATGGGCAAACTTGAGTAATATATTTCCCAATTTCAAACCCTTCAGCACTGACAGTCCAAAACTCCTGAGGATAGGAACTAATGCAAAAGGTTCCAGCAGTGCTGAGCATCTTCAGCTCTGGTCTATCAGTGTCAAGTCCTCAAGCTCTTGAGAAATAATTTTACTTATTAAAACATATTTTCCCTCAAAAATACTGTAGGAAAGACAAAGCTCTCAGTGACCTCTTAGAAAATTGTTGAATTAAGGAGAGAAGTCTACATAACTCCACCATTTTAAAGTCTAGTGAAAGTATAATTAATGTACCAAGGAAAAGCTCTGCTTTTTGTTCATAGATTTGAATTATTGAACTAACCCGTACCTCAGGACTATGTTGCAAACACATTGCTTCCCAGCATTTCCTTTCTCTCAAAAATAAAGATAGACAATGCCAACAAGTTGCATTAAAGAACATGGCATACATTTGCAGTTTTTGAGCCAATGTCTTAGATTCTTTTAAGATTACCAATTCCCCCAGGAATTTCATACCCTTTAAATTGAGACTGACCCATCAGTGAAGTTGTAATGAACTCTTCAACAGTGTATAAAAACCCATTGTGCACAGAGTATTATATTAATTTGATTTGAAAGAATCGATCAGCACCATGGTTAGATATTTCTATTGAGTTACTGTTAATGTACAAGAAAAAGCTATTTGTATTTACTACTTGGGTCTCTTGGTGACTTATATCATTTTGTAGAAATATTATATATCCTAAAGATAACTCTTCACAAAAATATTTGTTGAAGCAAAAGCCCTTTTTAAAAACCTAAGTCATGTTACTTGTTTTTACGTGCATTTTTCTGTCACAGAACATTAGCCTTCCTTTTAAAATAATAATGATTATTAAAGATTAGCACCGTGCCAAATTCAGGATCAATAGCAGACAAAAATCATTCACTTTCCTGAAATACAGCAACCTCAGTTCTTTAAAAAGCTGCTGATTGAGAGTACTAATAAAGATAGCATTCTGACTTAAAGATTTTATGTCATTTCCTTTTTGGAACTATTAAATTTTTATTTGGTAACAGCCCCTGGTCATAAGTTGCCTACAGTCCAATGGGAGGGAATGGACTAATGACTGTGGAATAGTCAAAAGACCACTAAAAAGAAAGCATTGTCTAGCAGAGCTAGTAAATTTCAACTTTATACACCACTTTATAAAGGATGGGAAATTCTTTGATAAAACTGTCAAACAGGTAGTTTGTCATCACATCGTTTCATATATCCCTGCCAATGACCCTTCCTCCATTTATTCTGAAGTCCCACCTGGGCCTGCCACTCTTCAAAATTACTGTACCTAATACCTACCAATGGTCTGGAGGAGAGCAGAATGATACATAATCAATTCTAATTTATTCTAAAGGAACTGTCATAATATTCAGAGTTAATTATAAGGCATTTCATGCAATGTTGTTTAGAATAGTAAAAATATGGACACAACTTAAAATTCAAAAAGAGTTACTGGCATGCCTGGGTGCTTCAGTCGGTTAAGCACCCAACTTCAGCTCAGCTCATGATCTCACTACTTGAGGGTTTGGGCCCCACTTCAGGCTCTGTGCTGACTGGTGGAGTCTGTTCAGGATTCTCTCACTCTCCCTCTCTCTCTGCCCCTCTCCAACTCTGCTTTCTTTCTCTCTCAAAAAAATAAATAAATAGAAAATAAAAACTCTAAAAAAATCATTAAAAAAGAGGAGCTGATTTATACAGTAATACATTCAAGAAACAAAATAACATAATATACTATAGAAGAATATTAAGTGTCATGGAAAGATGTTCAAACTACATTGCTAGTTCAAAAATTATCAAATAATATACTCATCTGTAAGTATATGTAAGTTTAGGAAGCTTTACATCAAAGATTGAAAATTACCAAAAACAAAAAAAATTATGAATGACATCCTTCTGTTCATTTAGTAGTAGTTTTAGCTATTTAAAATAAATTTACTAATGAAAAAATATTTTTAAAAAAATTTACAGGGGCACCTGAGTGGCTCAGTTGGGTTAAGCATCCAGCCTCGGCTCAGGTCATGATCTCATGGGTTCGTGGGTTCAAGCCCCGCGTCGGAGCTCAGAGCCTGGAGCCTGTTCCGATTCTGTGTCTCCCTCTCTCTCTGACCTTCCCCTGCTCATGCTGTCTCTCTCTCAAAAATAAATAAAACACTTAAAAAAATTTAAAAAATAAAATAAAAGAATTTATAGTTTCCTTAAGGACTTCTATTCATTAGCCACTACAAATATCAAGGTCTTCATCCAAGTATAGTGTTATCTGAATAGCTGTATAATTACCTGCATCATTTTTTGGGGGGTGGGCAGGCTACTTTGAAAAACACAATTGCTTAAAGTGTAGAAACAATTTCTAATTAAGAAATTTCTGACTCCTTGACCATGATTTGTGGAGAATCTTTGGAAGGAGCTTCTAGTAACTTCTCCAAAGATCTTTCGTATAGCCCAATCAGAATCTAGTCTTATCCAACGTTTAAGCTTCATGAAGAAGAAAATTTGAAGCAATGCTTTGGAAGTTTTTATATGAAGATGAGTTGGTCATTGAATGCAGGTGGTAGAGTTGGAGGCCTTTTTCAGACAAGACATATTGCGAGATGTCAAAATCAGACTTGGTTCTCTTAGCCATAAAGGATTATTTTGCTTTTTTAGTAAGCACAATGATCTAAATTTTTATAACTCTTTTGTTCTTTAATTTACTCACTATGTAACAACTACAGATAGATAAAGAAAGAAATTATTATATTACTATTTGGCATCAGCTCTATACTTAAGGAAAGAGTTGCCATAATTAGGAACACTTTGATAAAAATGTGAAAGAAAACCACAAAGAAAGTGGAATAGGGATTTAAGGGAATTTAATATCTCATGTGGTGGGATGGTAGCTAGGTTAAGAAGAAATAATTCGGGGCGCCTGGGTGGTTCAGTCAGTTGAGCATCCGACTTAAGCTCAGGTTGTGATCTTGCAGTTTGTGAGTTCGAGCCCCACATCGGGCTCTGTGCCGGCATCTCAGAGCCTGGAGCCTGCTTCCGATTCTGTGTCTCCCTCTCTCTCTGCCCCTCCCCTACTCATGTTCTGTCTCTCTATGTCTGAAAAATAAACACTAAAAAATGTTTAAAAAAAAAGAAGAAATAATTCTACGTACTGCCAGATTTGAAAAGAAAGTCACATATTCAGTTCTATAGGCATTCTGTGAGGTGTGGGGCACAAAGATGTATAAGCTGCAAGCTCTATCCCAAAGTAGTATCCAGTCATTACAATCTGTAATTCAATTTGTAAGGTGTTCATCAAACTGCAGTAAGTACTGGAAACGTTAAAAACCTAATGACAAATGGTCTTTTAGTGGAAAATGAGAAAGCTGTATCATCCCAGAAAACATTCACCTGTCTCTGTAGTTGCCCTTATGCTGAGGAATACCAGAGCAAGAAGCCTAGTGACAAGGGTGTGTCAAATAACACAGCACTCTGAAGTGTAAAGCATGGATTCTTCCTGTGCGTACTGCTCCTAATCAAACAGATTTTCTCCAGGTCTCTGTACTTCAGTAGATTTGGGTCATATTACACAATTTTTAGTCATCTGTTTTGCCACAGATTTGTTTAAATCTATGGGCTACTTGTACTATAAAATTATTTGTGTTTAAATCAATATAAACTAATTTGCTTTTTAAAACAAGTCTATTCTGAGCAATAAAGATCCATGAAATCATGACTTTGATGTACAAATTGCGCTTCCTAATAGAATCAAAATAAACACGAGTATTAAAAGAAAAGCTGTTCATCAGCATGTCATGTAAAAAGCTATATTACACCCTATCAAGTAGCAACACACCAGAGACTCTAAGATGGAGAATCCCTGAGTCACTTCCTGTGTCCAGATTCCTGCATGATTCATAGCTGTGTGACTGCAGATAATCTGTCTGTGCCTCAGTTTCCTCCACTAAACATTTTAGGTTTTTCATAAAAAATAAATTATTGATACATTAAAAGTATTTATGACCAAACAAGCCTTTTTAAGAATGCTGACTGGTATCAGCTACTATTATACCATGAATTGGGAGTCTTACAGGGACTGAGAACAACCAATACCCGCCCGCGGGGGTAATATCTATTTACAACCAAGAAGATAATGCCCTGAAAGACCTGGGTTCTTTGACATATCCAGTGAACGTGTTGAGAGCCTGTCTTCTGCAAGACCCCATGTTAGAAAGAATGTACTGCAACACGGCTCCAGGAGGCACGAGGCTTGAGAGTGAGGTCACTGAGAGCACACACACCTTTGTCTGACTGTATCGAATGAAATGAGAGATGCTTCAAGATATCCAGGGGTTTGCTTCTTTGCAAGAGGTCACCAAACAGAAAGCTTCCTATTTTCTCACTGATTTAAAAAGGAGAAAACACAAAGTTCACAGCTTAACAAAATGACCTATGAGAACTCACTCAGAAGCTGACTTGTACAAAGAGGAAGCCTAAAATGCCTATCCTTTTGTTTACATCACCTTTCTTTGTTTACTTCCCCATTCACAGTTGCAGCTGATGGCGTAAATGCAGCATATTTTCTGCCTTAGGCCAAACTCCCAATGTGTTTGTGTTTGTAAACATCATTGATTCACGGAGTCACTTAGACTCCAAAGTATAATTTTCTGAGTTTGAACACCAGGGTTTAGACAAAATAAAATGTATCCCCAAATCTCATTTGTATCTGAAAGTAATCGTATAGACTATGTATGTGTCTGTATATTCATGCCTTCAGAAAAAGAGGCTAACTGGCTAGGTGAAGGCTGAGGTACAAAATCTATTACCAGTTTATTATCACTATCTGTTAATAGCATTCCTTATTTTTAGTAAGCATAGAGGAAAACACATAAGCAAAAAAATCCACAAAGCCGTGGTTCTCTAGCAAACTTGAGGACTGGTGGGAGCAGCCGGCCTCTCATTATACTATTTCCCAATGGGCTCTCGAGGTACACAGATCTAAAGGAATTTGAATGTGCTGTGTACCATATTTTTCTTTACTAAATCGTTTTGCCTATTCTATAATCTCTAGTAGCAATCTACTTTTTAAAACACTATTCGAAATACCTGAATAAAGAAGGAAGTACTCATCTTGGGGCACCTGAGTAGCTGAGTCGGTTGAGCATCTGACTCTTAATCTTGGCTCAGGTCATGTTCTTAGGGTTCCTGGGTTGGATCCGCATGTCTGGCTCTGTGTTGACAGCATGGAGTTTGCAGGGGATTCTGTGTCTCTCTGCCTCTCCCTCACTCATACGTGCAATCTCTCTCAAAAATAAAGAAATAAACTTAAAAAAATAGTACTCATCTTGACTATCTTGGGATATGGAAATATGAATTTTTCCTTCTCTGTAGGACTACACTATGGTATAATAATTAAGCACCATATGTACGTATACACATATAATTTCACATTACATATATAATATATATAATACACACACCACGCCATGGTTTAAAAGGCTCTAGAAGACGGTGATGTTCTGACTCCTCTTATCTCATCCTGTGCCCCTTCCCTCTCTACCCCTTGCCTTCCAATCTTGGGAATTGCTTCAAAAATCACCAGCCCTCTTTCTGGCATTTCAAGGACTTTCATATATACTGTTCTATTACTATTCTCTCCAACTGGAAGACAGACACACCTGCCACATTCTCCACCGGGCTATTTCCAACACATTTTTGACCAAAACCTAGTTTAAATAGCAGTTCATTCATTCACAAATTCCCTCCTTTGTTTTTTTTTTCTTCATTCAAGCAATAGCTGTACTGAACACATGCTAAGCTCTAGCACTCTGTTAAATGTATGTGAGCATAAGAGATGATGCCTGCACTTTCATGAAGCTTGTAGTCCAGTGAGAAAGAAAAGCAATGAATACTCACAAAGGATCACACCTAACACACATGACAACTGGTTTTAAGGTACACGAGAGAGACTATGACAGGGAAAACTTTTTTAAAGAAGATCTATTTTATACAAATGAATTGGGGGAAGAAGTTTAGGAAGTCTTCTGAAAAGTGGCAGTTTGGTTGAGTCCTGAAAATTAAGCTGGACAAATGACAGTGCAAAAAGCTTTCCAGATAGAGGAAATAGCACAAAGACCCTGACCTTCTTAGTAAGACCAGTTCCACATTTTATGTTCTCTGCATTCTACTGTTTTATGACATTAATCACAATAGTACTTAAACAATTATTTGTAAAATACTTGCCCCTTCCATTAGACTGGAAGACACCCAAGATCAGTAATAGTACCTGCCTTGCTCCCTGCTCTATCTCAAGCACTAAGCACAGCGAGGGCCTGGTCTGTGGTGGGTGCAGAACAATCATCTGCCAATGGATTGTTGGATAAAGTAAACAATGTTCATGGGCTGAGGAGGTCAGAGTGGAAGGTGCTTCACTGTTACTTTTAATCAACATTGAAGCCCTACTCAAATATGTGCAAAGCAATTAGTCCCACTCTGCTCATTAAAAAAAATGAAAAGAGTATACAGTAGGCATGTTGGGTGTGAGGGTGGGCATTAAACTAAAGGGGAAAGATCAGAAGCGGAAATGAAATATTGACTCATTCTAAATTCACATATCATTTCAGGAAACAAAAACCATGCTTTCTTGGGGCGCCTGGGTGGCTCAGGCAGTTGAGTGCCTGACTTCAGCTCAGGTCATGATCTCATGGTTCAAGGGTTCGAGCCCTGCATTGGACTCTGTGCCTGGAGCCTGCTTTGGATTCTGTGTCTCCCTCTCTCTCTGCCCCTCCTCCCCTGCTCTCACTCTGTCTTTGTCTGTTGCTCAACAATACAAAAAAATGTTTAAAAAATTTTTTA
This sequence comes from Suricata suricatta, assembly GCF_006229205.1. Lineage (NCBI taxonomy): Eukaryota > Metazoa > Chordata > Mammalia > Carnivora > Herpestidae > Suricata > Suricata suricatta. The sequence goes on from NC_043707.1 coordinate 60,918,924, forward strand.
AAAACCACCACAATTTGTGTTGTTATTTCCATAGAGCACAATATTCTTCTGGCACATAGTAGGCAGTCAAGTATTTGTACAAAGAATGGTAATAAATGAATTACTAGAAAACACTATCCAAGGTATATTCATTTATTCCACTGCATTTATTTATGAATATCCATTGAAATCTCTATGTACGTGGAGTTCTGCTGGGTGCTTGGATACACAGCTAGATCACAAAGAGCTGACAGTATTTAAGAGAATGAAAGTCCAGATTAAGAAAAGCAGTGAGGTAAGTGCTGAGAAAGCTATAACCATGGCCTATCATCTGAGTTGGAAATGGGGAGAAAAGCAGGGCAGCTGGTGAAGTCCAGGGTGGGTAGCTGCCAGTTTTTTTCAAGAAGGGGTGATAGTTGCTATGCTGCATAGGACCAGCAGGAATTACCCAGATATGCAAACAAAAGAAGAGTATCCATCTCAGCTATTTAGAATTTTAGCCATCAATAATAACAACTCAATCAATTGACACTTCTGCCTTTCCAGCCATATGGGAATTGTCTCCCCAAAATGATCTGTGCTGTTGAATTTTTCAGGTTATTTTCAAGTTATTTCAAACTGACTTAGATTAATGATGAATCTGCATTACAACTGAAGATGAGAGGCTTAACTCATTTGATACATAATTAAAGGATATGAATTGAGTATAGAAATGTATTCCTTAAAAAGAAGGTAATTTTTTTGTTTCTGTTTACATATTCAGTGATCTGCACTTTCTTTTAGACCTGAATGGATTCAGGGAGGAGTTTTTTTCATGGAAGAACATTTCCGAGACAACAATAACTTGAAATTTACTCATGATGCTAAAATTGTGGCGAATGTGGCAGAAATGACTCAATGTGACTGAGACCTGTTTGTTGTGAATTGCTAATTAGTATAATTATTAACATTCAGAGAATTGCAAAGCAGGAAATTTTCAGCCTTGACTGCTTATCATTCACATGACAGAACTAAATTAAAATAAAATAACACAGTCACAGAATAAGTAACAAAATGTTCTATAAAATTTCCCAGGAAAAATGTATTAGAGAACTATAGAAATTATTCAGCAATGCAGATTGTCATTTTATTCCGTTTCTATAAAATATTTTTTTAGAAATTTCAGAGATAGTGCTTTGTAAAAAAAATATCTACAAAAGCTATATATTCAATTCCCTCTAGATCACAGTGCAAGAACATATTTTCAATATATGGCCTTGCTACCAGCCCCCAAATATCCTTTATTAAATATAATGTTGAATCTCCTTTATTGCTCACACAAAAGCTAAGAATTGTATTCCAAAGGAATCAATACATATTCTAAGCAGAAGAAAATTCATGGAAATACCCAGGCATATTGAAGACTATAAAAAATTTTTACGTATGCCTATTGGAAAAGAAAGAATAAAGGAAAAAGCACAGTTATAAAAAAAATCCTCACACAAGGACTTTGAAATTGCTTTCTATCTGAGATTCGATTCAAAATTACTAACTAAAATTAATACTTATTCTTGAGCTGGGAGTTGAATCAAACCCGGAAGAGAAGTCTGACTTGGAGTAGTTTTAATTTAAATCAAAAAGTAAATTCAAATCAGTATTTTTCTATTTTGTTGAAATTCTTTTTGAACTAAATCCAAGAAAAGAATTACTTAGGTTCAAAAAGCAGCAGTTAATGAGGTTGACACCATCCACATCATGTCTGTGTGGATATGAAAATAGATATGAGATTTTTGAAAATTATAGCCCTCACAGCATAAGAGATAGTGAGACATCTAAAAATGAGCTGATACAATGCTCTAAAATGCCTTTGACCCAGCATGTACATGTATAGTATGAAATTAATATCTCAGCATTCATCTAGGCACATTAATAAAAATACAGCTTTTGGAAATACTGACTAAAGCTTCATCTTCTGTACATATAACTAAAAACAGCATATGTAAGCATATTAATTATACATATTAAAGTTATTTACTCTTATATTCAACACTGGGTAACACCACTGTGTGCCACACAGTGCTTAGTACCAAAAATACAAAAGAATGAGCTAGAGATGAGCCCTGCCTTCAAGGAGTTTTGATCTAGAAAACACTCAGCATCCATTCTTATGGTTATCAAATAGTTAAATGTTCTAGTTGATATGGGTCAGACAATAATAGACTAATTATTTGAACTATCTCAATTTATTTTTTCATTCTTGGGCTTCACAACTATAGGTCAACATAATGGGCATGGAGACTGTTCAAATGATAGTTATAATTAGACAACAGAACTTTTGCACCATCATAAAAGATCAAGAAATATCTAGGTTTGAATAAATAAACATTATTAATAGTTCCATTAAAATGAAACACCTGTCAGAGAAAAGGTCCTTGAGGTATGCATAGAGAATTTAGGTACAGCCATGAACAAAGAAAATAAATATAGTTAGAACCTGAATAGAAGCAATTCTTTTAGCCACATCTACCTAAAGTTTATATCATTTTATCAGAAGTGAAAGTTAAAAGCAATTCATTGTTTTAAATTTGTTATAAACTGTCATATAATAGTATGTATAGTTCTCTGTAGTATGGCTTCATCTATTCTCAATTAAACATCTCCACTGTCTTTTTAAAATCCCAAATTTAAGAAACACTTCAGGTGTTACTGCAAACAAAAGCCAGGCTCCCATTTAATCACTGTTTTAAAGTTTCCAGAGCAAGCCTTTCTTATTACAGACTGATGCCGTAATGGGAGTGTTTTTGTGTGGGCACAAAACATTATTTATAAATGCTTGTCTTACAACTGTGGTATAATCTAGCATCTTACCCAGTTTTGCTTGTGGATTTCCTTGAAAGACATCTTCTCTGGTCAGTAAACTGCCTAACTTACCCACGCATGCACCCCAGGCAAAAGAGGCAAGCTGTGAACACTCCCAAAGATTGCAACAATGTTTGCAGATATAGTTCAGGGTTTGTTTGGCATTTTTACACATTCTTACTTCAATAGCATCTCTACTCAGCTTTGTTCAACCTTTACCCATTTCACTGTTTTTCATACCTCTTTGTTCAATTTAATCTGAATCTCTTGGTTGTCATCACGCATAGGCTAATTTAAGCTTTCCTTTATTGTTACCCCATACAACATGGAGAGAGCTGCTGTCAACTTTTACTCATTTCACCTAAGAAATGAGATGCGGCGAGGAAAGACAGATCTGTGAGGGTTGGTGCCTCCTGGATAATACAGTTAACGGGGGGGGGGGGGGGGATTCTATATGCACGCTGTGGTGATTTCCTTAACACGTGATTTGTTTTTTTCCTGTTTCTTTTTTATTCCTAATGTTTTAAAACTTCACTTTTCTGTGGGAAAAACCATCTTTTATACTTTTTACTATTTTCCATCTTTTTTGTCATTCTACCTACCTTCTTCATAATTTCTCCCTAATGATTGTGCAGTTCAGTAATGCTGTCGTGCTTTGGCTGTACTAAGCTACTGCAGAGAGGATCCGATGATTTCTACATTTTGGTCACTGTATTTTTATTTCTGGAATTTCTATTTGAGTCTTTTTTCAAGTCTGATATTTTAGTCTATACAGTTTCCATTTCCTGCCTGAATGTTCAAACATGGATTTCTATAACTCTTAATCTCAAGTTTTATCCTTTCAATCTGTGTTTGATATTCTAATATGTCAAGTTCTTGCATATGTGTGGGGTTTTGGTCTATTGAGTCTTCTAATTTCCATACATGATGTCCTGTTCTTTATATGCCTACTCTACTTTGACAAGTCCTAATGTCTGTATTATGTGCAATCCTAGCAGGAAAGACAGCAGATTTCTTTCTGGAAACAATGCAAACCAGAACACTGTGGAGCAACATTTTCAAATTAAGGAAAGAAAAAAAAAAACACATTAAATTAGCAACAATACCTTCCAAATATTAAAGCAAAATAAATACACTATTAGATATATGAAGCCAAAATAACTAATCACCAGCAAACCTCTAATAAAAAATGTCAAAGAGAGTCTGGCAAGCAGAAGAAAAAATAAAACCAGATGTAAATATAAATCTTCACGAAGAACTGAAGAGCACTCAAAATGGAAATACGTGCTTAAATTTTTTATTTTTAAACTTAAAAATCGCCTTTAAATATAATTGAATATTGAAACAAAAACAATAACAATAAATTGTAGAGCTTAGAATATCTGTAAAAAGAAAATAGATAACATCAACAGAACAAAAATTGAGAGTAGATAAAGTATTACAAAGTCCTTATTTGGAATGTAGTTTTATATGATACTGTGTAATGATTGGTTATGTACAGAAAGATGTATACTATATACCATTAAAACAACTAAAAAAGTTCTAACAAATAAACAAATATAAGAGATCAACATTTGAGAAAAGTACTCAATCCAAAAGGAAGCAAATGAGGAGAAAAGGAGAACACAGGACAAATGTGACAAACAGAAAACAATTACTAAGATGTCATATTTAAACCCAATCATAATTATAAAAAACATTAAGCATAAATGGCCAAAACACATAGTTAAAAAAAATTTGCTGGATTGGAGTACAGGAAAAACTCAAGTTAATGCTGCCTACAAAAACAAACCAAACAACAACAACAAAACAAACAAACAAACAAAAAAATCTTTTTAAGAGTAAAGAAACAGATTGAAAGTAAAATAATGGAAAAGATGTACTCTGACAACCATAATCTGAAGAAAGATAGAGAGACTATATTAATAGTAAAAAATAGATTTCAAAGCAAAATGTATTATTAGGGATAAAAAGGATCAATTCATAAGCAAGAAGCGGTCACATCTACAAGACAGCATAGCAATTCTGAGAGTTTCTGCACCTAATAACAAAGCTTCATAACACCTGATGTACAAATTTATGCAACTACCCAAGGAGAAGTAGATAAATCCAATCAAAGTCAAAGATTTCAATATTCTTCTTTCAAATTCTGATGGGAAAAAGTAGACCAAAAATCTATAAGGATATATAAGATTTGAATAAGACCATTAACCCATTTGGTATTTATGGAAAACTCTCTGCCTAATAATGGCAGAATACATATTTTTTCAAAAACACTTGGAGCATTTATCAATTAATAATTTGAGAGTTAGTAAATTGTATGGATATATGATCAACAGATAAAAATGTGTTTATGTATAGCAGGCATACATTTTAAAATAATATTTTTTAAAATAATACTTACAAACATATAGGAAGAAATGTAAATGGATAATAAAGTTTATTCAGAAATAAATATAAAACTTATGAAAAATCACTATAAAATATCTATTAAAGAGATACCAGATACATGAAAAGGATAATGCGACATTTCAAAATTCCAGGTTTTCCCGAATAATGATTTCAAATTAACTGTAATCACAAGCCAAGTAGATTTTTTTTCAAGGAACTGGAGCAACTGATACTAAAATTTATACAGAAGAGAAAGAATAAGAGGATAATGAGGGGAGTTCTAGTAATGAACAGGGTGAAGACAACTGCCCTTTTCATTTATAAACTTATTATACAGCCATAGTAATTAAAATTATCTAGTACTGCTAATGCAGTAGTAGGAAATTTAACTATTGCTACAGTTTGTAGTGTTCAGAAACAGATCCACGCACATAAAGCAAACTTAATATATAAGAAAGCTCATATGGCACAGGAGAGGGAAATAAGTAAGCATGGATGATAGGATAACAATAAAAAAGGACTGAAATAGAATTGCTACTCTGTGTCAACCATAGAAAATCAATTCACAAAGGGTTAAAAACTTATATATTGAAGTCAAAAGTTTTAGCAAGATGCAAAAGAATTAAATGAGAATATTAATGAATTTAGAAGTAAAAAATAGATTAGCAAAAGCCTTCTTAAAGGATGTGAATAAAGGCAAATTCTCATAGTGAAATTCTAAGTAAATGCATTCACCATAAAACAATTTAGTGCTATGTCACAATCTCAATACTCACATAATTTACAATCCCGAAATCCACTGCTAGGAACTTTTATACATGTGCACTTGGATATATGTACAAAAATTTTCATATTTGTGAAACTGGAAACAAGTCAAATAAATGTTTATCCACAGAAGGTATGGAAAATTGCTATATTCCTTAGAATATCATAAAATTACAAAAAATCATGAACTACAGCTACATGTAACAACATGAATGAATAAAAAAAAACACTAACCAAATCCCCTAATATCACATAGCAACCTAAACAATGTACCATTCTAATTTTAAGTAGTATTCACATATTTTCACATCTGCATCATAACCTACATCTGTTTTTATATACATTCTTTTGTATATTTCAAATATTAAAAAATAAAACTTGTTAAAATCTACTCTCCTCATTTTAAAATGACACTCAGCTTCAAAAGATCTGATTAAGTTTTCTCCAGCATCATTACTGCAGTCAAAATCGATCAATGTCATCTACCTGCAGTAACCCCTCCATATTTTCTGCTCTTCACTGAACCAATCTCATCCTATTATCATTCCCCTTATAGTATAAGCCATAAAAAATAGAAGTTGCGTTTAAAGTAGGGGCTGCACATTTGGAGAGGATTACTTTCTAAATGCTTCTTGTTAATATATCCCCAAACCAAGTGAGTTGTTTGAATAGGAGTACTCTTGCTGACTCATTTTAAGCACACAGTCAAAGCAATAATGCTTAGCAATTTATTTCCCATATGCATAACTTACTTTTATCACATTATTTAGTACAGAGCATTTATTTCTATCTTTTGGGGATCACATAGCTAATTTGTGAAAATCACCTTGAATAATATGCCTATCTCCAAAGTGACTAACAATTTTTTTCAAATTAAAGTAGATCTACCTGAACTAAACTATCTGATCAATACACAGCAAAGAAAGCATCTGGAATTCTAGACTCTCATCCTGGTTCTGTCACAAACACGCAACAGATTCTTATTCAAATCAATTTCCTATTCCAAATCTCAGTGCTGTCATCTGTCAATAGAAATGTTGGTGTACTTCTCCCTTAGGTAAACTGCTTAATTCTGCTTCTAGAATAATACAAATTGCTTAATGAGTTTTTTTGTGAAAATGAAAACATCTTTATAAGATACAAGGAATAGTGTCTGACACTTAGAAATTATTAGCAGGATTGATACTAAATATTTGTGAGATTTGTCTCTCTCCAAATGCATTCTGTGTACTGCCATGTATCCATTATGATCCCCCTCTCTTCATTTTGAATCCCAAAACCAAACACACACACGCACATGCACAAATACACAAAGAATACATGATGGTGTACATCTTCTTTTCTTTCTTTTTTTTTAAAAGTCTAATCAAAGCTAACTTTAATTTTTTTTATCCTCACACCTAAAAAGTCATCTGATGGCCAGCAGTTTGTCAATCTTAGCATTGTTACCAGCTTACCAATCTTAAGGTAAATTCTCATTTACCTAATGTTCAATTTCCATCAGTTTTAATATAGACCTATGTAAATATCATTACTGACTTCTTCGTATCCCACGGAGTCATGGGACAGAACTAGGAGCCTCCATCTTTTATGTGAACTTCAGTGGTCCTGTGGAGACCAAGGCAATTTTGCTCAGGTTAAGCAGGATTTATTTTCCTCTGTATGAGAAACCTCTTGCAGCAGGTTTACTCAGGTCTCCTGAAAATGGTGGCATTCTTTCAAACTATTCTTTCAGAAGCAGTGGTTACATAGATGGAACATCAGATTCAATCTAAAAATGTGGGCCCTAGTTAACATTATTCTGCACACAATTCTGAGAAAAGATTGGGATATTTTTCACATTTCCAAGCAAAATCCAATTTTAAAAGCTTGTTCTTGCCAAAGCTCTAAAAGTGGCGATTTGAGAGTAAACCAGCAGAGCATTATGTCATCCCAACGAGGTTGCAGGTTGCATTGCGCTCACCAACCAATCTGCCTGGCTAGCTTCTGCATTTCACTTTTATAGGATGAATGCATTCACATCTATTATACCAAAAAGAATTTTAAACACTGACACATAAACTCCCTAATATGATAAAGCAAGGGGAAAAGCATGTATCTTATTAGACGTAAGATATACCATGACTTTCAGTCTTCAAACATTATTTCACTTTAACTCTCATGATCTGACAGTGCACCCATGCACAATCTGCAGACAACTCATTTTAACAGACAAATTAAAAAACACTTTTAAGCAGACATGACTGTCCTAAATTATTTATTAGGTAAGGATTTTACAAACATTACTTAGTATTAGCAGTAATGGTGGAGCTGGAAAGTATTGTGTCTTTTCCATGCTGCATTGCAAGAAACACCAACAGTGTGGTGGAACTTGTGACCCTTTCCAAGGCCATGGCTCTTGCGGTCCACAGATGTCAGCCCTCGTACTTCCCTGTGCTTGTGGACTGCTGTGGTGATCCCCTGGGTGTCAGGAATTCTGAGAGCTTTATGGAACGGACCAATGAGCATAACCTCAAAGAATTTGTACGCAGGATCTTTGCCAATCCAGAGCTCTCAGAGCCCCGCAGTGGCAATCCAGCTCACTCCCGTGCACCAGACTGAAGGCTTCATGTAAACTTTAGCTGGCTAGCACCATGACAGACAGGTGCCATAGGTAGCACCCTTGGGAACTGGGCACTTGCAGCCACCACACTGCACAAGAATCCATTAGATGACATAGTCTTGCTTGGCTTTCTACCCCCATCTGTGTGCTTTATCAGGCCAGGATGGGCCAGTGGCCCGGTGGAGTGCAGAGAGCTGGTGGGACTGCCACCCCTCAGCTCACCCTTTCAGCTGATGGCTCCCCACAGATGAGAAGGAAACAGCTAAACGCTAGTTTTCTCTTCAAAAGAAAGCACATAATCAACAGGATGGAAGGGCACTTGTGAAATAGGTAGTGAACAATTATATGAAACATTGGAGAGGTCCTTTGATGATCTCAAACTGTGGCCTTACCCTTGGTAAAGATGAGGTAGAGAGAGGGAACAGGACTCACAGTTTAGTTTTATGATCTAGAACAGAAAGAATATGTACTTTTCTTCCTATGGAATAGCCAGAGGGACAGAGCAGTTATGTAGCAAAGTCCCAGCTCTCCTGTGAGGCCAGACAAACAGTGCAGCAAGTGGCTGAGGAAGAGGTCTTAGCCCATGGGCCTGAGCCTCCCCCGGTCTCCTGTAGGGGTACGTGATAATGCTAAGGTGGCACTGTCAGACCTGCAGAGGCCAAAGTAGGAAGAAGAAGGAGTCAGAATACTTGTATCTGACAGCTGAAGGTCATGGCAGGATTGTGCACAGCACATGCCAGCATAAGAAAAGTTTACCGCAATCAATTATAGAAAACACCAGAGGGTGGCAGTGAGCCAAACATACCCTCCATAATGCCACGTACACATACACAGGTACCGCTCTAGGGGAAGTGGGGCGTAAAGAACTTTATTTCACTGAGTCATCATTTCCTTAAAAGGAAGAAGGTTTATTCCAAGAGAGGATGAATTATATTTATCATTAAGACTCAGATTCCCTGTATAAAGTGGAAACATGAAGATGTTTGCTAAATAAATTTCTACTTATCAATGAAAAATAAAGAATTTTAAAAGATATGTTTACAAGAATTATTATTATTGTTATGTTTATTGTTTTCATCACTTTTGTTATCAGATCCCTTTTGATTCTTATGTGCCTTGAACAGTTTCAACTAAAAACTCAGCTATCTAGAATTATACAGAATTTACTTCTATTTAGAATATGGAAATCTGCAAACAATATCATCCTCACACTAACAACAGGAAAACGGCCAGAAAACCACAATATCCTAACTCTTTTTGAGTCCATCAAAGAGCTGAGATTTTATAGTGTATGCATTAACTTAGATTCCCACGGTAAGAAGTCTCATTTATCCACATATAAGGAACCTGAATTCCAAAGAGATACAATCCTCTTAAAAGGCAGACGAGGCAAAAGAACTGCCATACCTACTGTAGAGAACAGGAGGAGGGCACAACCAACATAAAAACACATACAAATGAAGCACCTAAACTTTAACAACTTGTCAAAAGCCAAGTTCAGGCTAACATCTCATTCTGGAACAACCAGGGGCCAGGATGCAAGTGGTCTCATTCTGGAGTAAATTCAAAGTAAATTATAGGTCCTAAGCTCCTATAATGATACAAGAGAACTCTTCTAATTCTAAAGGAGACTGTGAAACTTCTACCCAATACCAATCACAGACACAAGGCAGAGTCTGGCTGCTAAAAATGGGTTAAGGGTCAGGAATGCTAAGAGAATGCCACTCCCAATGCCCAAATACAAAGGGTCTATCTAAGCCTGTGGAAGGACTGGGTCACTTACTAACAAGCAATACCAATCTACTGGTAGGGGAAGAGCAAGAGTATACATACTTATACCTGATAAATGATAAGAGCGTATATATTTATACTTGAGAGCTGCACATGGAGCACAAACACAGAGAAATACCACCATTACAGCACTCTCCCTATGGACAAGGCAGTAAGTACCAAAGGATTTGGAGCCTGTGGTGAACTGAGTGTAATGATAGCACAAACAACTCAAATCTTGTCCAATTCCTGACTAGACTCATTCAACTCACCCTCCAAACCAAAGGCCTGACCAAAAAGATGTGCCCATCGCTACTACCTATGATAAATACCATTTCCCTCTGTATCTTGTTATACCCATGATGTCTGAAATTCAGTAAAAATTGTGAGACACAGAAAAGTAAAATCATCATCAAGAGATGAAGCAATTAAGAGAACCAGACTCAGATACCAAAACTGTGGAACAGAGACTTTATAATAATGATGATTACAAATTGAGGGATATAATGAAAGGAGGACACCACAAATGACTAATGAAAGAATTCCAGCACAGAAATGGAAAATATGTTAAAGATCAAATGAAAATGCTATACATAACCATAATAACAGATATGAAGTATTCCTTGCATGGGCTCATAAGTAGATCTGATCAGTAGATGAGAAATGAATCTGTAAATGTAAAGATAGGTCAATAAAAATGATCAAATTTAAAGATAAGAAATAGTGGAGAGATAGCAGAAGGATGTAGAGAATTAGGAGAGGAAAGAGAATGAGAGCACATATAAATATAATAACATCAAAATTATTAAATACTTTACTGAGATAATCTAAAAATAAATCTGATAAATGAAGTATAAGATATGTATACTGAAAACTACAAAATATTAGTGAAGAATATGAAAGACTTAAGTGAACAGAGAGTTATACCATTTTTTCCATCAGAAAACTCAGAATAAAAAGGGTTAAGATTGGGTGTGGGGGTAGAATTCAAGAACTGTGGGGAAATACTGAATATTCTAACAGTCTAAGTGAAATTGGAGTCCAAAGGAAGAGAGATATGGCCACATATTTTTCCAAAATGTTTAAAAACATCAACCACAAATGCAAGATCCCAAAGAAACACAAGAAGTATCTATTTCTCTACTTTGCAAGTTAGAAGTAATTGGAGTGACATCTTTAAAGTACTGAAAGAAAAAAAAGTCAATCCATCACTCTGCATCCAGTAAAAATACTTAACAAAAATTAAAGAAAAATAGATAGTTTTTCCCAGTCACTTAAACTAGAGATATTTTTTTCCAGCAAAACTGCACTGTGGGAAATGTATTATAAGTATTATCCTATACTTCTGGACTTCTAGATTTGCTATACAGCTGTAAAGAACTTGCATACAAAGCAACGAAACAGAATGGAGAGTACAGAAATAAACCCAAACATATATGCCACTGAATTTTGAACAAAGTTGCCAAGGTAATTCAACAGATAAAGCATAGTCTTTTCAAAAACAGCACTGAAACAACCGGACATACATTTAAAAAATAAAGAAACTAGGTCTTCACACCATATTTACAAATTAAGTTAAAATGGATCATAGACTCAGTTGTAAAACCCAAAACTTTTCAAAGGAGACACAGGAGAAAATCTCTGTGATTTTGGATTAGACAAATAAAGATATTTTAAATAAGACAGAAAAATCGAAATCCAAAAAATTTGATAACTTGGACTTCTTTAAAATTAAAATTTCTTCTTTTCAAAAGATGCCTTTAAGAAAACAAAAAGTGGAGCAGCTGGGCAACTCAGTCGGGTAAGTGTCCATCATACTACTTGAAGGGTGCCTGGGTGGCTCAGTTGGTTGAGTGTCTGACTCTTGATATCAGCTCAGGTCATGATTTCACAGTTCATGAGTTTGACTTCCATGTCAGGTTCTGTGCCGACAGCATGGAACCTACTTGAGATACTCTGTCTCCCTCTCTCTCTGTTCCTCCCCTGCTCACACTCTCTCTCTCAAAACTAAATAAATTTTAAACAATATAAACAAAGTACTACTTGAGGAGAAATCCTAACTCTATTATGTTCCATTTACCATGTTCCGGTCTCTGATGGGTTTGATATGAAGGAAGTTGCAGCTAATTATGATGTGGAGAAGGTGAGTGCTTGTTTTTACTTCATTTGGTGACCATGCAAGAAGAAAACTAAAGAACTATTGACCAAGCTTCCCTTATTGTACGATATAAAGTAGAACTATCCCTGAGTATAAAGTTCCTACTTCTTTGGTTTCCAATAAAGCTGCCTTAAAGCTCTACAAGCGTGCTGTCCAATATGGTAGCCAGCAGCCATAGGTGGCTACTTAAAATTTAAAGTTAAATAAAACTAAAAATTTAACTTTTTCAGTTGCACTACCCCATGTTTGTGCTTGAAAGCCATAAGTACTGTGCCTACTCTATTGAACAGTGCAGGTTGTAGAATATTTCCATCACGAAAGGTTCTAATAGTCAGCACTCACCTAAAATCAATAACTTCCCACCTAAAAGTACCTACATAAAATAACAATACTCTTCTTCCAGTTTTACTCCTCTCCCTGTTCCTACATCTATAATGTCCTTATTTTTACAGCAAATTGTTCATCATGACAGTTGGCCTGAGGAAGTCAATTGTTTGCATAAGATGTCTCTACTCCTTCATTTCTCCTATCTATAATAAATTAGTTAACACTGAAACATAACAATATTTCTAAATATTTTTTACATTTATTTATTGTCGGAAGACAGAGAGAGACAAAGCATGAGCTGGGGAGGGGTTGGAAGAGGGGGAGACACAGAATCCGAAGCAGGCTCCAGGCTCCGAGCTGCCAGCACAGAGCCCAGTGTGGGGGTCAAACTCACAAGACCTGAGATCATGACCTGAGCCAAAGTCAGATACTTAACTGACTGAGCCACCCGTGAACTCCCATAACAGTCTTTCTAAAATGGATTATTTTCTGTTCTGACTGCACTGCTACTTTCCAGAGTCCTAATCTCAAAAAAATATATTGGATTAAATCCAATGGGAGCTTAAAACATCATGAAATATAACTTACAAAATTAATTCCAATGGCCTTACATAAAAGTATCATCAAATGGATTGAATACTGGGTGAAAATCAGTGAGTAGAGAAATTATAGTTCTATATTCAATTCAGGTTTGGTGCCTCATAGGTTGCGAAGGAGTTTGTTTTTTTCAGCTTGATTTTATTTAACAATTTTATTAATGATTTGAAAAGAGGATTAAACAAGTTCCTAATGTAACTCATTGATGAAACTGAGTGGGAAGTGTTACGGATGCAATTGATGGCAAATAAATTACCTAATGAAATGCAGAGGGTAGTGAACTATTGACAAAAGCACCCCAAATGATATTCCACTTAGTAAAAATTAATGCTTAATACTAAGGATGTCTAATTCAAAACAAAAGAGCCCAATGAAAACATAAGGAAAATAGTTTCGGGTGTTTGCAATATTAAACTCTGGAATATACTTATAAAGAAATAGTGGGTTCTATTCTCTTTGATTGAAGCTCTATTTTTTGATACAGAAAAAAATAAATATTATAAGCATAGCACTATCATCTTAGGTATGCCTGATTAATCAATAAGTAGTAAGTTAAAGTAAATTTGACTTTCTTTTGCTTAATTGATTTTCAGGTTATGTTTTTGAGTTTGGTTATATGGGTGAAGAAACAAGTACATGCAAAATGCAAAAGTAATGTGAAATATTAATGTTCAATTCATAGTTCCTTCTAAGGAACTCTAGCATGTATAGAATATATACACATTTTGTTATACTTTTTTATAAATTTGATGCCCATATTCAATTGCATTCAAGCAATGGTGAATAATAATAACATCAAATACTAACTACTACCTAGTTTATAATTATGGTTGTAAAGCATAGCTATTTTAATGTTAACTCATTTTTCATGGTGGAAAAATATACATAATATAAAATTTATGATGATTTTGACCGTTTTTAGGCATACAATTCAGTGACATTAAATAGATTCACATTGTTGTGCCACCATCACCACCAACCATCTCCAAAACTTTTTGTCTCAAACTGAAACTCTGTACTCATTTATAATTCCCCATTTTCTCTCTACATAGCATGTCACCCACCATTCTATTTTCTATCTCTATGAATTTTATTATTCCAATACCTCATATAAAAGTAATCATAAAATATTTGTCCTTTTTATGTCTGGCATAATTCTCTTAACATGCAGGGTCTGTAAGGTTCATCCATGTTTCCTTCCTTTCTAAAGGCTAACTAATATTCTATTGCATGCACATGCCATATTTGTTTATTCATTCATTCACTGACAAATGTTTGGTTTGTTTCCATCTTTTAACTTTTGTGAATAATTCTGCTATGAACATTTATTTGAGTCCCTGAATTCACTTTTTTAGGGTCTACATGCAGTAGTGGAATTGCTGGATCATACATTACTTGTTTTTGCCTTTGCTTTTGATATACAAGTGATGTACAACATTTTTCAGTTGTACTACATATTGATTTGATGTTTGTACTGTGAAATGATAACCACACTAAGTGTAGTTAACATCCATCACCATACATTCTTATAGAATTGTTTATTCTTGTGATGAGAATTTTTAAGATTTAGTAACTTCCAAATATGCAATACAGTATGTTAACTATAGTGACCATGGTATAGACTACTTATTAATTTATTGCTTTTAAAACAAAACTTATTTTAAAAAAGAAATTTGTTGTACTTTCTCTTTTTTAAATGTTTACTTCTTTATTTTGAGAGAAAGAGAGAGTACACACAGGCAGGGAAGGGGCAGAGAGAAAAGAGAGAGAATCTCGATGCTGTCAGCACAGAGCCCAATACGAAGCTTGATCTCATGAACCCTGAGATCATGACCTGAGTGGAAATCAAGAGTCACACTTAACTGACTAAGGCACCCAGATGCCCCAAGAAGTTTGTACTTTCTAACTCCCTTTGAGCATTTCACTCACCCCTAACTCTCACCTCCGGCAACCACCAATCTGCTCTCTGTATCTATGAGGTTGTTTTTTGTTTTGTTTTGTTTCAAGATTCCACATATAAGTGAGATTATACAGTATTTTTCAGACGTATTTCACTTAGTATAATACCAAAAACATCCATTCATGTCAAAAATGTTAATACTACATTTTTAATAGTTATAATATTCTATTGTATGTATATAAAATCCCATTCTTGGGCACCTGGGTGACTCAGTTGTTAACCATCTGACCTTGTGTCAGGTCATGATCTCACAGTTCTTAAGTTCAAGTCTGACATGGGGAGAGCTCAAACCCACCTGGGGTGAGCACAAGCCCCACTTCAGGTAAGCCCCGCTTCTCTCTCTGTTTCTATTTCTCTCTCCCTCTCTTTCTCTCTACCCCTCCAGGGATTCTCTTTCTCTCTCTGCCCTTCACTACCTTGCACCCTCTCATCTCTCTCTCACTCTCAAAAAATAATAATAATAAATAAAAATAAATGAAATACCAGCCTTTATCCATTTATCCATTGACAATGTTTACGTTCTTTTTATATCTTGGCTATTATCAATGTGTTTCAATGAACACTGAGGTGGAAATATCTTTTCAAGTTAGTGTTTTGGTTTTCTTTAGATACATAACCAGAAGTGGAATTGCTGGATCATGTGGTAGTTCTATTTTTAAGTGTTTGAGAAACCTCCATACTGTTTTCCATAGTGGCTGTACCAATACATATTTCTACCCCCAACAGTGAACAAGGGTCCCCTTTTATCTAAATCCTCATCAACACTTGCTACCCCTTATCTTTTCATAATGACCATTCTAACAGCTGTGAGGTGATATCACACTGTGGTTTTGATTTGCATTTCCCTGATGATTAGTGATACTGAGCATCTTTTCATGTACCTTTTGGCCATCTGGATGTTTTCCTTGTAAAAAAATCTCAACTCAAATCCTCTACCCAATTTTAATTAGATTGTTTTGTTGTTGATGATGATGATGAGTTGTCTGAGTTCTTTACTTATTTTGGATATTAACCCTTCATCAGATATACAATTTGCAAATATCTTCTCCTAAACTCAATAGGTTGATTTTTATTTTGTTGATGATTTGTGGTGTGGAAGCTTTTTAGATTAGTAGTCCGACTTGCTTATTTTTGATCTCATTGTTTCTGCTTTTGGTGTTAAAACCACCCAAAATCACCAAGAGGATGTCAAAAACCTTACTGCCCTTGTCTTCTTTTAGGATTTCTATGGTTTCAGGTCCAGAAGTCAAGTCTTTAATCTATTTTGAGTTAGTGAGTAGGGTGCATATTCTTTCTCCTACATGTTGCTATCTGAATTTTCCCACAACATTTAGCTTAGAGTTAGGGTTAGGGTTGGGGTTGGGGTTAGGGTTAGGCTGAGGCTTAGGGTTTATGGCCTCTTGGTGAATTCACTCCTTTATCAACACAAAATGTCTGATAATATTCTTTGTTCTGAAGTATACTTTGTTTGATATTAACATAGCCACTATAGATTTTGTGATTAGAATGTCAGAGTATAGATTCTTCCATTATTTTGTTTTTAACTTATCTATGTCTTTTTATGTACAGTGGGATTGGTTACTACTTTTTTTTAATCAAAATTGGCAAATTCTACCTTTTATTCTATTATACTCAAATCTATTATCTTATTATTTGTTTTATATTTGTCCCATGTGCTTTTTGTTCATTTTTATTTTATCCTTTTTCTGTATTTTTTATAATTTTAGTTTATCTCCATTATTTTCTTTATCTCTCCTTTTATTTGTGTGGTTCCTCTAAGGATCACATGATATATTTTTAACTTATTATAGTTTACCGTCAAATGGTACTTACAGCAGTACAAATATAGCAGCAAAACCATATATTCCCATTCCACTATATCCTCCCATTGGGCTTTTATCACTACACATTCTATACCTATTTATGCTATAAACCTGAAAATATATCTCTATTATTTTGTCTTAATAGTTACTATTTAAAATATTTATTAAAAATCTCTACTCATTTTTCATAGAGAGACAGAGCATGAACAGGGGAAGGGCAGAAAAAGAGGGAGACACAGATCCAAAGAAGGCTCCAGGTTCTAAACTACAAGCACAGAGCTCGATGCAGGGCTTGAACCTGTGAACTGCAAGATCATAACCAGAGCCAAAGTCAGACACTTAACCGACTAAGCTACCCAGGCATCCCTAAAAACCTTCTTAAAAGAAAAAATACATATACTTTACATTGGGAATTTGTGGTGCTATTTATTCTTGTGTATAGATTCAAATCTTTAACTTGTATAATTTTCCTTCTCTTTGAATAGTTTTGTATTTATTTGTTTATTTATGTAATACATATCTGCTACTGAAAAATCTCAGATTTCATTTTTCTGAGTCTTTGTTTTATCTTTGTTTTGAAAAATAATTTTGCTAGGTATAGAATTTTAGGTTGAAAGACTTTTTCTTTTCATTATTTTACAGATGTCTCTCTATGATCTCACTTGCATAATTTCTCAAAACAAGTGTTCTTTCATTCACATCTTTGTTCTTCTGCATGTAATATGTCTTCTATACCTGTTTTTAATATTTTTTCCTTCACAGCTGGCATTCAATAATTGTCTTATAATATTGTGTTTATGTTTCTTTATGTTTATTCTGCTGTTGATTGCTTAAGCTTACTGGATATGTAGTTTTGCCAGCAGAATACTTGCTCCTTAAATATATCCATGTCCATCCCAATACATGTGAATATGTTATATAGTATAGCAAGTAGGAATTAAGAGAGCATAAAGAATTAAATTTTCTTGTCAGGTCACTTTGGGATACCGGATTTTCTGAGTGAGCTCAATGTAATCACAAGGGTCCTTGTAAGTGAAAGAGGGAAGCAAAAGAGTGAGAGTCAGAGTGATGTTTTGTCAGAATCAACCAGATACTGCAATACAGAAAATTTACATATTCTGAAAAAGGCATAAATTCTCATCTAGATTTTTTAGAAAGGAACATAGCCCTACTTGCACCTTGATTTTAGCCCAGTATGACCCATTTCAGACTTCTGACCTGCAAAACTGTAATAAATTATTATATTATAATCGTTTTTATTATTATTTAAAGCCACTAATTCTGTGGTAATTTGTTACAGAAAAAATAGGAAACTAACTCATGCAAATTTACAACTGTCCTCAAATTTAGAAAAATTGGGGACATTTCTTTTTCACACATTTTTTTCTCTCCCACTCTTACCTCTCCTCTTGTGACTCTAATTAGATGTGTCAGATGACTTGACATTATTCCAGGGGTTATTGATGCTATGTTCGTCTCTTTTTTTCCTTCTTGTTTTATCTCTATCATTCATCTTAGTTAGTTTCTATTAGTATGCCTTCATATTAACTGACCTTTTCTTCTTCAGTGTCTAACACACTTTGATTCCATTCAGTGTATTTTTATCTTAGATGTTTAATTTGAGTTTGTGTTTTTAATCTCCTCTGAAGATTGTCTTTGAAATCTGTAAGTCTGTTTTTATTGGGTTTATTGATTATGGGTTATATTTTCATCTTTCTCTCCATTCCTGGTCATTTTTACTAGATTACAAAGATTGTTAATTTTGCCTTTTTAGTTTCTTGATTTTGTTGTCTTTCTATAAATGATATCATATTTCTTTCTAGCATCCAGTTAGTTATTTAGAATCAGTTGGATTCTTTCAAGACCTGAGAAACTAGTTATTTAGGATTAGTTTAGACCCATTATTAAGGCAATATCCTTCTGAACATTTAGCCAAACCTCTATGAAGTTCTGTTTATGAGTTTTTCCACTTTGGTCAGTGAGAATACAAACCATTCTCAATCTAAAATGAGCTCAATAAATTATTCTCTGTCCTCCTTTGGCAGATCTTCCCCCAGTCTCAGATGCTTTTCTTTCACACATGTTCCAATCAGTACTCAAAGACTTGAGAAAACTCATTTGCAACTATCTTTGAGTTTACTGACATACTATTATATATTTGTTTCTATTTTTGTAATCTCTGTTCTTTTGTTTTTTCTTTCTTAAAATTCTTTGTTAAATATGCTATTCTAGTGCCAACTTCATGAACTTTATACCCATATCATATCTTACTATTTCTTCTTTTCTGTCTTATAAATTTAAGCCTGTACACATTTACTTAAACATGACTTCAGGTGAATTTCCTAAAATTTGATATTTAGCATATTTGGTATCATTCAATTCCAGCTACTTTTGTTTTTTCATTTCCTTAATCTCTTGATGGGAATTTTTCTAATAATTTCCTACTATTTCTTTCTAGCATAATTTCATGATACTAATATGTACCCTGCTTCAATTTTGAAACTATAGTTATGTCCCAGTATGTTGTTAGTTTCTGTAAATATTCTATGTGTACTTCTAAAAAATATATTTTGCAGCCCATGTGTGCAATTATAAACATATACATAAAATTTATATAGAATTTAAACACACATAAAATTTACTTATGTCATTTTATTGATGATATATATAGTATCCATCTTTTAATCATATTAGTGAAATCATATTCTACATACCACTAAAAATATTCTATAATCAACATTTGATTTTTTAATCTACTTTTTCTGTTAATTACTGAAAGGAGTGTGAATATTTTTCATTATGATTGTGGACTAATTCTAATTATTTTATTTTAATTTTCATTGATATATTTTGAGGCAATATAATTATGATATAGAAGATTAAAATTACTCTAATTCACACAGTTGCAATTTTTATTACTTTGAAATATTCCTCCTTTTAGCTGTTCTCAATATGGGTTGATTCAAATCACACATGCTGCCATTACATGCATAGAACCACTGAAATGTTAATCGATGTCCATAGATCAAAAGATACTTAAGTAAACGTTCTTGATTAAGATTTAGAAGTAAAAATAATCAAAAGTGGGGAAGGGGAGACAAGAAAATGGACAGTTCTTTTATTAAGTCTCTATAATCTATTTTCTCTGTGACATACAGAGATAAGGAGATATTGTGTACAAATAAAATAGAAGAAAACATAAATCAAAGAAAATTGGAGAAAAAGAAAAAGATCTTTGAAATCAAGGACATGGCAATCAAATTACTACAAAGAATGGAACTGGAAAAAAAATCAGGAACTTTTACAGAGAGAATGAAAAATAAAACATATACAAGTGGTTCAAAATAGCAGCATCAGAAGTTCCTGATCTCACCTCCTCCCAGGACACAACAAATCTATACCTCCATATGAATCAGTTCCCGCTGAAAAAGAATCAGTTCTAGCTGCAAACTCTTCCACAACAAAGGATAAAAGGATCACACCCAGATAGGTAGGAAAGGTTGAAAATGGCCTTGCCAAAAAAAACCAAAAAACAAAAACAAACACTCCTATAGTGTGTGACACCCATGGTGTTCCACAATAGACAGGGATCTCCCAAATACAGAATTTTTCACTGAGCAGTGACCTCACATTAATACCTCAACCCTCAGGACCTTTAAGATAGAAGCCTCCAAAATGTCTGGCTCTGAAAACCACCAGAGCTTATATCCGGGAGACCCAAAAGACTGTAGGGAATGGAAAGTTTGCTCTTAAAGTCTCACATACAATCTCACTCATCCCAGGACACAGTACAAAAGAAGCAATTTGAAAAGGACTTCCACCATATGTGAAGGAAGATTTATTACACAGATCTGGCTAGAATCAGCGACCAGAGATGCGGGTGTCTATTAGGATTTTCTCTACGGAAGGAAGTGTTGGCAGGCACCATTCTGCATTCCTTCTAGTTTGCTAGCATTGGCAGGCTTGTCCTGCCTGTGCATTCCTCCTCAGCTTGAACCAACCCAGCACTCTTCCATGGTCGAATGCTGAGCCCAGCAGGCCTGCCCTATCCCTGGGCTCCCATGTCACCCTGTTGTAACCAGCAGGCCTGCCCGAACTCTGGGCTCTCCCAAAGCACTGCTGAAGCCTTCAGGTGCATGCAGTCCACACAGGGGCAACTTTTGGGATGTCTGGCTCTTGTATCCAGGAGAGCCTGAAACAATTGGATATAGTTCTTGGCGGGCTACCAACCCCATGGCCCAGCACAGACAGCAGACAAAATAAACTCCCAGTCTTCCTGTGAAAACAGTCTATTAACTCAAACTGGAGCTTCAGCCTGAGAGGTACACTTTAGGATTACCAAAGGCTATGGAAGAGCACTCAGAGAATGTAGACCAGAAAAGACCAGCTTTGTGCTCTCCTTTGGTGTCAGTACACATTGCCTGGTCCTTTGCTGAAAGACACTTACACATTCATCTGGAGCCCTGAATTTTGCAAATGTCTTGCAATGTTTCAAGGGGACATCTCCAAACCACCAGCTCTGGAGCCCAACAGGGGTCAGTTCTAGAGTTCCACGGGATTTTATATATTTGTATATTTTTAAAATGGCTGCCTGATGGTATGGCTTCAAGTCAGCCTTAAACTACATGCTGACTAAGGTCCTCCTTTTCAAACACTGACAGAGCATGGCACAAACCAAACAACTGGAAGCTATCAAGAATAAATCAGACTGCCTAGACAATCACAACAGTTCAAGGGACAACCATAAACGAGGGCAATGTTGAATAGTAAGGTTCATTGCCTACCCAAGGCCACTCCTTCAAGACTGGGAAAGGTGAGTGGTTCACTTAATAATTAGAAATAAACAGAGAGAAAAACAAAATTAGGAAACAGAGGAACAGGTTCCAGACTGGGGAAAAAAAAAAGGTAAGACCGGGAGGCGGGAGACATCTTAATGAAATAATGAAATTTACCTGATAGTTGAAAGTAATTGTCATAAAGATGCTCACCAAATTCAAGAAAAAATGGATGAACAAGTAAGAAATTCAACAAAAAGAAAATATAAGAGTGCCATACAAAAATCACAGAAGTGAAGAATACCATAAGTGAACTGAAAAATAACTAGAGTAGTTCAACAGTACACTAAATGAAGCCAAAAAAAAAAAAAATAATCAGCAGTTGAAAATAAAGAGCAGTAGAACTCAGACCAGGAGAAAAAAGAATATCAGAAAGTGCAAAAAGCTTAAGAGACCTATTGTACAAAATGAGGTAGAATAACATTTACATTACAGAGGTCCAGATAGGAAAAAAGAGAAAGGGGCAAAAATTGTAATGAAGAATTAATAGCTGAAAACCTCCCCAACTTGTGGACAAAAACAGACATCCAGGGATAGGAAGACCAGAGAATTCTAAATAAGTTGAATCCAAAAAGAACCATACCAAGAAACATCATATTTAAGATGTCAAAAGTTAAAGAATCTTAAAAGCAGCAAGAGATAAACAACTTGTTACATAAAAAGGAATCCTCATAATAACAGACGCTGATTTTTCAACAGAAACTATGCAGACCAGAAGGGAGTTGCACAACATAATCAATGTGCTAAAAGGAAAAAAAAAAAAATCCAACCAAGAATACTTTAACTGAATGACTACCATTAGAATTGAAGGAAAGATAAAGAATTCTGACAAGCAAAAGCTAAAGGAGTTCATCCCCATTAAACCAGCCTTACAAGAAATGTTAAAGGGACTTCAAGCTGAAAAAGAGACACTAACTGGTAACAAAGAAACATATGAAATTAAATACATATTGCTGGAAAATATAAATAATAAAGGTAGCCACTTGTAAAGCTAGTATGCAGGTTAAAAGACAAAGGAAGTAAAATTAACTATAAATAAAATGATTAAAGGATAATTACACGAAATTAAAATGTAAAAAAATGTAAAAACATCATTAAAGACATAAAATATAGGGGGAGAATGAACATGTAGTTTTTAGAATGTGTTGAAACTTAAATTACTATTAACTTAAAATAGACTACTATACATAGAGGCTGTTATATGTGAGCCTCATGGCAAAAAGCAAAACCTTTTAGAAAATACACAAAATATAATGAGAAAGGAATCTAACATTAAAGAAAGGCAACAAACCACAACAGGAGAAAACAAGGAAAGATGAAAAGAACAGAGAACAACAAAAACATCCAGAAAACAATTAAGAATAAGACAGTAAGTACATGCCTATCTAAAATTACTTTAAATGCATATGGACTAAATTCTTCAATCAACAAAGTGGCTGAATGGAAAAACAGACAAACAAATCAAAAAAAAAAAAAGAAAAGAAAAGAAAAACAACAACAAAAAAACCAAGACCCATCTGTATATTGACTAAAAAGGGCTCACTTCAGATCTGAGCACACAGATTGAAAGTGAAGAGATGGGGAAAAAAATTCTCCATACAGATGGAAATGAAAAGAAGGCTGATATAGCTACACTTAGACAAAACAGAATTTAAGACAAAGACATTATAAAAGACAAAGATAGGCACATAATGATAAAAGGCTCAATCCAAGAAGAGGATAAACAGTTATAAATACTTATGCACCTAACAAAAGAGCACCTAAATGTATAAAACAAATATGCACAGACCTAAAGAGAGAAATCAACATCAATACAATAATAATAGAGATCAAATACCACACTTACACAGATGGATAGATCATCCAGGCAGAAGTTGATAAGGAACATCAACTTTAAATGACACCTTAGGCCAGATAGACATTATAGATAGGTACAGATTCAAATGCACAAGATTTAAATGCAAGAGAATACACATTCTTCTTGATTACACATAGAATATTCTCCAAGACAGATTACATGTTAGGCCACATAAAAGTCTTAATAAATTTAAGGAGAGTGAAATGATACCAAGGATATTTTCTAATCATAATGGTGTGAAAGTATAAAACAACGTAAAAAAAAAAACTGGAAAAATTGCAAAAAAATGTGGAAATTAAACAGCATGCTACTAAAAAATGGTCCAATTGAAAAATTAAAGAGGAAATCAAAAAATACTTTAAGACAAATGAAATGGAAATACAATGTTATAATATTAATAGGAGGCAGCAAAAGCAGTTCTAAGAGTGGAGTTCATAACGATTCATACCTACCACAAGAAACAAGAAAAATCTCAAATAAACTTTAAATCTAAGAATCTAGAAAAAGAACAAATGAAGCCCGAAGTTAGTAGAAGGCAGAAAATAATATAGATTAGAGTAAAAATGAATGAAAGACAAAAAATGTTTTTTAAAAAAATAAAAAGATCAATGAAACTAAAAGTTGATCCTTTAAAAAGTTAAATAAAATTGGCAAACTTCTAGACAGACTTCCAAATTAAAGAGACAGAAACAGAGAGCAAGTAAGAGAATTCAAATAAATAAAATATGAAATAAAACTAATGCTATAAATGATATCACAGAAATGCAGAGGATCATAAAAGACTACTATGAAAATGGAAAACCTAAAAGAAATGGATAAAATCCTAGAAAACATCTTCTAAGAAAATCAAGGGGAAAAAAAGAGAATCTGAAAAGACCAATTTCCAGTAAGGAGAATGAGTTAGCAATCAAAAATCTCATAAGAAACAAAAGTCAGATGGGATCATGGGTGAATTCTACCAAACATTCAAGAATTTAATATCTCTTTTTCTCAAACTCTTCCAAAAAACTAATAAGAAGGAAACACTTCCAATCTCATTTGACAAAGACCCCATATTACACTGACACCAAAACCAGACAGAAACACCCCCCCCCAAAAAATCATCATAGGCCAATACCCTGGTGAACATTGGTGCAAAATTTCTATATAAAACACTAGCAAACTGAATTTTAACAACGCATTAAAAAGACCATATATATGGTCGTATATACGATCATGGGGGATTTAGTCCACAGATGCAGGGATAGTTCAATATCTGCAAATCAATCAATGTCACACACCACATTTACAAAAAGGAATGAAAGTCATATCGTCATCTCAAGAGATGCAGCAAAAATATCAGACAAAATTGAGCATCTATTTAAAAAAAAAACCCTCGCAGTGCTATTGCTGGGTCATAGGGGAGTTCTATCAATAGTTTTTTGAGGAACCTCCAGGATTAGCAGTGCTAGGGATTTACCCAAAGTATACAGAAGTGCTGATGGATAGGAGCACATGTATCCCAATGTTCATAGCAGCACTTTCTACAATAGCCAAATCATGGAAAGAGCCTAAATGTCTATCACCTGATGAATGGATCAAGAAGATGGTGTGTATATATATATATATATATATATA
>NC_043707.1:60944543-61009066 GCF_006229205.1 Suricata suricatta
CACAAATCATGAGAGACTATTGAATACTGAAAACAAACCAAGGACTGAAGTGGGAGGGGGAGGGGGGATGGGGGTGATGGTCATGGAGGGGGGCACTTGTGGGGAGAGGCACTGGGTGTTATATGGAAACCAATTTGACAATAAACTACTATAAATTTTAAAAAATATGTATTCCCTACTGATCTTCACTAGAACAAGATAGCGCATAATGCCCTCAGGCCAAATCCAGTCTGCCTGCCTGTTTTTGTAAATAAAGTTTTATTGAAACACACCCACAAAAAACCCTCAACAAAGTGGGTATAGAAGAAAAGCATCTTAACATAATAAAAGCCATAAAAGACAAACCCAGAAGTAACATTATATTCAATGGTGAAAGTCTGAAAGCTTTTCCTTTGTAAAATCAGGAGCAAGAGTATTGGGAGTCCTAGCCACAATTAGGGAATAAAAAGAAATAAAAGCCATCCAAATGAAAAAGAAGTAAAACTCTCACTATTCGCAGATGACATGATACTATATTTAAAAAACCCTAAAGACTACCAAAAACTATTAGAACTAATAAATAAACCCAACTGAAGTAGGATACAAAATCTCTGTTTCTATATACTAATAACTATCAGAAGGAGAAATTTGAAAAACAGCCCTATTTACAATTTCATCAAAAGGAAAAAAATACCTAGGAATAAATTTAACCAAGAAGGTAAAAGATCTATGTACCACAAAGTATACGGCTGATGAAAGAAACTGAAGAAGACATAAATAAAATGGGAACATATTCCATGCCTATGGACTGTAAGAATTAATATCATTAAATATCTATAATACCTAAAGCAATCTATGGATTCAATGTAATTCCTCATAGAATTCCAATGGCATTTTTCACAGAACTAGAACAAATAAATCTAAAATTTGTATGAATCCACAAAAGACCCCAAATAGCCAAAGATACTTTGAGAATGAAAAACAAATTTGGAAGTATTAACACTTTGTGATTTGAAACTAAACTACAATCAAAACAAATAGTAATTAAAATAGCCTGAGATTGAAATAAAAACAGACACACAGATCAATGGAACAGAAAAGTGAAACCAGAAATAAGCACACACATAATAGTCAATTAACAAAAGAGCCAAGATACAATGGGGAAAAGAACATCTCTTCAATGAATGGTGTTGGGAAAACTGGACAGCTACATGCAAAACAATGAAATCTGACCACTTATTTACAACATATACAAAGATGAACTCAAAGATGGATTAACAATTTGAATGTAAGACCTGAAACCATACAACACAAGAAGAAAACAAAGGCTGTAAGCTCCTTGACAATTGTCTTAGCATTGAGTTTTTGGATCTGACTAAAAAAATAAAAAGCACAAAAGAAACATTAAAAAAAAGTTGTACTACACTACATCAAACTCAAAAAAAAGCTTCCACACAGCAAAGGAAACCATCAATAAAATAAAAAGGCAACCTACCAAATGCAAGAAAATATCTGCCAATTATATATACAACAAGGGGCTAACATCCAATACATAACTCAAATGACTCAATAGCAAACACACACACACACACACACACACACACACAATCCAGTTAAAAATTAGGCTGAGGATCTAAATAAATATTTTTCAAGGAAAACATATAGATGGCGAATAGGCACATGAAAAGATGTTCAACATCACTAAATATCCGGGAAATGTAAGTCAAAACCACAAAGAGATATTACCTTACATCTGTCAAATGACTATTATCAAAAAGATAAGAAATAACAAGTGCTGGCAAAGATGTAGAGAAAAGGGAACCCTTTGCACCATTGGTGGGAATGTACATTGGTGCACGTCACTCTGGCAAACAGTATGAACTTCATCAGAATATCAAAAGTAGAACTACCAAATGATCTAGCAATTCCACTACTGTGCATCTGAAAAGAAGGAGGAAGGGAAGGAGGAGTGAAGCAGTGAAGGAGAAGAAAATTCTAATTAAAAGGATACCTGCACTCCAACATTCACTGCAGCATTATTTAAAATAGCCAACATATGGAGGGTGGGTCAGTCAGTTGAGCCTCTCGAATTTGAATGTCTATTTCTTTTCCCAGATTTGGGAAATTCTCAGTTATAATTTGGTCTAGTATCCCTTCAGGCCCTTTCTCTCTGCCTTCCTCTTCAGGAATTCCTATGATACGAATGTTGTTCTGCTTGATTGTATCACTCAGGTCTCGAATTCTCCTTTCCTGCTCCTGGATTAATTTCTCTCTCTTTTTTTCAGCTTCCTCTTTTGCTATAACTATATCTTCTAATTAACCTATTCTTCTCTCTGCCTCATCAATCCTTGAGGTGGCTGCCTCCAGTTTGTTATTCAGCTCACCTATAGCCTTTTTTAACTCATCATAGTGCCTAGTCATTGTCTCAGTTGATTCTTTGATGCTTTTCTCAACCCCAGCAATTAATTTTATGACAAGATTTTTAAATTCTTGATCCAGTATGTTGTCTAGATCTGCCTTGAGCAGTTCTGTGGCTGTGACTTCCTCCTGGAGGTTCTTCAGGGGAGAGTTCCTTCATTTTGTCATCTTTGCTAGTTTTCTGTCTCTTGTCACCTTTAGGAAGCTCGTTGAGCACTGTGCACCTCTTAATATTTCTCTGTTAAAGGAAGCTTATTGACTGTCCAGGGCCTGTTGTTTCAGGAAATATTCTTGTAATGGTGTCTCTCAGTTTCTCTTGTTGTGTCTTTGAATATTTTATTTCCCTACTCAGCAATATTTGGGTCTCGCTGTCATGCACACTTTGGCTTGTTTCCTGGTGTAGCCCTAAGAAGGAAAACAGACAAACACAGAGGGAACAGTAACACAAACGCACAGACAAATCAAACAAACAAACACATTAAAAGGGGGAAAGAAAATAAAGAGAATGGGGAGGAAAGAGACGAAAAGAGGAGAAGAAAAGAGAAAGAAAAAAAAATAAAAAAAATAAAGGGGGGCAGAGACAATAAAGGACAGTGGACAGTCTAAAAGTGTATGACCAGTTGAGGGGAGCGGTAGGGATGAGATATACGAGAATATATCTGGATTGCAAGAAGGTAAAAAAAAAAAAAAAAGGGAGAAAGGAGAAAGGAAAATAAGGAGTAAAAATTTTTAAAAATTTAAGTAAAAAAAGTAATAATAATAAGAAATATGTACAGAAAAAGGCGAAAAGAAAAAAAAGAAGAAAAAAAGAAAAAAATATTAAAAAAGCAAAAAAAACTTAAAAAAACCAGCAGCTCCCTGGAGGATCAGCGTGGTTTGATGTGGTAGGTCTTGGAGGCTGCTCTCAGAGGCTCTGCCTTGGTGTCTGCAGAGATTAGATAGGCAGCACTCCAAGTTCCCCTGAACTATGAACTGTAGGCCACTCTAATGAGTCCGGTTTCCTTTTGCCATGGTTGAGCCGAGTTGTATTTTCCAGGCCCGCCTCAGTTCAAAGTTCCAGTCTATGCACTTTTTATGCTACCACAGATGGAATGATTTTTGCTTTGGTAGCTGGCTTCTTAGGGGGAGGAATCGGTTTGTCTAGGCTCAGGCTGGGATTTCAGCTGCCCCTGCCTGAGGCAAGATGCACAGCAGGAGGTGAAGTGCATGAGCACCATCACAGACCCAACCCCCAGCGGGGATTGAGT
Organism: Suricata suricatta; assembly: GCF_006229205.1. Lineage (NCBI taxonomy): Eukaryota > Metazoa > Chordata > Mammalia > Carnivora > Herpestidae > Suricata > Suricata suricatta. The sequence goes on from NC_043707.1 coordinate 60,948,188, forward strand.
TAGCATTGGGGAAGGAATGAGTGCAAAGCTGTTGCCGGAGGAAGGGCTGGGAGCTGCTGGAAATGATCTGGGAGCTCCTGTAGCCTGCGCGTGAACCCAGGTCTCCACTGCCGCAAACTCTCTGCCGGGATAGCGCAGATGTGGGGGCTATTTTTTCCCTGTTGGCACCCGGGATTCAGGTTTCGAGCGGCCAATGCTGGGGGCGAGAAGCGCCGTGGAAATGAGGTGCGTGCTCCCACTCCCAAAACCGAGGTCAAAGTGAGCGCCCCTGACACCACTGCTGCAGTGGTCACCGTCTCCCCGCCAAGATGGTGCAGGGCTGGAAGCTGTTCCTTCCCTTGCACCAGCTGGGTTCGGGATTTAGGCTACCCAGCAGTTATCTATGGAGTGAGTTTCTCTCTCCAAGCACTGTTAAGCGTTCTTTACCTCTTCCCCAGAGACAGTACTATGAGCGTGTTCAGTCTCTCTGTCTCTTCCCTTTGTCTCTTGGGCTACTTGCGCTTGCTCCACGTTGGGCTGGGGCTCCCACCTCCCCTGCCCATCAAGGGCTGGCCCGTTTTCCAATCTCCCCAGTTCTCACTCATTCCCTCAGGTATCCTTCAGGTTCTCTTCCTTCTGGAGTCCGTATTTTCTCCTTCCACTCTTGTAGATGAGAGTAATGTCCTTCTCAGTTCGATCCATGGGGCAGAGGGAGTTTACAGAGCTCCCTTCCTCTCCGCCATCTTGGCTCCTCCCCCCTGGGTCAGTCAGTTGAATATCCAACTCTTGATTTTGGTTCTGGTCATGATCCCAGGGTGGCAGGATCCAGTCCTGCATCTGGCTCTGTGCTGAGTTTGGAGCCTGCATAAGATTCTCTCTCTCTTCCTCTGCTCCATTCCCCTGCTCATTCTATTCCTCTCTCTCTGTCTCTGTTTCTCTGCCTCTGTCTCCGTCTCGTCTCTCCTTCTCTGTCTCTATCTCTCTTTCTCTCTCTCTCTCTCTTTCTCTCTCTGTCTTTGTCTCTTTCTGTCTCTCTCTCTCTCTCAAATAAGAAATTAATAATAATAATGTTTAAAATAGCCAAGATTCAGAAACAACCTAAGGGTCCATCTATGGATGAATGGATAAAGAAGATGCAGTACAGAAATACAATGGAATAAAAAGCTAAAAAAGAGACTGAAATCTTTCCATCTGAGACAACATGGATGGACCTTGATGGTATTATGCTACATTAAATAAGTCAGACAAAAAAAGACAACATATGATCTCTCTTATATGTGGAATTTAAAAAACAAAAGAAATGAGCAAACAAAACCAATCTCCTAGGTATGAAGAACAGGCTGATGGTTATCAGAAGGGGAAGCATAGACAAAATGGGTAAAGGGGTTAGTTGTATTGTGCCAGATTGTAACTAGACATTGTGATGATCACTTTATAGTATATACAAAAATCTAATTATTATGTTGTATATCTGAAACTAATATAATGTTATATACCAATTTTACCTCATTGAAAAATAAAAATTATAGAAAAGTTAAGACAATTAGAGACTAATATAATATAAAAATTGAGTTTAGTGTAGAGGACACAAAGACCAATGACCAACTAATAAAGGTCTAAAAGTATAAGATCAGAGGGTGCAGAGGGAAAAGTTCTTAAAAAATAATATTAGAGAAATACTATAGAAAACTGAACCTATACATTCAAAGTGTCTATAATTTACTCAAAACAATATATAGTAATATTTTTAATACACCGAGCCCCACAGAGTTTGGAATTACCAAACATCAGATGAAGTGAATTACAAAGAGAAGGAAAAGAAATAGTACAAATGATCTGTGAAGTCAGAGTGGCATAGGACTTCCCAGAGGAGAGTAAAAAAAGTAAACGTATGACCAGAGTAAAGGGAGACTGCAGATGGACAGTTAGGCAGCCGGCACGGAGAACAACCAATACAGATGGAAGGAGGGATGGGTGAGTGGGAGACAAATGAAACTAATGGATCCATGCGATACATGGGTGAATTTGGAAAAACATAAAGATATGCATTTAAACATTTGTAGCAAACTACCAAAGGAGATCTACAGAAATCTAAGCAAGTGAAAAATGAGGACAATTATTGATCCCAGGAAAATAAAAAGTTGTATGAAACAAAAATTATAATCAGAATTCATTACATGAATGATCAGTCAATAATGTTTACATAGTCATAGTAATGTAATAATGAAACATTGACTTAACGAACATTATAGTATTATTAAAATGGGCAGATTGTGGGTTCCAGTCCAAGAAGGCAATGTTGAGACTCTGAACTCACCCCCATGGAACAGACTAAGCCATACCTACACATAGAAGAATTCCTCCTCAAGAACTAAGGGCTGACTGAAGTGAGGGCACAACAAAAGACAGAACAGCAAAAGACAACAGCAAGAGAGACGGAGACATAGTAACAATGGGAACCCTCACCCTCAACCCTGCAAACTGAGTGGAAAGGGAGAGTACTGAGGGACTGTAATGGATTCCTCTGTCACTGGGCACGGAAAAACAAAACAAAACAAAACAAAAACAAAAACAAATCAAAACAAAACAAAACAAACACCTACAGTTTATTTTTTAATTTTTTTATGTCTTTTATTTGTTTTTGAGAGACAGAGAGAGACAGTGCGATCAGGGGAGGGTCAGAGAGAGAGGGAGACACAGAATCTGAAGCAGGCTCCAGGCTCTGAGATAGCTGGCAGCAAAGAGCCTGACACGGGGCTCGAACCCACGAAACGTGAGATCATGACCTGAGCCAAAGCCAGCTGCTTAACCGACTGAGCCACCCAGGTGCCCCAACACCTACTGTTTAAAAGAGTAAGTAGCACACAAAACTGACAACACTAGAAGTGTGCCAAACAGCAGGGGAGCTGCAGCAATGCTTTTCAGGTCAGAGGGACTAGAGAATGAACTGCTTATGCACCCCTCTACCTTAAAAGTACAGATGGGAGCAAGATTTGTTCCCTATAATGAGCCCCAGATCCTCAAGCCCATACCAGCCCTGGTCATTGTGAGGCACATAAAATAAAGACCAGGTTTTTTTTTTTTTTCTTTCCTTTCCTAACCCATTTCCCTCTTTATTTTCTCTTCCCTTTTTTCCCTCTCCCTTCCTTTTCCCTTCTCTTTCTTTTACTTTCCTTTTCCCATTTTTCTGCTTTCTTTTTTTAAATTTTAATATTTTTATTTATCTATCTTGAGAGAGAGAGAACATGAGCGGAGGAGGGACAAAGAGATAGACAGAATCCAAAGCCGGCTCCAGGCTCTGAGCCATCAGCACAGAGCCTGATGTGGGGCCTGAACCCACGAACCATGAGATCATGACAGGAGCCAAAGTCAGACACTTAACCAACAGAGCCACCCAGGTGCCCTTCCATTTCTTTCTTTCTCTTTGAAATTATTCTTTAAAAAAACAGTAGTTTAAAACAGCAACTAGTATATAAAAGAGCCAGCCCTAGACTCCACCAAACCGAAGGAATAGCTGCTGGAAAGATCTCTCAGTAGGAGGGGGTAACACACATGGTCTACACTCCCCTTCTACCTTGCAAGCACAGACACGTGCACCGACTGGAGGTGCGAACCAGTCTGCCACCTCAGTGAGCCCTGGCCCCTACCCCACATCAGCCCCAGCCATCCCACTAAGGTGGCCAAAGGGTGGTGTACATCAGCACACCCCTGGCTGGTACTAACTATAGTTCCAGCCTTTGCACCAAGGTGATACAGGTGCAAAACATTCCAGAACACTCCAAGCCCACACCACTTTGGCTTCAGATGGCTTGTTAGGGCACCTTTGGTGCAGAGCTCCAGAACTTCTCAGCTGACATCTGCTTCAGATCCAACCACCCTGCCAGAGTGCCCCCGTGAGGGGCACCCAAGGGCATTCCTGTCAGCATCGGCCTCAGCTCCAATCCCCCAGCCAGAGTACCCTCTGTGCTGAACACCCTGAAACACCCCAACTTGCACCCAGTTCAGCATCAACTGTCTTGCCAGGTCACCCTCAGTGTACAGAGCCCCCAGAACAGCACGGCACGCAACCACTTCGGCTTGAGCTGTCTTGTCAGGGCACGTTTTGTGCAGAGAGCCCACGGAACACACTGACCCATGCCCATTGTAGCGTGAGCTGTGCTGCCAGGGAATCCAGGCCCCCTCTGCACAGAGCACGTCCTGCTTCAGCAGCAGCCGTTCCTTTGAGTCCTTTCTGTACAGAGAGTCCTGGAACACCCGCGTTTACATACATTTCAACTTCAGCTGTCCTGCCAAAATACCCTCTGTTGCAGAGCCAATGTCCCCCTAGCTTGCATCCACTTTACTTTTAGCTATATTGCCAGGGCACCCTGTGTGCAGAGAGCTCAGGAACCTCCAGGATTGCACACCATATCTTCTCCAGCCACCCTGCCAAGGCCTTCCCTGCACACAGTGCCCTAGCTTGCACCCATTTCAGCTTCACACATCTTGCCACAGTGTCCTCAGTGCGTAGAATCTCAAGACAACTGGCCTGCATCTAACTGGGCTTTAGATGGCCTGATAGGACACCCACTATGTGGAAATCCCCAGGACCAAAAGCCCATGCCAGACACGGCCCCAGCCAGCCAGTAAACTTACTAAGCACATACAGTTTATATACAGGATGATAATATAAAAGACCATTCCTTCAAGCTTGGGAGAAGTACCTGTTCCACTTAATCCACAGAAATAAACACAGAAAGCCAAGTAAAGTGGGGAGACAGACAAATATGATCCAAAAGAAAGCACAAGCAAAAAACCTCAGAAAAGAACTAAATGAAATGGAGATAAATAATAGGCCTTATGAAGATTTTAAAGAAAAGATCTGTAAAGATACATCATCAGGCTAGAGACAAGAGTGGAAGAACTCAGTAAGACCTTCAACAAAGAGATAGAAAACATTAAAAAAAACAATCAGAGTTGAATAATACAATTACTGAAATAAAAAAACACACTAAAGGGAATCAACAGTTTACTAGCGGATGTAGAAGAACATTATCAGTGACCTGATGACAGGATAATGAAAAGCACCCAAGCTCAGCAAAAAGAGACAAGAAGAGAGAAGAAGAGAGAAGGCATAGAACACATATTAAAGAAATAATAGCTCAAACTTCTCTGACCTGGGGAAGGAAACAGAAATTCAATCCAGGTCCAAGAAACAGAATTCCAAACAAGATGAATCCAAGGAAGTCCATATCGTGACACATAAAATATCAGATGTTGGGGCACCTGAGTGGCCCAGTCAGTTAAATGGCCAAGTCTTGATTTGGGCTCAGATCATTATCTAATGGATTTGTGAGATGGAGCCCTGTGTTGGCCCTGTGCCAACAGTAGAGAGCCTGCCTAGGATTCTCTCTCTCCTTCTCTATCTGCCTCTTCCATGCTCATTCTCTCTCTCAAAATAAATAAATAAACATTAAAAAATGTCAAATGTTAACAATAAAGATTTGTAAATGGAGTAAAAAAGCAGAAAGTTACCTACAAGGAAAAACCTATAAGACTATCAGCTGATTGTTCAGCAGAAACTTTGTAGGCCAAGGGAGTGGTATGATTTACTCAAAGTGCTGAAAGAAAAGCAAGAATACCCAGCAATATTTTCATTCAGACTTGAAGGATAGAGAAAGAGTTTCCCAAACAAAAGATGAAGGAGTTTATTACCACTAGACCAGCCTTACAAGAAATGCTGTAGGGACTTCTTTAAGTGGAAAAGATATGGTCATAATTAAATGTAAGAAAATTATGAATAAAAAGGTGTAAAATACATCAGCATGCATATAAGATGTGGAAGAAGGAATCAAAAGGTAAAAAATGAAAAAGAAAAACAAAGTGCATCTTTTTTCTTTTTCTTTTTTCCTTTTTTTTGGAATGTATTTGAACTGAAATGGCCATCAGATAAATACAGACTTCTATTTATTTAGGATGTTATTATAAACCTCATGGTAAGTACAAACTAAAAATTTATACTAGATATATACAAAAGAATAGAGTAAAAAAGTCAAACATAATACTAAAACTCATTAGTTACAAAAAAAAAGACAGCAAGGGGAAAAAAAGTACACAAAAACTAAAAAAAACACTCAGCAAGCAAATAACAAAATGGCAATAAGCACATATCTTTTAATAATTACTTTAAATTAAATGGCATAAATGCTCCAATAAATACACCTACGGTGATGGAATCGATAGAAGAAAACAAAGTCCATCTATATGATGCCTACAAGAGACTCAACTCAGACCTAAACATACATACAAATTGATGAGGTGATTGGCTCAGTGACTGGGAACATGAAACTCTTGATCTTGGAGTCATGAGTTTAAGTGCCACATAAGGCACAGAGATTACTTAATAAATATAAAAAGACACATACCAACTGAAAGTGAAGGGATAAAAAAAGCATTTACTAAATAGATGGAAGGAAAAAAATTGCAGGGATAGCACTTTATTTTTTAATTTTTTTAATGCTTTTTATTTATTTTTGAGAGACAGAGAGAGACAGAGCAAGCAAGGGAGGGGCAGAGAGAGAGGGAGACACGGAATCAGAAGCGGGCTCCAGGCTCTGAGCCAGTTGTCAGCACAGAGCCCGACGCGGGGCTCGAACCCATGAACCGTGAGATCATGACCTGAGCCGAAGCTGGACGCTCAACCGAATGAGCCACCCAGGCACCCCGGATAGCACTTTAAAACAAACACTGAAACAAGAGACAAAGAATGTCATTACCTAATGATAAAGGGATTAACCCAACAAGGGGATATAAATATCTACGCACCCAACACTGGAGCACATTAAATATATAAAACAAATATTAATGGACATAAAGTGAGAAATTGATGGTATCACAATAATAGTACAAAGCCTTAACACTGTACTTTCATGAATAGATAAATCATCCAGGCAGAAAATCAACAAGGAAACAATATCTGTAAATGACACCTTAGATCATATGGACTTAAGATCCATCTGAACTGAATACACATTCTTTTCAAGTGCACATGAAACATTCTCTAGGATAGATCACATGTCAGGCCACAAAACATGCCTCAATAAATTTAATAATACTGAAATTATACAATGTATCTTTTGTGATCACACAGTATAAAACTAGAAATAAAACACAAGAAAAAACTGGAAAAAAACACAAACAAATGAAAGCTAAACAATAAAATAGTAAACATCCAATGGGTCAGTGAAGCAAAAGAGGAAAATATACAGTGCTATATAGGCCTACCTCAAGAAACAAGAAAAAGCTCAAATAAAAATCAAATTCTATACTTAAAGGAAGTAAAAAAGAACAAAGCCCAAAATGGGTAAAAGAAGGTAATAATAAAGATTAGAACAGAAATAAATGACATGGAGAATAAAAAAAGGCAATAGAAAAAACTCAATAAAACCAAGAGCTGGGTCTTTGGAAAGATAAACAAAATTGATAAACCCTTAGCCAGATTCATCAAGAAAAACAGAGAAGGACTCATTAAATGAAATTAGAAATGAGAGAGAAGTAACAAGTGACATCACAGAAATACAATGGATTATAAGAGAATATGACAAAAAATTATATGCCAACAAATCAGACAACCTAGAGAAAATGGATAAATTTCTAGAAACATACAATCTTCTAAAACTGAATCAGCAAAAGAATGAAAAATATGAACAGACCAATTACTGGTAACAACACTGTAACAGTAATCAGAAAACTACCAAAAAATAAAAGTGGAGGTCCAGATGGATTTACAAGTGAATTTCACCAAACATTTAAAGAAGAGTTAGTGCCTATCCTCAAACTACTCCAAAAAATAGAAGAGGAGGAAAAGCTTCCAAACATTTTCTACCAGGCCAACATTATCCCAATACCAAAACCAAACATATGACAAAAAAAGAAAAACTACCAGCCAATGTCCCTGATGATCATAGATGCAAAAATCTTCAACAAAAGGTAATCAAACTGCATACAATACATTTAAATGATCATTTACAATAATCAAGTGGGAATTATTCCAAGGACGAAAGGATAGTTCAATTCACAAATAAATCAACATGATACACCCCAATAACAAAAAGGATACAAATCATAAAATCATTTCCGTAGATGCAAAAAGTATTTGACAAAAGTCAATATCTATTCATGATGAAATCCGAAAAAGTGGGTTTACAGGGAACATACCTCAATATAAGAATGTCTATATATGAAAAATCAACAACGAAGATCATACTTTGATGGAGGCAAAACTGAGAGCTTTTCCTCTATGATTAGGAACGAGACAATGATGTCCACTCTCGCCACTTTTATTCAGCATATTAATGGAAATCCTAACCACAGCAATCCAACAAGGAAGTAAGAGGCACCCATACTGGTAAAGTAGAAATTAAACTATAAGTATTTGCAGATGACATGACACTCATAGAAAATCCTGAAGACTCCCCCCAAAAAACTGCTGGAAGTAATAAATTCAGTAAAGTAGAACACAAAATGAATACCCATAAATCAGTAGTATTTCTACACACTAATAATGAAGTAACAGAAGGCAAAGTTCAGAAAACAATAACACTTACAATTGCACTAAAAATACAATGCCTCGGAATAAACTTAACCAAAGAGGTGAAAACTGTAAAATATTGATGAAAGTAATTGAAGATGACACAAACAGAATGAAATTTCATGCTCATGGACTGAAAGAATTAATATTGTTAAAATATCTCTATTATCCAAAGCAGTCTACAGATTCAATGCAATCCCCACCAAAGTATCAACAGTACTTTTCACAAAACTAGAACAGTACCGGTACAAAAACAGACACATAGATCAATGGAACACACAGAGAACCCAGAAAAAAAAACACAAGTATATGGACAATTAATCTATGACAAAGGAGGCAAGAATATGCAATGGGGAAAATAAAATTCTCTTCAATAAATGACGTGGAGAAAACTGGACAGCTTCATGCAAAGAAATAAAACTGGACCACTTTCTAATGCTGTACACAAAAGTAAATTCAAAATGCAATAAAAACCTAAATGAGACACTTGATAAAAATCCTAGAAGAGAGCACAGACAGTAATTTCTATGACATCAGCCACAGCAACATTTTTCTAGATATGTCTCCTATAACCAGGGAAACAAAAGGAAGAATAAACTATTGGGACTATAGTAAGTAAAAAGTTTTTGTACAACAATGGAAACTATCAAATGAACAAGAAGGGAACCTATTGAATGGAAGAAAATATTTGCAAATGATATATCTGATAAGAGGTAACTATCCAAAACATAGAAAGAATGTACACAATGAGAACACACACACACACACACACACACACACACACACACCAATCTGATGAATAAATGGGCAGAGGACCTAAATAGACATTTTCCCAAAGAAGACATAAAGATAGCTAACAGACATATGAAAAGATGCTCACTAATCATCAGGGACATGCAAATCAAAACCCCAATGAAATATCACCTTATACCTGTCAGAATGGCTAAAACGAAGATCAAAATCCCAAGAAATAACAAGTATTGGTAAGGATGTGGAAAAAAGGGAACCCTCGTACACTGTTGTTGGAATGTAAACAGGTACAACCACTATGAAAAACAATATAGAGATTCCTCAAAAAATTTAAAATAGAAATACCATATGTTGCAATAATTCCACTATGTATAGCCATAAAAAGATGAGATCATGCCATTTCAGGCAATATGGATGAACCGGATGGTATTATGTTAAGTGAAATAAGTCAGAATGAGAAAGACAGTACCATATGATTTCACTCATAAGTGGAATCTAATCAAAAACAAACAAACAAAAACAAACAAACCGACAAAAGCAAAATCAGACCTATAAATATATGAAACAAACTGAAGGTTGCCTGAGGGGAAGGGAGTGGAAAAATGGCAAAATTGGTTAAGAAGAGTGAAAGATTGGGGCGCCTGTGTGGCTCAGTCGGTTAAGTGTCCGGTTTTGGCTCAGGTCATAATCTCACAGTTTGTGGGTTTGAGCCCCGTGTCGGGCTCTGTGCTGACAGCTAGCTCAGAGCCTGAAGCCTGCTTCAGATTCTATATCTCCCTCTCTCTCTGACCCTCTCCTGCTTGCACAATCTCTGTCTCTCAAAAGTAAAAATAAAAAACATTTTAAAAAGTTAAAAAAAAAAGCAGAGTGAGAGATAATACAGACTCCCAGTTATGGAATGAATACATCATGGGAATAAAAGGATCAGCATAAAGAATAGAGTCAATTATATTATAATAATGTTATAAGGTGACAGATGGTAGCTACATTTGTGGTAAGTATATCACAATGTATTCACTTGTCAAATCACTATGTTGTACACCTGAAATTAATATAACACTGTGTGTCAACTATATTCAAAAATAAAATAACAGTAATTAGTAAAAATAGAAATGTGGAAATACTGGGAAATAAAATGGGAAGTATAAAATGCTCAACAATCTTAGCAGGAAGTCAATGCCTGAAATTGATAAATCAGGAAATAATGGAATAGTGTATTATTTATAAGTATAGTAGTAAAGTAAAAAAGAGTTGTGAGCATCTTGAAGTCATAATCCAGCTGTCTCAAATCTCACATTTCTTTACTTCCACCACTACCCATTTCCCACTCAGATCACTCATGTCAGGTTTAGTGAGTTTTCAAAATGCACATCTTGCCATTTTCACCCAACTCCTAAAACATACATACAGTAACTCCTGAAACTCCAGGAGTTTCCCATTGCCTTAGACTCAAATCTTTCACAGGTGTTGGAAGATGGTCAAGATCTCGCCTCTCCTCACTTACCATTCCACCCTTTCCCTTGCCATCTATGCTTCAGCCACACTGACCATACATTAACTGGAAAATACCAAACTCCCAGCTATACTGGGGCTTTGAATATACGCTGCCCCTATTGTTTCAAAATATTAATCCGCCCAGTTACCACATCCCTTTTACACATACACCTTCTGTTTTATGGAAGTATCTCCTTTTTCTTTCAACCCCCAGCTCAAGGGCTTAGTTTGGGGATAGATATCGATGACTCTCAGTACACTGAGATCCTCTGCCTGAATTCTCCTTTAGAGAACTTACTCAGTTTCCCATACTTAATTGTCTGCCCCTGCATGCCTTTCTCCTCTGCCATTAGACTGTAAGCTTCAAGAAATGATAGATTTTGTTTCTCTTTCCTTGTTATCATACACCAGTATGTAATACAATACTGGGAACATAATAGGTGTTCCATAAATATTTTAGGAATGAATGAACAAATTAAAAATAGTCTTAACATCCACCATCTAGGTAAGTCTTACCTAGCTCTGACACTTACTAGCTATGTGACCTTGAGCAAATCATTTAACCACTCTGACTTCTTCATCTGTAAATCATAAAAATACAGATGAGAAACCTATTTTAAAGATTATAGAGAGTAACACATAGAAGTACGTTTTTCTGTGTATATGCTATATAAAGGTAAGCTTTCTTTTTTTCTTTAAATCATTCATGATAACCTTGGCATATATTTGGTCACAACATGTATTTTCTAAACTTAAAAGTAAAAAGGAAAGGAGATGGCACCTCATCAAGAGCAGTGTGCTTCAAGGGGCAGTAGAATATCATGTGTCCAGAGTGAAAAAGACAAGATTTCCCTAAGCTTTCAAGTTTTCAATCCAGTTCATCCTTATTCACATACTATCACCAAAACAAGTTTAACTGCAGCACAGTTCATAAGGACAAAATATTTCTTTTGTGGCTGGAATAAATGAGACACATAATCTCATCAAATGTATATTCAGTAGGAACTTCACTCTGCCATCTGTGGGTTTCACATACTTCAGTGTTAACTCTGAATTTCTAACAGAAAATCCAGCTCTCAAGGACATTATGTGAATTTGTGACACGACAGTAGGACACTTGCTGGGAAGATAAAATAATGAACAAGCGCATTTTTTTTCATCTATCTAGGAGATTCATCTGTGACAGATGTAATAGCGATAATAATTTAATCATAATTATGCTATTATGCCATATTATTATGACAGTTAAGGTTATAATCTAATGTTACACCCTTTTAATTCAATAAAAGTTATTAATACTTTAAAAATCTTTTGCTAGTAAAGGTTTACATCTAGCCAAGATTTCCTTTCTCTTGATGATATGAAAATTATATGCTCAGATAAAAAATAACCCCATGGCTTGAGTGACAAACTAGGTATTAAATTTAGATTCCAAACATATTAATTCTGAGAGGTCTTAAGCAATTCCTTTAAATTTTCATATATGCATTTCCTTTTAAAAAATTTTTTTAATGTTTAATTTTGATAGAGAGAGACAGACATAAACAGAGAGTGTGAACCAGGGAGGGGCAGAGAGGGACAGAGACACAGAATCAGAAGCTGGATCCAGGCTCGAACCCAGGAGCCATGAGATCACGACCTGAGCTTAAATTGGAGCCTTACCTGACGGAGTCTCCCAGGCGCCCCCACCCATGCATTTTCATTCTCTCCCTTTCTCTCTAAAACACTTGTTCACTGCTTCACCAAGGATGCTGATTTTCAAAAATTTCCCTCACCAGTTACTTATCTTTCCACATTGACTCTTTTGACATCATCCAACTGTGTTCTCTTCATGCCCACACCAGAGCTGAAGTGAAAACATATATGGACATAAGACATGGGTCTGGACCGAAAAAGAAAAAGCAGCTAGTGTGATAAGGCTGGCAGCGTGCCAATTCTCTACTATTTTGATATGATTTCCCCTGAGCCTGGCTAGAAAGATTGCTGGTGACTTAGCCAATCTAAATCCCATGCATGGTGACCCCTCCTGAGCAATCTCCCTCTTCATAAGAGTACTGAACCCCAGTTTACAGATGGTACTGCAGGTCACCTCAAGCTCTCCAAAGGGAGTGAAAATACAAACTCAGTTTCTACTTGGTCAAGTCAGTGACCCAGACCAGTGCTGCTGAAAATGTAATATGATGAATCACCTGGTGTCTGTTTAAAATGCAGATTCTCATAGGGATGGAATTCTGCATTTCTAAGAAGCTAGAGGTCCTAGACCATAATTTGAGAAAGAAGGACCAGGAGTACCATCTATACAAAATAACCTTATTTACACCATCATCTGACTGCTTCTCTACTTCTCTTTTCCACTTCTGGATTCCCATATTTTTACTACTCTGTTTATATTAATAATTAAAGGAGGGGAAACAGAGTTTGACACTGGATGGATCACACTCATAAAATACCTCAGTAAGTATTGGATTCTATAATTTTTCTAATTGTAACAAAGAATGGCATGGTGAAACATACACTGGCTGTGTAATTATACAGAACTGGGTGTGAATTCCAATTATAAGTTTAATAGCCAAGCAGATTTTAGGACAAGTTATTCAACCCCACATCAGTCTTCTCATCCACAGAATGGAGATAATAACATCCACTTATCGGATTTTTGTGAAAACTGAATAAAATAACATAAAATAGTCCATGAGATACTAGAAGTTCTTGATAAATGTTGGAAAATAATAACTAGATATACTCAGCTTAATGGAATTACTCAATATTATACAAAATTATTTTTAAGTTGGAATTTAGTGTGCTAAATGTGTCAAACTTTAAGCAAATGCTTTTTTAAAAAAAAACCAGAAAAATCAAGGCATTATTAACTGTTATATGCTTGGCAAAAGGAGTCTATTTTTAAATTTTGAATTTCATTTGAGATAAATTATTTTGTATTATAAAGTGGCTGTGTGTCAGGTTTTTTAATCAGCTTTCACCGCCTTTGAAATACATTTGTTAATTGGAAACAAAATAAGTGGCTTAAAATTTCTGTGGATGCAGCAACTCTAGTTAATATTTTCTAAATGGTGCTTGAAAATAAATATGTATGTATCAAAAAGTACTTGATAAGCAGCTAAATATGAAGAAAAACACCACCTTGCCCAAATCACTAGTGCATCAAGATATACTGATGCACTGATAGAATGGTCTCTGGTAATTTGCTGCTAATCAGTTTTAAGAAATAGATGACAACAAGGTATTTTTAAAGAGTTCTTTTGCAGCTGACAAGAATTTAGATTATGTGAACTGACTGACCATTTAAATTCAACTATATAGAATGGTGTGTTATTGATTCAGACATTCCTTGACCTCAGGGATAACACCTGCCTTAGCTGAGGAAGCCAACTTTTAGTTTGCAGTGCGTTGTCTTTCAGCATCTTTGCCTTTTGACAACAATAAGACAAAAAGTTTAGGAAAGCATAAAATGAGTTAATGCAAGCAAAGGTGCCCAGCTTTACTTAAACTGCTCAAGCTAGGGAAGAATGACAATCACTCATCCTAAGGAAAATCAATCAGGCTTGGTGAATATTTTTAACCACCACTCCCTTGCACAGTTTGATTCACATTTTGAGGTAAGCAGCTCTGGTTTCTTTTCAGTGTCACTATTGTCTTTAGAATGAAAATACAATTTGAATTTCCTACAATGTCTTAGATTTGGGGTATGAAATATGCTGCTGGCATGTGATTCAAGCTGTGTAAGGATGTACCTGATTTAGAATTGGAAAATTGTTTTTTAAAAGTTTGGAGAATATCTTTCTTAGTGGTGCCTTCTCATTCACTCTCACAAGTGGGAACATAGAGTACCGTGATGAGGAGAGTATGTTTTCTAAAAAGGGTCTTCTCCAGTTGGAGAGATGCCAAATCCTAAGATGGGGAGCAAAGCTTTTCAGCCTAAAATTTTATTATTTCCTCCAGGTAGAAACAGTTTCTTGTTCTCTTTTCCATTAATTGCTTTTCATAAATTACTTCCTTCATCTTTAGATAGATGATAGATAGATAGATAGATAGACAGATAGATAGACAGACAGACAGACAGACAGATAGATAGATAGATAGATAGAAAGTAAGAAGTACATTACATATCCACCAGAATTAATCTATAGGGTTTCCATCTTTGAAAGAGAGCATTAAGCTTGATGGTTGCCTTTTTAATGGTATCTTCTTTTGGTGCATGCCATAAGATAGAAAATGGCATTTTCAGAAAAGTTTCCATAATTTGCAATACACACACACACACACACACAATCTCCTTTAAAATGTAGCCAACTCTTGATTACTCTGTAAGTGGGAAATCATGAAATATACACATTATATATTTCAATGCATTCACTGAAATCCATAATCTTTAAAATCTTAGCTAATTAAATCACTTTAATTTTCCTCTCAAATTTTCATCCAATTGCTCACAAATAGCAAATTAATTCACCTGAAGTCAAAAGGCTTTGATTACTTCCTGTCCTTTTTACAAATGCTGAAATGCCCCCCAAAAAATAATCAATAAAGGTTTAGGGCAAAAAATGCTAAATTTAGACGCAGATAATAAAGACATAATAGATTTTGACCCAAAACTCAAATGAAGTGTGCTCTTCCCATTGGGGCCCAGCAGAACGGCTTCTTCAAGGAAGGGTGGTGAGAAGAAGGGCTGCTCTACCACCGACGGGTACTGACTAGAGAAAACGTATCCACATTCACAATCGCATGCACAGACTGGGTTTCAAGAAGGATGTCCCGTGGGCACTCAAAGAGATCTGGAAATTTGCCATGAAGGAAATGGGAACTCCAAATGTGCACATTGACACCAAGTGCAGCAATGCTGCCTGGGCCAGAGGAATAAGGAACGTTCCATCCCATATCCATGCATGGTTGTCCAGAAAAACGTAACAAGGATGAAGCTCTATACATTGGTTCCCTATGTACCTGACACCACTTTCAAAAATCTACAGTTAATGTGGATGAGAACTAACCGCTGATTATCAAATAAAGGTATAAAACTGTAATAAGTAAGTAAATAAATAAATGTATGTTTATGGCTATGAATCAAATTATAGCATGGTTATATAATTATATACATACATACACAAATATACATCATTTACCCAAATATATCTTTTTAACTTTTTAAAAAATTTATTTTTGAGAGAGAGAGACAGACAGAGCATGAGCAGAAGAAGAGGAGACAGAGACAAACACACACACAGAATCCAAAGTAGGATCCAGGCTCTGAGGTATCAGCACAGAGCCCAACGTAGGGCTCAAACCCACGATCCACGGGATCACGACCTGAGTCAAAGCCAGATACTTAACTGACTGAGCAACCCAGGCGCCCCTATACACCTATTTTGATAGAATTTTTATTATGTAGCCATTCATTTTGTCTTCCAATAATGTCATTCCATACACTCTCTACCTAGAATATCCTACACTTACATTAGGACAACTCAAATGACATAGCTGGCTTTTGCAAAGTTTTCCAAGACTCAGGATGAAAAACCTAAAAAAAAAATAGTACCTCTTGGAATTAAAATCAACTTACATATTTAATTTCTATCCCCCTTCACAATGTCAGGTTTTTGAAGGTCAGAGTACACATACACACTACATATCTCTAAAATTTTACATGTTTCTTCTCATTCTAAAAGTTTTATGTGCCAAAGATCTAATAGGCAAAATGCTAAAAATAATTAAACAAATTCCTAATATTTTATAAGTTCACCAATCCTATCATCTCCAACTTTTAGAACCTAAAGCAAATGATGCCACTGTTTGTGTGCCTCTGCATATGCATTTTGCATGGCTAAAGTACCTACTCAAGTACTTTTAGAAGTACTCAACATCTGCTGAAGTAAACTGGGGCAAAACTTATGCTTAGAAAATCATTTAAAAAGTGAGTGAGCCTTGCTAAACAACACGGTACATATGAGAAATAAACATAAATGGTGTGAAAGCACAAAGCAATCCATACTTATTTTATTACAGAAGGACCTAAGTATTATTTACCTAAGATTAGTGATATGCCATGATTACTCTCTGCCTAGGAAATCACTACATGAAACTGTTCAATACCACAACAGCGACATTGCTGCTTTTGATGGGCATAATTTTAGGTAAAGTAATTGCTTCCAGTGACCTTCCTACTTTTTTGTGTATTTCACAGTATATTTCAACATAGCATTGTCTACAGCTGAAGTTCTCTTCATTATTCCTACTTAAAAATAAGAATTTTCCCTGTTATGTGCACCAGCCATTTGAATTCTAAAAACTCAAAACAGTAAGTCATTGTACATCCTTAGCCACAAAAAATAACTGCCTATTATTTTATTTATTTGTGATTCTACATATATTTTCTATGGCTGGCTACAAAGAGAAATCATAATGCAATATCCCAGCTTTAAATTTAAGAAATGCAGGCAGCAATTTTTAGTAGTTAGTCTTTCTTACAGACTAGTGTCTTTTGATATTAAAAAGACTACAGAAGCTGTTACGATGATAATGGAAGAACCTTATACATTTTCATTGACATCAAGTTGCCATTGGCATCACAGAATTGACAAGGTAATGGTTTTCACACATACTTACATTGACACCATAACATCAGGAGTGTCAGACACAATGTAAGTGTCTCCTACAAGATATACTGGTATTAAAAATAAGAGAGAAAAATAAATGCAGAAGGTTATGATAATATAATATTATGTCTCTTAAACATTTCTAATTGTCCACAAATTCATCTGGTTTATAATGAACTCCTGTTGCAGACATCACCTTTTCATACACACACATTTGGGGAATGGGAAAGGTGAGAAAATTGGAGGTGAAGAGTATTAAAGGCTATTGTGATAGATGTAAAGATAAACTTTATCTGGAATTAACATTTATAATGTACAATGTACAATTGTTCAAAACCAGGAACAGACTGTGGTAATGAGAAAATAGTCAAGGAACTCACACCAATTTGGTATTTTAGGTTAATTGCTTTATTATTAATACAGAGAGGTTGCACATTAGTTCTGTATAATTAGACAGAAATTATGCAGTGTTTGGTAATTGTAGCAGAATTCTTAGTTTGCTATAACTTCATGCTGAACCAATATCAAAAATAAAGCATTACAATCTTTAAAAAGAGACACATAGTTGGCATCAGAGTAGAACTTGAAGCAGAAGCTGATATATGACAGATTTTCATTATTTCTGTGAGGTAAGTTAACTCGATCATATCTGCATGACAGGGTATTAATAAGATACTAGGTGACATTTTTAGTGTAACTGGAAGTACCTGCAGCATCCAGAGCTTTAACGTGTTTTCTTCCTACTTTATTTCTGTATAACCTGATTCAGTTTACATTCTTAAATTAAAACTCTTTAGAAAAGCAGCTGAGACTGGATCTTTTCTGTGACCTTAGTTAAAATTATGCTTATCTGAACAATAACTTTTTACCTCTCTTAACCTTAGAACATCTAGGTTTCAAAGAGGTGCCACGCATTGGAGACAGAGAGATGACCAAGAGAGACGTGTCATGAAGACCTATGGGGAAGATAAAGCTGAACAGCTAATTTCTTAGTGGTTATTTAAGTACAGGACAGTTGAAAGGTATCCTGGAGAAATCATGGTGCCAAGAGAACATATAAAAAGGCAGATCTGAACTAGTCCTGGAGACAGGCAAAGCTTCTCAGAGGAGACGGTATTCAAACTGGAACCTGAAAACTGAGTAGGCTAGCTGGCAAACGGAGGGGTAATGAGGAAAACAGGGAGTAGCAGGAATAATTCTACTTGCGAGCCTTGAGGCACCGAGAATGAATATGGAATAAGATAATGCTGACACTCTGTGTTCCTTAAAAATGGGTTTATTTTCACTCTATATATTTGAGTAAAATACACCAGAGTGAAGGAAGCATGAAGAAGGAGCACTGTCCACCTTCCTCTACATTGGCCATTGTCGCCAGGTCAATGCATCTGATCTGGAGAGCCTCCATCATGCTGCCATTTAGCCAGTTTTCACATGGCTTTCCCTATCCCCTCTACAATTTACCTCAGAATATTTCTGCTTAGACCAATGATGGCTCTTTTTTTCATTTTTAAAGTGAATTTATTTTTTATTTATTAAATCTATTTATTTGACACAGTGGGTGCACATGCACACAACCACACACACACACACACACACACACACACACACACTGAGAGAGGTGCAGAGAGTGGGAGACAGAAAGAGAATCTCAAGCAGGCTCCGTGCTGTCAGCACAGTGCCTGACGTGGGGCTCAATCTCACAAACCAGGAGATCATAACCTGAGCTGAAACCAACAGTCGGGCACTTAAGGGACTGAGCCACCCAGGTGCCCCTACAATGAATTTAATTCTAACTAATTACATTATGTACACCTTGAACTTACCTGTCCCTGAAATGCCCCCTGAAAGGTGGTAAGTTACTCTTTTAAAAGGGTGCTATGCTGGAGCCACACTAATGAATAAAAGCACACATAGTCCTATCCTCATAAACCTTATCATCTAACAAGAAGTCAAAGTACAGCAAGCATCTATACGTAAAATTGTGATACTATGAAATATTTCCAAAATATAAATTAGGTTCTTAGAAGATGCAAGAATAAGAGAATTCATTAATTCTGTAAATCTACTCTCTCCCAGGCATTACGCTAAGACATAACTATATATAACATATGTACAATTTCAAAACTAGATTTATTACCAATCAATTAATGTTTATTGAGCATCTACTGTATAAAACACTATAGATCTATTTTTCTTCTCACTCACCTTCCCCAGCCCAGACTCCTTACTGTTACTTGTACATGCTAGGCACACTCTTATCTCAAAGCTTTGCACTTCCTTCCTTCCTGGGAAAGTTCCTCTAATCCTAAATTACCTCTTAGATCACTCCCTCACTTTCCTCACTTCCTTCTCCAATATCAACCTCACATTAACACATTCTTTAGTCACTTGGTCTAAAATGGCATGCACATTCCTCTTCTCCACTCAATACCCCATCTATCTCCAGAGAAAATGTTTCATTATCACCTAATATACTACATATTTTATGTCTTATAAACATAAACATGTTGACATGTATTTCCTATTTTACCTATTCTTTGTAAGCTCCTAGTGTTCAGGGACATATCCTATAACAGTGGGATCATTAGCATTATTTTTACACATACAGATTATAGGGAATTATTAATTAACTTGGCAGCTTGCTGGAGCTGATAATCCTTTCTTATCTTATTTGCCAAAATAATTTTGGATAAACTAAACCAAATCTAAGTAAATAGTAACTACTGGAGAAAATGGTAATTTGTTAAATATGGAGAATAAAATCACATTTTGAAAATGAATTTTTTCATTTTTCTTATTATAAAACTAATCACATTCACTACAGTAAAAAATAGAAAAATAGATAAAATAAATACAGACCATATTCCCAAATCCCAACTATAATCATAGTTAATACTATAAGAATTTCCATATCAAAAATAGGATCATAGTATTCATACTACTCTGTAACATATTCAACGAATGCTCTACAGCATAGATGCTCAAGCCTCTCTTGGGTGATCTCTGACCTGCTTCACACAGGCACACTTGACATGCCTTGGGAACGCTTATGGATGAACCCACTTAGTGTCTGTCCTCACCAATTAGCAACCAGGAAGTACACAGGAGTTAACTTCCTACAGGGGAAAATTGACCAACTGATGCCAAGTAGATACATTCTGCACCTTTTCTATTCCCAACCCCCATGCTACAGAGTCCGGGTATAGAGTTTATATGGCTTCTTGAGAAGGACAGTCTCACTGGTCCAATCATTGGTTTTACTTAGTCGAAACCATATCACTAATGCCTTCTTCAGCTGTTGACCCTCCCTTCTTCCCTGGCCTCACTCTTTCTGTCCCTCATTTCTGGGATTACACTCCCTAATATAATTATAGCACATAAATCTGCTGTTGGATTTGCTTCTAGGAAACCAAGTTAAGACACTTCATTTTTCCCTTAAAATATATGTTAAATATGCTTTTCTATCATTGTCAATCCTTCTGTATATAATGGAAATTCAGTAAGATCACAACCCTGTTTGTCTTCTTTATTGCTTTATCATCAGTACCCAGAGCTGTGTCTGACATATAGTAGGTGCCTGATACATTTTTACTGAATATAACAGTTTATCATTGCTGTAAAATATCAACCTTATGTAAATCTTTGCTAGATTATATATGCTAGCATATATTTATATGCTAGCAATATATTTACTCAGACCATAACTAAACAGTCAAGTTGTTTTACCAAACTTTACCGATTTTAACCTTGATAGTTATGCAACAAAATATCGGTTCAGACACATGATTATTTTCTACATTCTTAACTTCCCTGGGTCAAAGGGTATACACAATCTCAGAGATCTTTTATACTCATTTGCTATTCAATTTGAATAAAAGAATTATGACATTCTAGCCCATCAGGGTATTTTCATAATATTGACAGAGGAAAAAGGCATAACCTGTATTCACCGGTTTCATCAGTTTAAAAACCACATGCTTTCATGGGATGGCAATGGACTAATCAGTAAATTCAAGTCAGGCCATTAAAAAATAAAAATTTAAACCTTAAAAACCCCTGCTGCTGACAAAAAAAAAATCTGTTTGTTTTTTTTTTTTTTATAATAGAATCTCCCCTGCCACATCCCTCCCAACAGTAATTTACTTTTCATGTCACAGAACTCAGCACCAAACAAATTACACACCTTATCCATGGCTAAAGCTCAAAATGCTCAGACTCATGTTTTTCACTATAAACCTTCGGCAAAGTGATTCGAGGGTGTTTTTTCTGATAGTAAAAGAAATCCTGGAAACTCTTTACAATTATTCCTGCATGGATCAACGTGGCATACAGCAAGAGTCCAGAGATCAGTATGAGACATATTTGAACCCGAATCCATGCTGACAGAGAAATACTTTCTATTCGTCGAATACTTGAAGTGCCTCATTTCCTATGAACTGGATTATCTCTTCATAAATTGTGGGCAACAACTAAGATAAGTTTAGCTCCTACCTCTGTTACCGAATATAGCCAGCTGATCTGTGAGTAATAGAGACAACAAAGTAATCAGCTTCAAAAACCAACATATTTATTGTTTGGGAAAATAATCAGTCCACTCTCTGCATGAAAGGAGAAGCCACACTCAGAAACCTATTTGCTACAATAAGTTTGATTGAACACCCCGATACCAGGCTTGGTGTTACAACTTTATGTTGGAATTTGGAGGATTGCTCTTGCTTAGTATCAAGTTAATGATTGCACATATAAATTCAAATTGATAGATTCCAGCAAGTCCTCTAACAGTCTTAAACACACTATTTTATATCAATCAACACAATCCATTGAGCATCCTATACATAGTGAAAAAAAATTTTTTAATAATACAGGATTTTTTTCACTTGAAACATTTTTGACTACCTCAAAATTTCTTTGTAATAGCTGATAAACATACTCAAATATATGTTTTCACATCCTGTTTAACAGTTTCAATTAAATATGTATCCTTTAGTGGGGACAACAGAACCATTACACTGATGAAAAATAACACCACCAGGTACCTAACAGAAAGGTTCGTGGGTAAATCAGGCCTCATGGACTAGGTGTAAACAACAGCTAGAACCCCAGGGACTGAAATAAAACCGACAGATGTCATCAATGCATTTCTGCTTTAACGTCGTTCAAATTTCTCCTGGCATTTAAAAAAGTACATAGTGAAGAGGAGAATACACACTGGTGCAGACTAAGGACAAATCCTGAGCCCTCTCATGTATAAATGTGTTCAATTTGATATTTTTAGTTCTGTGTCTATGGAGAAAAAGAAATTTATGCTCAACCCCAGCCTACAAATTTCTGTATGCCTATTGACATATTATGTAGATGTCCTTGGCCAGACAAAAAGACAAAAAGAAAACTGCCTGCCTGCCTGCACAAGCCATGAAGCACTGCAAACCCTCTCAAAGCCCTCTCTCTAATCAAAACAATTCTCCAAGGCTGAATGATGGTCTGAAAAAATACGAAGATAAGATAACAAAGAGAAAAAAATCCCAACTTGCACATTTTTGACCTACATCTGTTAAATAATGTCTTACAAATAAACAAAAAATATGAAATTCTGATAAAGTGTTTTCAATGATGTTTATTTTTTAAAAAAAAAGAAAGAGAAAGACACAATTATGGGATAAAAAATTTCAAAGAAACAAAAGCTACAGTATTCATGATAAATTGCTCTTTATTTCATTTTAAAACATAGGTATGGCCTCATGTTTTATATTTTAATTGTGACAGATTCTATTCTTTATAAAGCAATTCTGCTTTTTCTTATGACTGCACACATCTGGAGTCCAGTAAGTGACCCACTGATGGATTTCAAGCATATTTTTCAGCAAATAGTATCTCCAAGTACTCTATGTAAGTTTTTATCTCACATCTAAGGTCAACTATCTGCATTAATTTTAACTTTAATTTTTTTAAATATGAAGGAAATCTGATATGAAGCTTGGACTTGATTCTTTAATGACTGAGTCCTATTAGGCTATGTCTCTAAAAGGGGTACTGCCTTCAAAATTATTCTACTCTATGAAAAACTGATTCCATCTATATGGAGTTTTGGCAACATAAAAGAGATTACTGTCATATTCTCAAAGCTACCCTGCTTCCAGAATCATAAATGATCTTCGTTTCCTAAATCAATACATTCCTTATGCACATTTTCTTTAAATGTCAATTCTGTATATTTAGATTTAACAAATCGTTTATTTTAGCTCTTTTCATTTCTTTTGATTACTGGAGATTGTTCTGACATCATGGGGAGATGTATAAAGACAAATATTAAATGCTGCACTATACCAGTCATGTCAGAACCACTACTGAATGAGCTTTTCAATGCTAAGCCACATGACAACTATACAGTTTCTGCCAGACATAAAGTGGACTTGTATTCAGTTGGCATTTCAGCATTTCTTTGGAACACAACCACTTTTTAGAATTACAAGGTTACTTAATTGAAAGTAGATTTTAAAATTATAGTAGTTGTTAAATACTAGGAGCTAAATTTTCACTTGTGTACTTAAAGCTGTTATTTGGAGCTGAATCGGGCAGGCAGTTTAACAAGCAACAGGAAATGTTTAAAATCACCAAGATCATTATCCAGTGAAATTAAAATCCCAAACCAGAGGGCTCAGCATTACATGGGAATTTGCAAGTGAAACCAGCGTCATCATCAGGAACACATCTGGATAGGTAAGACTATTAGATAACATTCCAACTAGGGAGGCCAGGAAGTCTCCAGAATGAGGGAAGTTATGCTTTCTGGGGTTGCAGACAAGGGCTCAGGTATATATTGAGAACTGTCAGTTCAGGTCAAAGGGACTATGTTAGTGATTCTGTGGTGTGTTTTCATGTGTCCATATGTGTGTGTAGATCCTAGACCTATAGATGGGGTAGAAACAGATGTAGAGCATGAGATCAATGGTCCTGAATTGACAGCAGCAAGCAAGGAGCATGCTACAAAGTAGTAGGAGGCTGCATAATGGCATCCTATAGACGTCCATATCCTAGTTTGCAAAACCTGTGAATATATTACCATAAGTGGCAAGAAGGACTTTGCAAATATAATTAAGATGGAGAGATTATCCTGGATTGTCTGGGTGGGCCCAATAAATGGATCCCTAAAAGGGGATAGGAGGATCAGAGTCAGAGAAGAAGATGTGGCAATGGAAACAAGTCAGAGAGAGAAGATGCTCTACTGGTAACTCTGAAAATAGGAGAAGGAATCACAAGCCAAGGAATGTATGCTGCCTTTAGAATCTGGAAAAGGCAAAGAAGTGGTTCTCCACAAGAGCCTTCAGAAAACAATCAGTCATGCTGCCACCTCACCAGTTAATTATCTGATCTTCAGAATTATAGATGAATTTGTGAGAATTTGTACAGATGCTTTACGGCAATTTAAAAAGAGGCAGCTTACATTCTATCAAGAAACTTTTACGCAGTGCCCACTTTCTATACATAGTGGTGACCAAAGTAGACTTAATGTTCCACTCGGCTGCTTTAGACAGGTTTCTTCCTGACCTCCACTTTTTAAGAGCATTTATTTTAGAGAATTTGCAACTATAAACACTTTTTCTGCCCCTTTGACATGTAAATCTTCTCCGAGCCTCTTACCAGGTTTATAACACAAAAATGTCTTTTTCAAAGACCTGGAAGCTACCCTTCTGAATTGTTATCACCAACACCAAAGGAAACAGTGCCCCTATCTCCCGGTCTCTATACAATGCTAGGAACCTAACTTCCAAAAGCACCAATCCGCAAACACAGATGCCCTCATCTCATTGGCCAACTTCATCCCCAATGTCCTCCAGTACTTTTCCACTGGTGTCCACAGAATCGTCTTTTGTGTCCTCAGGTGTCAGTTATCCCATTTTTTATTGTTGTCTTCTCTTTCCTATTATTGGTTTTATTCCATAATTAGAATGCTTGGTTATTAGTTGATAGTTATGGGTTGATGAGTGTAGCTGCTAATATTTTTATTTTATTTTATTCAGTTTTCCTCTGCAGTTGTTTCAGGCCTTTTATCCTAACAGGATTCTCGCTTAAATGGAAGGGCAGAAGGAAAGCTCTGCGTAGGCTTGTAGGTTCATGAGCATAAAGTCCATAGGAAGGCTCAGGAATCTCTGGCAATGGATAATTTTGGTGTATTTGTCTGCTATATAGGGAGAACGGCCTTTCCTTCATACTCTACTCCATGTTTACTCGGGAATGCAATATTACTTCCATCCTGACTTGACTTCTTCCTTTCCTACACTACACAGAATCTTTTCCACCTGGTGAAACTTTCTGCAAAAAAATTATTGTGATTGTGACTGTCTAGGGCAGAGATGATGGTGCCATCTGGGTCCAATCTTTCTGACTGCCATCGGCCTCCAGCCTACTCAGACTCTTTCTGATTTAACTTAAAAGCTTCTCCCAGAGTCCTTCTTTTTTTTTTTAAGTTTTCTTTTAAAATGTGTATTATTTTCAAGAGACAGAGACAGAGACAGAACACTCATGGGGGAAGGACAGAGAAAGAGGGAGACACAGAATCTGAAGCAGGCTCCAGGCTCCAAGCTGTCAGCACAGATCCTGACACAGGGCTCAATCACAGGAACTGTGACATCATGACCTGAGACGAAGTCAGACACTTAACCAACTAAGCCACACACACACCCCTCTGGATGTCCTTCTTTTAAGACTGATCTTATTCTGCTATTTTGGACCAATGAATCACTCTTCTCACTTTTCTTCATCATTCTCCTTTCAGTCTGTGAAGATTTCCTTGAAATCCTCAAGTACTATCTGTTTTCTCTTTTTCCAGCACTTTTATGGTATTAATCACATGTGTGTGTGTATATTTTCTTTCATCCTGTTGGAACTTAGGGAAGAGACAGTATACCCAAATGTTCAATTTGTCATTTCATACCTAACCTTCTGTTCTTGAAATGTTCTGTTAGATATTTCCACAGATTGGGCTTTTCAACCTCCTCCACCTAAACATTCACCTAGCTTCTTTTTCTTCACTGACTATCACACACACACACACACACACACACACACACACACACACACACATCAAAGAAAATAAGATTTAAAAAGAGAGGGAAGAGAAAAGGAAATGAAGAAAAGAAAGGAAAGGAAAGAAAAAAGAAAGAAAAGAAAGGAAAGGAAAAGAAAAGAGAAGAGAAGAGAAGAGAAGAAAAAAGAAAAAGAAGAGAACAAGGCAAAAAGAAAGAAGGAAGCCTCCCAGCCTCTTTCTTTCTGTGCTTTCTTTAGCTCCCATCCTGAGCCTTGGGCCTCTGTTTGCATTCTAAAGACAGAATTCTCTAGTAAACTTCAAGGAGACTTGTACTCCATCTCACACTGCCTACTTTCCTCACCTGTTTCTGCTAAGGAGAGAAACTGTTCCATCTCCCCACTGCTATGAGTTAAACCATCTCTATTAGAGGACAGACACAGTTACACGTGGTTTGAGTTTTAAATGTCACTTTTCCTTCCTCTTATCTTTTATCTTAAAGTAAATGGAAAATCTTATAGACAGTCTTATTATATGTGATGTGGGAAGAGGTTTTCAAAACATATTAAAAGAAAAATGCCAATTAATTCCTCCTTCATCTTTTCCCAACATATAGATTTGGCTTTTTGTTCATAACAATATCCAAGTACTCTTCTCACTAAAAAGCCCCAATGAGCCAAGATGATGAATGATTACTATGCATTATTGTATCTTTCCTCTAATAATTATTCACTGGACTAGATTCCACCTAAAAATATGTTTTTTCCTATGCACTTTCTCAGTGTGTCTAAAAGAGTAGGAATAAAAAAAATCATCTTATCAAGAGCTATCCAAAATTAGGGAATTAGGAGGGTAGGACTGAGGATGACACCGGTTTGGAGACATATATCTTAATTATCCACTAAAGAAATATACTATTTTCCTCTTTTGATTTAGAAAGTAAAATTGTCAGGGTGCCTGGGTGGCTCAGTTGGTTGAGCATCCAACTTCTGACTTCAGCTCAAGTCATGATCCCAGGGTCGTGGGATTGAGCCCTGCAATGAGAGCACAGAGCCTGCTTGGGTGTCTCTCTCTCTCTCTCCCTCTTTGCCCTTCCCCTGCTCCTGATCTTTCTCTAAAGGTAGGAAGGGAAGGAAAGGGAAGGGGAGGGAAGGGAAGGGAAGGTGAGGGAAGGGTAGGGAAATTGCCTGGAATTTCCTAGGAAAGGGAAAAATCAATTAATAAAGCTTACTGACTTGACCTGCCAACCCCAAATCCTTCTTTTCCCCCTCCCTTCCTTCTTTTGCTCATTCCCCCTTTCTTCCTTTCTTTCCTTCATTCAGCCATCTATAAATATTTATTGAGTACTTAATATGTACCAGGAATTTTCCTGGGGATATAAACATGAAGATGAGTAAGGAAGGGCATTTATTTGGCTTTCCAGCTCTCATAGTCCAACAGAGCAAATAGTTATGGCCACATACAGTAATGATGTACCCCCAGAATTCCAAGGACTACTAAAACTGATATTCTTTTTTTGTTAAGGTATATTTATTTGTGAGAGAGAGCATGAGTAGGGGAGGGGCAGAGAGGGAGACAGAGGATCCCAAGCAGACTCCACACTGACAGCAGCAAGCTCAATTCAGGGCTCAAACTCATGAACTGCAAGATCCTGACCTGAGCCAAAATCAGATCTTCAACTGACTGAGCCACCCCAGTGCCCAGGATTGATACAATCGAGGTGTGAAGAAAACACTGAGGGTACACAATGGTCACATATTATATTTCATTAAGGTTATGAAATCTAATCTTAAGGAGTTTCTTGTTGTTGCTGTTTAACTAAGACACAGGGAAAGGCAGAGCTAACAGTATAGTACATGCAAATGCCTAGAGTAGTAATAGGACAACAGTTGTTCGGGGCATAGTGAAAAGTTCAGTGTGAATGGAGCATTAAGTAAATACATACAATGCCACAGTTGATACCCATGAGATACAATGAGATTGAATTGTTTTGAGCTCTATATTCAATGTCTGGCAATATGAACCATACCCCAACAAAGCAAAGGTTTATAAGCAAGCAAGCAACATAATAAAATTTATTTTTTTTAATTTTTATTATTTTTTAATGTTTACTTATTTTTGAGAGACAGAGAGAGACAGAGGGCAAGCAGGGAAGGGGCAGACAGAGGGAGACACAGAATCTGAAACAGTCTCCAAGCTCTGATCTGTCAGCACAGAGCCAGACACGAAGCTCAAACTCACAAACCATGAGATCATAACCTGAGCTGAAGTGAGATGTTTAGCCGACTGAGCCACCTAGGTGCCCCTAACATTTATTTTTTAGTCACGTAACTCTTAGTCTGCTCAGGCTGCCAAAACAAAATATGTTGAGTGGCTTAAACAACAGAAGTTTATGTCCTCCCAGGTTTGGAGGCTAGAAGACCTAGTCGTGGTGCTGGCCTAGTTGGGTTCCAATGAAAGCTCTCTTCCTGGCTTGCAGAGGGGTCACTTTCGTGCTGTGTCCTCACATAAGAAAAAGAGAGACAGAGACAGACAGAAAGAGCATGCTCTCTGAGGTCTCCAAGCGGATAATCCTATCCTAAAAAGCCTACCCTCATGACTTCATCTAAATGAAATCATTTCCCAAAGGCCCCATCTCCAAACACCATGGCATGGGGAGTCAGGGCTTCTCCAGATGAATTGGGTAGGTGGGGGAAAACAACACAATGAAGTCCTTAAAAGTCACTCCTGTAGGGTTGTGAACCACAGACTTAAGTGATGCTGGTAAAGTCAGTTTGAATTAATTAAGTGAATAATTAAGCAAAGTAAACCAAGTCAACATGGAAAAAAAGGATATCTATATTGTAGTAACTTCTGAGATAAAAGTAACAGGTTTTGTGATTCATCTGAACAAAGGGTGAGAAAGAGCAATAATTTAAATGTAAGAGGATTTAACTGAAGGCATGGACTGATATCGAAAATACACATGTGTAGCTTGTCCCTGAACTTCGGCTTCTCACCACTCAGTGAACTCTCTATGGTTGTTTCACCACAGCATTTAATTCTCCACATCTTAAAAGTAACTATTTGGATTCAATCACCAATTCTGTGACTCTTGCCTTCTTGCTTCAAGTCTAAACAAATGCAACAGTATTTTATATGTTGAAGAAATAGAACCTCTGAGTCTCAATGCAGAATTCCCAACAGAACTGATTTTCCTTTGTATTGGTTTGGAAATCCTCACTGTCTGTGCCAAATCCCACAGATAATGAGCAGGGCCCTAGCATTCTGGGGAAGTCAGCTCAGGTCACCCAGGAAGACAGATTGGGAATCTAGGCATATTGACTCTGGGCTGGATTTTATGTGCCTCTTTATAGGTTGAGAAAATGCAACTGGGCTTTCAGAGGCCAAGAAGAGTCAGGAAGAGCATGGTATCTCAACAGTTTAGTGAGGTCATCAGAGTGTTCCTAGAAAGAGAAATGAGGAAACTTGCAGAAGATTCAGGCTCTACAGAAGAGGGAGAGCAAAGTGAAAAGAAAGCAAGTGTGAAGAGGTGATGGGGTCAGTGAAATAGGATGAGTAGTTTTTGGTGAGCCGTGGGTTTATTTTGAGGAAAGTTACCAGAGGATTATGAAGCACCTACTGATCTCTCCAGTTAATATGCTAGTAATGCAAGAAAATACAACAGCAGTTCAAGATCTGAGCTCTCCCACTAAGGACATTTACATTTTATTCTCTTCTCAGCATTTCCAGTCCCACTCCTCTTCTCTCCTTTCTACAAATCTATTCAAACTGGCATCAAAACACAGAATACCAAGGGAACACTCTCAAATGTTTTGTACTTCTCTTCCCCCATATTCTGTATCCTATCATTTAGACCTCTCATTAATACATTTATGGATATGTAGGCTCCCTTTCAATGCATTTATCTTAACTATAAGCTTAGTAAGAGCAGAGATTAAGTAAAAAATAAGTACCTTCAGCCTCCTCCTAAACGCCTAGCACAGTGCCCTATGCACAATAAGATCGTAATATTAATTGATGTTCAGTTCTGGCTGGGATGACTACTGAATAACGGTTTTATGAGTGAACAATGAAGGCAGGCATTATACACTGCTATTTGGATCGCTAAAGCAGTAATGTAACTCCATTATTTATTTTGGTACTGAGCTTTTTCATTTTTTTTTTTAATACTCTGTTGACCTTTGCAGAAAGGATGCCTGGCTCCATTATACTTTCTTGGACTCTTCTATCTCATTAAATTTATGCCTTTAGGAGATCACAGAAATACATTAGTTTACCAAGCACTCTTCTTTTTAAAAAATCATGTGTTTTGAAGCATTATTTATTAGTAGTATTTTCAGCTCAATTAAATACATTTCTTTTAGAACCTACTTTGTGTCATTATTTTGTTGCTATGATGGAGAAACAGAAGAGTGACAAAATTTGATTTTAAAAATTTCAGTAAGGAGAAAATAAGACATGTAAACATTCTCAAGTGCTATGCAAAAAATACAAAAGCATCAAAATGACTCTTCAACCAGGATTATATTATTTAAAAACAAAAAAACCTAACAGAGACCAGACTTGAAAATTGCCTGAGAAGACAAAGCTATTTCTTGTTTTCAATGCTCCTGATTTACAAACTGTCTTTCTGAGAGGTGCACAGTCAGCCTGTACTCATTACTACTTCAGTGATCAACTGGTTTCACTTCTGTTATTGCTGAACTTTTGACTTTTTATGGCTCAGAAGTGGGATTCAGAGGCACCTATGGGGCTCAGTTGGTTAAGTCAATGACCTTAGGTTTCAGCTCAGGTCATGATCTCAAGATTCATGAGTTTGAGCCCTGCTTTGGGCTCTGCATTGACACTGAAGAGCCTGGTTGGGATTCTCTCCCTCTCTCTATCCCTCCTCCTCGTTCCCTCTCTCTCTCTCTCTCTCTCTCTCTCTCAAAATAAATAAATAAACTTAAAAAAAAAGAAGTGGGATCCAAAGATCTCCATGAACTGGTACCCACAGCACCCACTGAGATCACTTCTTTTTCATCTCATCAAAACTGGAGTTTGAGAGTTAAGAGACTCTCTTAGATCCCAGCTCAGCTCTTTGCATTTTGAATTCTGTGACTTTATTGTGAATATCTGTATTTGTTGTTAAAGCTTTCCGGTAAGTCACTCTACTCAGTGCAAAAGAGCAGGAGGAATCATGTAATTCCCTGCTCTGTGGAACACCTGTTGAAAAACATGCCCCCTCACAGTTCAGACATTTTAAGGAATCTAAAGGCAAAGATGGATTGCACCTGGTCTAAAACTCTCTCCACTTCTCTCAAAAATTCCTGTTTCTGACTAGGATATTGTGCCTTTTTGTAAAATGAACTCTGGAATTATAGTAGCCACTTTGGAGAACCATTAGCTTAAATAAATACACCTTAAGGGACACCCTTAAAAAAGGATTTTAAACATCTCAGAAACAATGGAATGCATTCTTCAATTGTTATGCAGAAGCTTCCAAAAGACAAAATGACTCCACAAATACCTCTAAAAGGATCCTTACAGCATGCAGATTAAAAAAATAAAAAAAGTCTTTAGTAAAACTGGCCATCTGAGCAGGTAAACTTACATTAGTACATCTTCCAGAAACACAATTTAGATCCTACTATTCTTTTCAGTTTTATACCTGAGACATGGCTAAAATTTTTAAAACTACAGCTATCAGATCTCTGTTTACCTGTCTCTGTTTATGTAAATTTATGTATGCAT
Organism: Suricata suricatta; assembly: GCF_006229205.1. Taxonomy (NCBI): domain Eukaryota; kingdom Metazoa; phylum Chordata; class Mammalia; order Carnivora; family Herpestidae; genus Suricata; species Suricata suricatta. The sequence continues at coordinate 60,980,349 of NC_043707.1, forward strand.
ATCATAGATATGTAACATTTTTCTACCTCCTGGTGGCACTGCCAAAATTAATTTATAAAGAGCTCTAATTGGCTTAAAGAAAATCAAGCATTTATAATAACCCCAGTTTAGTCTCAGAAATACAGAAACTAACTGAAATGGTTTTCAAATTCACAAAATCTGGGATAATCTGGTAAATAATAGCTAGCTCAAGTTTGTTGGTTTATAAAAGCAGACATATCTTCAAAATTTGTCAACAAGAAAAATAACTTAAAAAGACTGCAGCTGTTTGATGTCTAATACAAGCATAACTGTTAAAAGCAAGTAATTTAAATAAATGTAAATAAAAGTTTATGTTACATTAAACTATTCAATGAATATTCATTGAACATCTAAATCATTTCCAAGTAAGATAAATATTAACTGTTAAACATAAAACTAAGTTTATCTATGTTTGCCTTTTTAATTTTTTATTATTTTATTTTTTATAAGTTAATTGATTAATTTTTAATGCTTTTTATTTTTTTATTTTTTATTTTATTTTTGAGAGACAGAGAGAGACAATGCGAGCAAGGGAGGGTCAGCGAGAGAGGGAGACACAGAATCTGAAGCAGGCTCCAGGCTCTAAACTAGCTGTCAGCACAGAGCCTGGGTGGCTCAGTCAGTTAAGCGTCGGGCTTAGGCCATGATCACATGGTTCCTGGGTTCAAACCCACACTCCCACTCCCCCTCCACCCCCACTTCTCTGCCTAGGGCTCTGTGCTGACAGCTAGCTCAGAGCCTGGAGCCTGCTTCAGATTCTGTGTCTCCCTCTCTCTCTGCCCCTCCCCTGCGCTGTCTCTGCCTCTCAAAAATAAATAAAAAAACATTTAAAAAGTAAAAAAAGAAATTAAAAAAAAAAAAAGAAAGAGCCAGCCAGATGTCCAAGGCTGGATACTCCCCTAGCATGCTTTTGGTTTCTATAATCTTGCTTGCCTCTTGAACAGCCGACGGTCCACAAAACACAACCAATAAGAGTCCCTCTCCCCTTATTTTTTCCTTGAGCCCCTGCAATCCTGCCCACCTGTGCAGCCTGTAGTTTCCAAGTACCCTTAAGCTGGCCAGGCATAAAAATAGGCCAGCGCCAGGGCTCCGGCTCAGCCGTTGTGAATGACTCTGCTGGGCCAACACCAGTGCAGAATAAACCCTCTTTTCTGATTCTTCGAGTGCATGTCACTTGTCTCTTCCTGTGTGCCAAGTATTTGCTGTATTATGTTTTTTAGCTAAGGGAAGGTATGGCGGATATGATTTTGGGTGTTTTTGTTCTAAATTAAATGATTATTTTGTTCGAAAGTAAAATGATTATTCCAAAATAAGAAAGAAAGAAAGAAAATAAAGATAGAACATTAGCTGAATAGATATAGGAAGTTATAGAAGGTTTATGGAAAAGAAATCTAAAGAAAGGACTTTTACAAGTGGCCAAGCTAAGACTGGAATAGATTTATGTAAGTTAAAAACAAAAGAGAGAATTTTAGTATCTAAAATATACTGATGCAGAATTACAATTTGGTCTCCTCTATGTTAAAAGGGCAGATTTCTTAGATTATTGGTTTGCTCTTAATAGAACATTGTAAACAAAGGTTTTTCTTTAATGTAATCTGTTTAGAAAACAAAGACTGTGTTTTGTCTTTATCTTGATTACTTAAGAAAATTGAGTCTTCCCTATTAAAAGAACTTTTTACACTTCTGTAATTTTTGTGTATGTTAAATTTCATTGGCAGCACTGTCAAATAAGAAAGGATATCAAAATAATAAGATAAAATTTTAAAACACTAAGAAATAAAGGATATCTAATAAGAAAATTAAAAAAGGTTGTCAAATAAGAAAGCTTTCTATAGGGTTTGTTTACAAGAAATTCCTTAAAATGTGGTATGACCTGGTGTAATGGTATCAGTTATAATTTTAAGATGTATATCACAGAAATAACTAAATTCCTTTGTCAATTGCAGGCCCATTTTTAAGTCTTTTGTCATTTGCAAACATTTATTGTTTTATTCTGAGGCTGTTACAAAAGTGTTCCTTCAAGGCTTCATCTTCAAAGAGATTCATGGAAAAGACCCTGACAAATACTCTAAAATGGAGGTTTCTGATAACTTTAAGATAGTAACATTGAACTAAGTAAGAATTAATAAAACTAATGGAAAACTGATTCATAAAGCTGTTAACCCAAGATCAAGCTAAACAAGAATTAATTATATAACATTGAATGAACTAATGAAGATGATTATAGTTTTAATAAACTTTATTTAAAACATTGCTAGCTTTTTAATGTTCTGTTTTCCAAATTTAAAGGACCCTCTTTTCTCCTTTAAAGCTATCTATAACTTAATCACAATTTGGTAAAATGTATCTTTACAACAAAGGTTGAAACCTTTATCTCTTTATCCCTACTGGATCATCCAGAATTCAGAAACTCTGATTAAATAGTATTATTTTTCATGACAATTTCTGTATTTGCGTAAGTTCAGTAAGAATTTATTCTTCTTGTAACAAGATACAACTGAACGAGTCCTTGGCTTGGCTTTCTAGCCTGCAGAGACTTTTGAAAGTCCAGTCTGAGATTCCATATGAGAAGTTTCAGCAAAACAGATTTAAGAGAGTCCACGTGGTCAATCTCTATTCTTTCTGCATTTATGTAAATAATCAGGGCAAGTTTATTGAAACTAGACTTAATTTGCCAACAAATCAATCTTATTGTGGTTATCTTTGATAGAAATGGAGGATGATTATAGAGAGAAAAATTATCTTTCAGGATATACCTTTGTGGATATCAGAATCTAGTGCTATAATTGTCTTTTAAATTCTATTTTCCATGTGTAAACCGAGCTGGATCTTGAATTCCTTTAGTCTCCTCCTACAATTGGCTAGAATTCTCCAAACTAAATTTTTAAATTTCTTCCACTCTACTGAACTGGAGTCACTATGAAGCTAAAACTGCATTTTTCCCAAGCCAGGCAAGCTAAACCTGGACAACTTGATATAAACTTCTGAGAAATCATCCAAGATCACGTGTGGATATCTTCATCCCTGTTGCTCTGTGACCACTCTATGTCACTATGTGACCAGAAGGATCACCAGACGCATTCAAACTGAAAACCAAGGACATCTGTGAGATTGTTACTGCCTGCCCTTCCTCTGAAGATGCTTAGAACCTGATACCTAGAAATTTTCTCAACCATCTGCTCTCCAAACTCAGAAACTAAATTTATAATTTGCTAGAACTATTAACCTTTGTTTTTTGTTTTGTTTCCACAGAATGCCTCTCATTAAATTACCTGATAGTTCACATCAGATAGAGGCCTAATTTAGGGGGAAGCTTACCTGTAATACTGCCTTCTGAAATAAAACATCCTCAATATGCATCCTGTCCTAAGTAATCACAAGGATGTGTGTTTGGTAATACATCATGCTGTGCCTTTGTAAATAAGTCAGAAAAAGTTAAAACCCAATTATATATTATCAAAAAACTGTAGATTTATTTACAGAGTGTGGGATTATATACAACCTCTGTACTTGAGAGACTCCATTTTGAAAAAAGTGCCATTTTGCTCTCTAAACAAAACGGCTAATGAACTCTAAAAGATCCTTGGACTAGGCCAGAAGACACAATTATTTTACAACTGATTGCTTTTAAAATCAACAGGACAACTGGCATCCAGACCATAAAACTGTTGGTATGGACTTTCTGAAGACAGCAGTTAACATCAATAGAATAGTTTATCAATTTGTATCTAGAAGTAAGCCACCCTGGTAGTACCAAGCCACAATTTCTTTTCCTCTTTTATCCAAGTCATGTAATTGTCCTTATTAAAAACCCCTTCCTTTCACCCCACAGGCAGGACAGTTTTCTGGTTGCTGCTAAAATTTATACTCACTGAATTACAACTATGAAACCCCAAATAAAGGCCTTTGTACTTTTCACTTAAACCTCCTTTTCTTGGTTGACCAAAGGTAAAAGCTGAATCTGATTATGGGGTATTTGAGGTATTTAACTGGTTAAATCTAGACTCCCGGGAATCTCCACTCTGGAGAACTTTTCAGTTCTTGGCTATTGTTCTCCTTATAGTCTTCATGTTAACCTCTCTAGTGTGATATATATTCTTTAGGGTTTTATTTATTTATTTTCCCTCAAGTTCTTATTTAAATTCCAGTAGTTAACATACAGTGTAATATTAGCTTCAGTTTTATAATTTAGAGATTCATCACTACATGAGCCTTCCTTAACCCATTACCCATTTAACCCATGCCCCTGCCCACCTCTCCTCCAGTAACCCTGTTAGGAGTCTGTTCCTGCTTTGCCTTTCTATCTCTCTCTCTTCCATATGTTCATCTGTTTTATTTCTTAAATTTCACATATGAGTGAAATCATATGGTATTTGTCTTTCGCTGAATGACTGATTTCACTTGGGATATACTGTCTAGCTCTATCCACATTATTGCAAATGGCAAGATTTCATTCTTTTTGTACCTGAGTACTATTCCATTATACATACATATACCACATCATCTTTACCCATTCATCAATCAATGCACACTTGGGCGGTTTCCATAATTTGGCTATTGTTGATAATGCCGCTATAAGCATTGGGATGCATGTATCCCTTTGAATCAGTATTTTTGTATACTTTAGGTAAATACCTAATAGAGCAGGTTCTGGACCGCAGGGTAATTCTGTTTTTAACCTTTTGAGGAACGTCCATATTTTTTCCAAATGCACCAGTTTGCATTATCACCAACAGTGAAAAAGGATTCCTCTTTCTCTGCATCCTCACCAACACCTATTGTTTCTGGCAGGTGTTTAGGGATATTTCATTGTAGTTTTAATTTGCATTTCCCTGATGATATGTGATGTTGAGCATCTTTTATTGTCAGACATCTGTATGTATTCTTTGGAGAAATGTCTATTCCTGTCTTCTGCCCATTTCTTAACTGAATTATTGGTTTCTGGGTGTAGAGCTTTATAAGTTCCTCATACATTTTGGATAATAACCCTTTATCAGATATGTCATTTGCAAATATTTTCTCCCATTATGTAGTATGCCTTTTAGTTTTGTTGATTATTTTGTTCACTGTGCAAGAGCTTTTTATCTTGATAAAGTCCCAGTGGTTCATTTTTACCTTTGTTTCCCTTGCCTCAGGAACCATATCTAGTAAGAAGTTGCTATGACCCATGTTAGAGGTTGCTACCTGTGTTCTCTAGGATTTTGATAGTTTCCTGTCTCACATTTAGCTCTTTAATCCATTTTGAATTTAGTTTTGTGTATGGTATAAGATGGTCATCCAATTTTGTTCTTTTGCATGTTGCTGTCCAGTTTTCCCAACACCATTTGTTGAAGAGACTCTCTTTTTCACATGAATATTCTTTCATGCTTTGTTGAAGATTAATGACCAAATAGTTTTGAGTTCATTGCTGGGTTTTCTATGTGTCGTGTTTTTATGCCAGTGCCATCCTGTCTTGATCACTACAGTTTTGTAATACATGCTGAAATCTGGAATTGTGATGTCTCCAGCTTTGCTTTCATTTTTCAACATTGCTTTTGCTATTCAGAGCCCTCTCTAGTTCCATGCAAATTTTAGGATTGTTTGTTCTAACTCTGTGAAAATTATGGGATATTCGGATAGGGGCTGCATTAAATTTATAGATTGCTTGATAAATTTTAAAAGTATTTGTTCTTCCAATCCATGAGCATGGAATGTTTTTCTATTTCTTTAAGTGTTCTATAGTTTTCAAGTATGTTATCTTTTACCTCTTTGGATAGGTTTATTCCTATGTATATTATGGGTTTTGGTGCAATTGTAAATGAGACTGGATTCCTTTATTTCTCTTTCTGATGCTTCATTATTGGTGTATAAAAATGCAACATATTCCTGTACACTGATTTTGTATCCTGCAACTTTACTTAATTTATCAGTTCTAGCAATTTTTGGGTGAAATCTTTTGGTTTTCTATAAAGAATATCACATCGTCTGCAAATACGGAAATTTGGCTTTTTCTTGTGAATTGGATACCTTTTATCCCTTTTTGTTGTCTGATTGCTGAGGCTAGGAACTTCCAGCACTGTGTTAAATAATAGTGGTGGGAGTGGACACCCCTGTCTTATTCCTGACCATAAGGGAAAAGCTCTCAGGATTTTTTCCATTGAGGATTATATTAGCTGTGGGTTTTTCATATATGGTCTTTATGATGTTGAGGTATATTCCTCTATCCTGTTGAGGTGTTTTTTTTTTCCATGAATGGATGTTGCACTTTGTCACAGCTTTTTCTCCATCTATTGAGGGAATCATATGTTTCTTATCCTTTCTTTTACTAATGTAGTATATCAAATTGACTGATTTGCAAATATGATACCACCCTTGCAACCCAGAAATAAATTCCACTTGATTGTGGTGAATGATTCTTTTTTTTTAAATTTTTTTAAATGTTTTATTTATTTTTGATACAGAGACAGACAGAGCATGAGAGGGGCAGAGGCAGAGAGAGAAGGAGACAGAACCGGAAGCAGGCTCCAGGCTCTGAGCCAGCCACCAGCACAGAGCCCGACGTGGGGCTCGAACCCACGAACGTGAGATCTGACCTGAGCCGAAGCCGGAGACTTAACCGACTGAGCCACCCAGGCGCCCCTGAATGATTCTTTTTAATGTACTGTTGGATTTGATCTGCTAGTATTTTGTTGAGAATTTTGCATCCATATTCATCAAGGATATTAGCCTGTAGAACTCTTCTTTACTGGAGTGTCTGTCTGGTTATGGAATCAGGGTAATGGTGGCTTCATTGAATCAAATTTTTCCTTACATTTCTAATTTTTGGAATAGTTTGAGAAGAATAGGAATTACCTCTTCATTAAGTGTTCAGTAGAACTTCCTTGGGAATCCATCTGGCCCTAGACTTCTGTTTGTTGAAAGGTTTTTGATTACTGAGTCAATTCTTTGATGGCTATTGATCTGTTGTTCTATTTCTGTTTTATTCTGTTTCAGTATTCATAGTTTATATCTTTCTAGAATTCCATCCATTTCCTCCAGGTTGTCAATTTGTTGGCATATAGCTTTTCATAATATTCTCTTATAATTTTTTGTATTTTTGTGATGTTAGTTGTTATTTCTCCTCTTTTATTAATGATTTTATCTATTTGGGTCCATTATCTTTTTGATAAGGCTGGTTAGAGGTATATCAATTTTATTAATTTTTTTCAAAGAAACATTCTGGTTTCATTGATCTGTTCTACCATTTTGTTATTGTTGTTTGTTTAGTTTTTAGTTTCTATATCATTTATTTCAGCTCTATTCTTTATTTCCCTTCTTTAGGCTTCAATTGTTGTTCCTTTTCTAGCTCCTCTGGGTGTACAGTTAGGTTATATATTTGAGATTTTTATTGTTTCTTGAGGTAGACCTGTACTGCTATATACTTCCCTCTTATGATCACTTTTGCTGTTCCTCAAAGGTTTTGGGTCTTTTTTTTTTCATTTGTTTCCATATATTTTTTAATTTTTTCTTTGATTTCCTGGTTGACTCATTCTTTCTTTAGTAGCTTAACTTGCTACTAAGGTAGTTTAACCTCCATGGATTTGTGGTCTTTCCAAATTTTTTTTATGGTTGACTTCAAGTTTCATAGAATTGTGGTAAAAAAAATATGCATGGTATGATCTCAATCTTTTTGTCCTTATGGAGGTCTGATCTGTGACTTGGTATGTGATCTATTCTAAAGAATGTCCCATGTACACTTGAAAAGAATGTGTATTCTGCTGCTTTAGGATGAAATGTTCTGAATATATCTGTTAAGTCCATCTGGTCCAGTGTGTCATTCAATGCCATTGTGTCCTAGCTGATTTTCTGCTTAATCTGTTCATTGATATCTGTAAGGTGTTAAAGTCCCCTACTGTTATTGTATTACTATCAATGCATTCTTTCATGGTTGTTATTAAGTGTTTTTATGTGTTTGTGTACTTCCAAGTTGGGGACATAAATATTTACAATTGTTAGATCTTCTTTTCAGACAGTCCCCTTTACTATGATATAGAGTCCTTCTCTATCTCATTACACTCTTTGGTTTAAAATCTAGTTTATCTGATAGGAGTATTGCTACCCTGGCTTTCTTTTAACATCCATTTGCATAATCAATGTTTCTCCATCCCTTCACTTCATGCTTAAAATGAGTCTTTTGTAGGAAGCATATTATAGGTCTTGATTTTTTTAATCCATTTTGACACCCTATGGCTTCTGGGTTTTTTATATATTTATTTATTTTTAGTGTTTTATTTACTTTTGAGAGAGAGAGACAGCATGAGCAGGGGAGGGTCAGAGAGAAAGGGAGACACAAAATCTGAAGACAGGCTCCAGTCTCTGAGCTAGCTGTCAGCACAGAGCCTGCCGCAGGACTCAAACCCATGAACTGTGAGATCGTGACCTGAGCTGAAGCCGGATGCTTAACCGACTGAACCACCCAGGTGCCCCAATACCCTATGGCTTTTGATTGGAGCATTTAGTCCATTCACATTCAGAGTAATTGCTGATAAATATGTATTCAGTTGCATTTTATTACTTGCTTTCTTTTTGTTTCTGGAGATTTTTCTCTGTTCCTTTCTAGTCTTTGTCACTTTTGGTCATTCCTCCCCACTCAAAGAGTTACCTTTAATATTTTTTGCCAGGTTGGTTTAGCAGCCATGAATTACTTTAGATTTTGTCAAGGAAATTCTGTATACATTTGATGGATTCACTGAATTCCCTAAGTCGACTCTCTTGATCCATAAGTCTCTATCTCTCTTTTGTTCAGCTTTAGTATTTTCTATTATGCTATCTTCTATATTACTTACTTACTCTTTCCTCCACTTTTTCCATCCTTGCGGTCATTATATCTAATCTGTTTCAAATCCGAGTTGCTGCATTTGTTGTCTGTTTTTGACTCTTATTTCTGCCACAAGGGTCTCCCTGATGTCTTCCATGCTTTTCTCAAGCCCAGTGAGTATCCTTATAATTGTTGCTTTAAATTCTCCATCAGCTATATTACTTATATCTGTTTCAATTAGATCTCTGACTGTGATCTTTTCTTGTGCTTTCTTTTGGGATAAATTCCTCCGTTGTGGCATTTTGCCTACATCTCTGTCTTCTGTGTTTGAAAAGCCTGTGGTATTACCTGCTCCTGAGAGTAATGACTTTATGAAGAAGAGGTCATATAGTGTCCAGAGTCTTATATTTTAGGGAGTGTCTCTGCTGTTGCATCTTGGCTCTTCTATCCTTCAGACCATTCTTCTGCAGAGACTTCCTTTGCCTGCAACGGGAAGCATTTGTATCTTGGCCAGTGCAGTTTTAAATAGGTGTGCTCTGTTCTGCTTGGTAAATGAGACCTGATGCTACTTTCACCAGAACTGAAGCCTTTTAGAACTCTCTGGTCATGAGGGGTGGCAGGGACATGGTTTTCTTCTGTTTTTCTGGGGAAGAATCTTGCTGCACTGGTCCTTAGGCACACATGTCTGAGAGAAGCAGTCCCAGTAGAGAGCAGTGGGGCAGGACTTGGTGTAAACAGGTTAGGCAGCCAATGTTGGCACTATGTTCTTTATTGAAATTGGTATATGTGACAGGGGAGGGAAACAGCATGAGCCAGCTCCTTTGTCCAAAGAGAGGGGTCTCCATGCTTGCTGCTCTTGGGGAAGCACCCCCAGGTGAGTGAATAATTTCCCCTCTTGAGTCCCAGATATTTTTCAGATCACTGTCTTCATGCAGTCTGTCTCTGGGCTACTTGCCTGCCTGAAGCAGCACAGTACACTTTAGGCTCTATCTGAGACAACCCTGCTAATTTTTAGAACTCCAAACTTTAGGGATGAGTTGTGGTGGTGGTGTGCCAGTCTTCTGGTAGTCTTCCCACACTGGGATGAATGCAGGTTTGACCTAGAAGGGCTGTCATGCCAGAGCACAGGGACATTAGATTTGGAGCAAGCAGGCTAAAGCACCAGTGTCCAGGTTAGCCACCTTCAGTGGTATCTCTGCTCCTGTGCTGAGGGGTGGGGGAGGAAAATGGCACCTGCTGGCTCCTTTCTCCCTGGATAGAGGGCTCTGCAAATGCCAACCTATCACAGATGCTGGAAGATAAAACAGTCTTTCCCCGTGTGCCTGAGGCAATCCTCAGATAGTGACCTTGGCCCCAGTGTGGCTTGCCTGCCCTCTCTCAGGAGTAGGGCAGCACCCTTAGGTCTCTATCTCAGCCAACCCTGCTGACTTCTAGAACTTCAGACTGAGCCCTTATGGTTGTAAAAAACTCATGAGAATCAGCCTCTCTCTTTTTCCCACCCATAGCTTTGGATTTGTATTCTTCTTGTGCATATGGCCATACACTTCACTCTCTCTCACCTTTCTCTGTAACCATGGTTCTCTCCCCTCTGCAGCACCCACGATCCATTTGACCCCAAACCACATCTCTGGTCTTCCTACTTACCTCAATGTGACCTTTTCTCTCCCTCTAGTTTTACAGTTTGCTCTGACAGTCCTCATGTCAAGTTCTTGGGTATTCAGAATGATTAGATAGTTATCTAGCTGTGTTCAAGGAAGAAGACAAACCTAGAGAACTCCTACTATTTAAACACCTTCACTCCCTTCCTCCTACTCTTGTGGGTTTTAACTGCCTGTTGGCAGCCACTCATACCAAATGGCATCCATCAGAATCAGACAACTGGATGAAATCAACAATAGCCACAGAAATACTGAAGACAGTAACTACATGGCTCCCCTGATAACTCAAATAGTAGACACATTTAGCATGTGACTCTTCTGCCTGACTAAATCAACAAGAATATCACTATAGTGGTTGGTCTTACTCTCAACCTGCTGAGAGAATGACCAAAAGGGGGATTGTTAAACCAAAATCAGAAACCAGCCTTGAATAGTCCCTGTGCAGACAAAAACCAGTTTAGTCATCCAAACAAAGCTTAATTTAAGCTTAATTTACAAGGCTAATTTACTGTGGGTCATTTCTTGCTTATGCCTCTGAAAATCATAAGCAAAACTTATACTGTTTCCCAATTCCCTATCATTTAAAGAAATTGTAATATTATAACCAATCACTATAACAGTTACTGCTTTCTCACTGTATAATCTGATGTATAACAATATATCCCTTAGCCTCATTTCATGTTTCAGTTTCAGTGATCTGATTGGCAAACTGTCTTTTTGGTGCATGCATAATAAACTTTTACTAATTCCTACTTTGGTGATTCATTGGTTTTACTTCTGTTATTTCTGAACTTTTGTGAATACAGAATGTAGATTTCATTGTAAGCCAATCAATGAAAGCAAGAATTCATTAGCATGGTGGTAACTGAGCAGATCAAGCACTGAATAACTAGAAAAGGAGGCTAGAGGATTCTGAGGGATTAGAGGAAGTGAGAGGGGTGTGGAGAAGTAAAAGCAAAGGAAAGGTCATGAGCTCCCATCCAGCTGGGGTAATCTGGGAGGTTTTGATGAGAACAGAGGCAGAGAGGTTGATTTAGGAGGCCAGACTATAAAGGACTTCTAATATTGAATTATTTTAAATGTTATTCAATAAGTCGGATAGCCCCAACCTCCCAGCATAAATATTCCATTCTTCTATCATGAGACTCTATCATTGCAGGTACCTCTTATAAATTCTTCAGAGTAGAATAGAGTGAGTGCTCTGCTAAGGTTTGGAATCAGGCAGATTTTGCTCTATTTCTTACCTCTTACAAGTATGTGATATCAGGCAAATAACTTAAACTTGCTGAATCTCATTTTCTTAACCTCCAGAATGGGAGTTGTATTACCTAGTTCAAAGCATGTTATAAAGATCAAATTAAATTATATGATGTTGTGATATTGTGACTTATAGTAAGAAATACATATTTGATCTGTTTCTGCACAGAGCTCCTAAAACCGTGGGCATTTCCTAAGTGATGCGATCAATAAAGGTGTCTTTTGCTGTTACTTAGGTATCTTTTGGAAAGTCCTCCAGTAAGGAAAGGATGGGGGCTAGTTGCCTAGGAAACCAATCTTAAATGGAGAGTTTGGACTGTCAGTCCTACTCTCTGATTTCTGGGGAGGGGGAAAGGGCTGGAGATTAAATCCTTCACCAATGGCCAATAGTTTAATCAACTGTGCCTATATAATGAAACCTCTATAAACACCCAAAAGAAGGGGATTTAGAAAGCTTGCAGATTGGGGCACCTGGGTCAGTTAGGAATCCGACTTCAGCTCAGGTCATGGTCTCACAGTTTGTGAGTTCAAGCCCCATGTCAGGCTGTGCTGATAGCTCAGTGCCTGGAGCTTGCTTCAGACTCTGTGTCTTTCTCTTTTTCTGCCATTTCCCCACTCGCATTCTTTCTCTCCTCTCTCTCTCTTTCTCTCAAATTTTAATTAAAAAATTTTAAAATAAAAAAGATTTGAGTTAAAAAGAAAAAAAGAAAGAAAGCTTCCAGACTGGTGAAAACATGGAGATTTGGGAAGTTTGTGCTCAGAGAGAGCATCAAAGTTCAGTGCCCTTCACCATAAGTTGCCCTATGCGTCTCTTCCATCTGGCTATTCCTGAGTTTTATCCTTTTGTAATAAATCAGTGATCTAGTAAGAAATGTTTATTTGAGTTCTGTGAGCTGTCCCAGCAAACTAATCAAACCCAAGGGAAGGGTTTTTGGAACCATCAATCCATAAACAATTGGTCAGAAGCACAGGTGATATCCTGGGCTTTCGACTATTATGTGAAGTGAGAAGTGGAGACAATCTTCTAGGACCAAAAACCCTTAACCTGCATGATGTGACATCATCTCCAGGTAGATAATGTCAGAACTGAGTTGAATTGCATGGCACTCGGCCTGTATCTAAGAATTGCCTGGATATGTGTGGAAACCACCCCCGGTGTGCATACACATACACACACACTTAAACGTACACACACAACAGAATTGATTACCACAATTTTTGAAACACATAAAGTTTAAAGCTTAATATCTGATATATGTTCAAAAACTACTAGATACCATTACTGCTATGACTGTTAATCTCTTTTGATGAACTGGAGAAGCTACCTAACTTCCTAGTGCATCACACACCCATTTTTTTCTTTTCTGGCTATTATCAAAATCAAGTGAAATAACTTTGAATACCACCAAGTGCTCAGTAAATTATTTTCCATTACTTTATTACAACTTCCTATCTTTATGTCTCTACTACCTACCTCATTTGACATATGTGACATAACATGTCATAATTATTATTCCATTATATATGACATAATACATGTGACATAACATAATTGCTGAATAATAATTTCATATCATTGAGTGATTTCTATATAAAAGCCACTGTGTTGGAAGTTACTGATAAAACAGAGCAGTTTATGGCAAACTGTTTGGTAAGTCAAATCTGGAGTGACACTTCTTTTTGCAAAAACAATTTTATTAGATCACATCCACACCTATTCTTTATGTATTGCCTATGGATGCTTTTGTGCTACACCAGAACTGAATAGTTGTTGTAGACTATATGGCCTAATACCTAAAATATTTTTTATATAGCCCTTTACAGAAAATGTATGCCGACCACTAAGTTACAGTATTCTTATCCTAGAGAAGGTTTTGATCTGGCACACTGTACTAAATGGACATAAATATCTAAGTCAGAAAATGCATTTCATTAGAGTAGTATATGCAGGTTTCATAGAAGGAGGTAACTAATCCAGTAGAACTGGTCATAAAAAATATAGCTATTGCATTTGGAACTGCCTTTTATTAAAGCTAAGACTTAGTATTTTTATTTGGCTATCTGTTCACTCGATAAATATCCATTAATAGCCTCCCATATGCCAGGCACCATTTTAGGTAATAAACAGATTTTGGCAATAAACAGAATGAACTAAGACCTTATACTCATGCAGCTTACATTCTAATGGGGCAGGCAAAGTACAAATAAATGACTACATAATATAATATCAGTTGCAGTAAAGAAGAAGCAAGGTAAAGGGGTAGAGAACAGTAGAACTGATGGGTACCTTAGGATGATTAGGGAAGACTTCTTTGAAGAAGTGATGTTTTCTATGGGCCTAAGGGAATAAGTTATGTATATGTCTAGGAGAAGAACATTACAGGCAGAGACAGAAGGTGCAGAGATCCTGGGTCAGAACTGTACTGGATGTCTTAGAGAAAATTTACTGGTATTTACAATGTTGCACTGTTTTCTAAAAGGTTTAAACATTAAGGATATATTATCGGGGTACCCTGGTGGCTCAGTCAGTTAAGCATCCATCTTCAGCTCAGGTTGTGATCTCAGTTTGTGGGTTTGAGCACCAAGAAGGAGGAGCTCTCTATGACTCTCCTTAGAAATACTTCCTGGTCTGGCAACCACAGGGGTGGGTGATAGGGGGTGGCAAAGAGGGTATGGCTGAGCATTCAGAGTTCCGAGACCTCAACATATTTCCACTCTACCCCATGTTTGAACTAGAACAATTTTACTTTTGTGTTCTATGTAAGATTTCATTAGAAATAAACCCATGGGATCTTTCTAAAAACATTCTGAAGTCCATTAGCTTAGTGTTTGAGGTAGGAATGAATTCATGGGCAAATTTTCCCCATAATAAGAAAGGAGGAATGCCAAGGTTGTAAGAACATGCACAGAGAAGATGGAAGAGAAACTGTGAGATACTTAAGAAGAAAGGAAAGGGTATGAATTGCTCCTATGAGAGGAGGAGAGTAAACTGGCCAGGATAATGTCTTAGGATCATCTTCTTTTATATATACCTATATACATAATTTTTATTTTTTAAAGTTTATTTTGAGTGACAGAGAGAGATAGAGAGAGAGAGAGAGGGAGCACACACACATGCATGAGCAGAGGACAGAGAGAATGGGAGACAGAGAATCCCAAGAAGGCGTTGCACTGTCAGTGCAGAGCTGGACATGGGGTTTGATCCCAGGAACCTTGAGATCATGACCTGACCAAAGTCAAGAGTCAGATGCTTAACCGACTGAGCCACCCAGGTGCTCCTTAGGACCCTCATCTGGAGGTTAGTGATCATGAATGTGAAACAAGAGCAGGCTGCATGCTATTTATTGAGAGCTACCCTGTAATATCTTGGGACAGGAAACATGAAAAGATTCCTGATCGTAAGGTAGGGAAGAGAATTAGATGTTTATATCCATTATTTCGTTGAATTTTCATTACAATTACAATTATATCATATGTAAAATTACATAAGTTTATATAATAATGTTATTAAATATTATATAAACACATGTATATATGTATGCTATATGTAATTATTGCATATTATAATTACATAATTAAATTACAATTATGAAGTTTGTATTGTCACTATATATATATGTATGTATGTAGAGTGGTTTGGTGATAACCACCCTACTCAAATAAAGGACTGATATTAAAAGGGTCAGTCCCTTTAAATATAATACTCTAAATTAAACTTTTATCCTAGTAAAGACTTCTCCTCTCCCCCAGGGAGGGCCTGTCTCAGGCCTGAAAGCTTGTGACGGGGAGGGCAATATCGTGTTTTCTTTTCTCCTTCATTTCCTGGGTTCCTCCATTTATAAGAGTTTCAGACTCCTTTGGCTCTAGCCCAGGGAGAAAAGGGATTAGGAAGAAAATATTCGGTCTTCCTTGATGTAGGGGTGTTCTGAGACTCTCCTCCTGGACGCTGTGTCCAGACCTCTTGGATACTTAAGGCAGTGCTGCTCCTCTCACTACATACTAGCCATTCTGCCACCCACGCCTGTGCTCAGGAGATGCTGACTCCTACAATTCACGTGTAGCTTTATGTGGCTGGTGTTTTTGTTTTTGTTTGTTTTGTTTTCTTTTGTTTCCATTCAGGTATCTTGCTCCAGGCTGGAAGACCTCGGGGGTCTCTTAAAATTTACTGGGTTAACCTTCTTCCAAGGACCTGTTGACCTATGGAAACTATGTGCCCTTGTGCTGCTGGGATGCGAGTGCAGCTTGCTCCCAGAGCAGCCTTCTTTTTCTTTCCTCTTCCACCCTAAGCCGAAACTCTGGGGAACACATTTAAACGGCCAGAGAAGAGCCCCTTGAAGCCTAGTTCACTTGAGGCGGGAGGTGAAACTATGACACTACAAAAACTCTTTTTATAATATTCTCATTCCTCTTCAACCTTTTCTATTTATAGAGACTAGAGGTGGGAGATTAAACTAGTCTCACCACCTTTTGGCATATCCTGACTAGGTGAAATTAGCTCTTTAGGACATAAGGTAACTTTGTACCTTTGTTATCGCTCTCAGCCTTTAAGTCCTGAGCTAAAATAGAAACAGAAAGAGTCCCAGTTTACCATCTTGTCTGCTGTAAAGACATTATAAACACTGATAACCATTTGGTAGCATACTTTGGAAGCCTTGTGGGATCTTCATTTAAAAAAGTACTCTGCTGCTTACAACGGCAAGTCTCTGTAAAAACATCCATTTCTATTTTTTAGGTCTTTTGCAACACCTTTGCCTCATACTTATTTTACCTCCTTGTTCTCAATGACTTCTGTTTCCATGTCAACTCCATCTTTCTTGGCATCACCAATAGTTCCCAACCTACAGATAACACATTTTCTTTATAACCTCAAACCCCTTCCACTATTTCAGCACTTAACCAAGAAACTACTTCTTTTGTGCACTGTGAAAAATGAAAGCAACTGGGGAAGGCTTTCAGTAAGCTCCCACCACTACATCTACCTACTTACCTACATCTGTACTCAGATGTTCTGCCTTTCTTTCTGTTACTACAGATGAATTATTAATGTTCCTATCAAGGCCAAACCCCCCTTCCCCAACATACATCACTCACACACACACACACACACACACACACACACACACACACACACACACTTATTTTAGATCCCCACCCACTCAAGGATATAACCAATATTTTCTCATACGTACCATTTTTCTATTTCTTCTAGCATTACAAGTATGTTATTGAATCTACTATCTTGAGAAACAAAAACCATTTCTGACCTATTATGCCCTTTTAGCTACAATTTCATTCCTTTGTTCCTCTCTGTAGTAAAAATCATAACTTCATTACATAGCTCAAGAGTTCTCTATACTCATGGTTGCCAATTCTTCTCTTTCCATTCTGCCTGGGTTCTAGGTCCTCTCCAGTCCAGTGAAATAGCCTTTACTAAATCATCCATGACCTCCCAGTTGTCGAGTTCAATCAATGGTCAATTCTCAGCCTTCATCAACTGGTAGCATTTGACAAAGTTAATTACTTTCTCTTTCTAGAAGAGAAGAAAGGGAAGGGAAATTTGTACCCACGGCTTCTCAGACCTTGTTACCTTGGGCCTCCTGTTTCTCACTGGCCACACATATTCACCTCCTTCTTTGACTTTTTTTAAAATCTTTCTAGTCTTAAATGATGAAAGTTCCCAGGGCTCTTTTCTTTTTAAACCTATTCTCTATCCACACTCAATTTTACATGATCATCCCCAGTCTCAGTACTGTAAACCTTGATACTGGTAATTCCAAAACAATACCTTTATCTTGGCTCTCTCTCCTGAACGACAGATTCATACATTCACATGAACCTACTTCACATCTCAACTAGGATATCTGAGAGGCATCTCAAACTCAAAATGTCCCAGAGTATCTGATATTTCTCTACAACCTGCTCCAACTGCAACCTATACACTGTAATAATTGTAATTTTGCTTCTGGGTAAGAGACCTTGGAATCACTTTTGACCCATCCTTTCCTACAGACCCTACCTTTAAAAGACAGGCATTCCCACTTGACATTAGAGTATCTGAGCATTAGATCATCTGCATACACATACACACAAAGCTAACCGGGAGTCTATTTCATGTTATTTTGTTGAAAAAAAAAAAACTATAATAAATTATGTCAAACCAAAAGCTCCCAACTAAATTTCTAGAATGTACCTGTAACACAGTAAAATATATTAGGTTGTAAAATGCCTTAAGTATTTATTTTACAGTAAATAATTTGGTCTGGAAAAGATGCAGGCAAAATTTTATAATAAAAATCCAAGTATTTCCTATCATACCTTTACTTATCAAGTAAAATAGTCACTTGAAGCTTGGTAAAAGTTGAGAAGGAAGAAAGGGAAAAGCTTAAAGCTATCTTTGTCACTTGCTGGGGAAGGTATGGTGCTGACACTTTGGGTGACGAATGAGCAATTCCCAACAAGTTATGAGACTCAGAGTAACTGATAGACATTCTCTGTCATTAGGGTATTCATAGAAACCTTTGAAGAGTGAAGACAAAAAAATTGGCATGTTTGGAAAAAAAATACAAAATGGAGTATGACTTTCCATTTCTAATGTTTTCTATACAGAACTATAAAAGGTGGACCTCTTCAAAAAAGTAAAGCTTCTCATCCTATCATCCTCATGGTTAAGGACAATGTTCACCATTCGTTATAAATATGGCACTATAATGCCTCTCACCATCAGCAACAACTGAGATGAACATCCTCTTTTTAATATTTGGTTGTTATTCTAATGCCTACACATGATTCCGATGCTCTAGCAACTGTTATTTAGTTTCGATTTGGGATTTCTCATGCATATTATATTTCTAAAAATGTTTTATTGAGTTTTGGAGACATAAATATTAATCTTTCTTATGTTAACATAGTCTTAAAAATGTATTGGGATACATTTCATGTGTATAGTATGGAATGTGGGCATTAAAAAATCACGAGGTGCTCTAGTGGGAAAATATTTATTAGGGAGATTTTGTACAGGAAGTGCCTGTATGTTCAAAATTGACTCAGTGCTTCTACATACACCCCTACCAACTTCTTTTAATCACCCTTCCTCTCAGCTCAGACTGCCCAAGTAGCCCTCTAGCTGTCCTCCTTCAGCTTATAACACAAATAATCCTTTTACAATAGAAGTCACATCTTATTGATTCTCATTTCAAATTTCTATAGTGAATTCTATTTACTCAGAGTGAGTCATTAAAGGTTCCACTGAAGGCTCTCCTGCTTCTCTACCCCTTACCACTCTACTCAACCCACACTCACTGGCCTCTTTGCTAGTCTTTGAATGGTCCACACACACTTCTGACTGAAAGCCTGTGCACTTGCTATTGCATTCGTCTGAATCACTCTTCCCTGGACTACCTAGAGGCCTTGGTCCCTCATTTCTAATTAAAAGGCATTCCCTGATATTCTGTATTAATAATAACACCCTTCCTTCTACTACACTCTTTTTCTTTTCTTTATTATTTTCAGTGGCACTTATCATCACCTGATGTTTACAAAGGGGGACCTTCTCAATTATCACCTGCATTGGGACACTGAGACTCAAAGGGGTTCTATCCATAACTATGCTGAGATTATGAAATAACTCTCTACTTATTTCCATGAGAATGTAAGCTCCAGGAGGGCAAACACTTGACCTATTTTACTCACAAGTCTATGACAAGATTCTTGAAGTGTCTGACACATAAGAGCTGTTTAGCCAATAAATATTTATTAAGTGGATAAATCAGTGAATACATGTACTGGTTTGATGTCTATTCTATTTAAAATAGAATTATGAAGAATGATCTGTGAATTTTTTCCCCAGGGAGCATCCTTTCATCTCCAGATGTCCATGCTTTCTATGGAGAAAATTCAATATGGGAGATTTTTCCTAGGAAACACAAAACTGGCGGTTTTTACACAAAATAAGGCTGTCAATCTTATTCTAATCTAGAGGAATTTAACTGAGACATCTTAATTTAGAATCCCATTTAAAATGCTAACCCAATATATGCCCATCTTTTAAGTAGGTAAATTGTTATGGTTTTATATAAAGAATTTCTTACAAATTGAGTTTTGTGTTACATGATTTACTAACGGAAATTGCAGTTTTCATGAGACAGTGTTATTTTTCAAACTCTTAGTCCTGTGGCCTAAGCTCTAGTATATTATATACTACAGAAGTCAAACCCTTTACTCCACATCTCAGTTTCATAACTGAAAATCATTTTATTTTTAGTGATCCTATGGTCTCCATCAAACAGCTGCATAAAGCTATTTGCTCTTCTTTATGGTGCACAAATCCTAACCTGTTCACTCTCTGAAAGTGATGATGAGTGAAATTTACTAGATGGATACCAAATGACTATAGTTCAAACAAGACCATCTTGTTTATCTGGCATTTTATATTTGGGCAGTTAAAAAAAGAACGAAAGAAAAGAACTAGGCCGAGGTTGAAATGCCTAGATATAATTATAGCAGATTTTAAAAGACTCTCTATATTCTTCACCTGGCCTGTGTTTAAATTGAATATTTAATTCTTTAAGTAACAGAAGTTCATTAACCTTTACTGGACTTTGTGCAGTAATAAACACAAATCATCGCCATTTCCCACTCTGATTGTCTGCAATATTTAAAACATAATAGGACATTTTTATAACCAAAGACATTGAGAAAGACAGAACAACACATGTAAATAAGAAAAATAATCCTAAATACATTATGGTGTTATTCTATAAAACGTTTTCATCTTAATAAAAGAAATGTTTTAAGCTGGACTTCCTGGGCAACAATGCTTTTATTTCACTGTGAAACAAGTTTGAAGTTTTACTGTGTATGTGTGCATGTGAGGCTCCTTGAGTCTTTGAGATGTCATTTCTAGAAAGAGTTTAAAGCACTAAACAGATGGAGTATAACAAGGTGCATTCATTTAAAAATGCACACAAATACATGTGAGCATCTGCCTAATTTTGTGGAAATCTTTCTGAAGCCCTATAAATCTCTCTTTGTGTTTGAGTAGAATATATGTGAATTTTAAAAATTCCACTTAGTATAAAATAGCCTCTTAAAAATGTTTATGAATTTTATGGGTCTCTTATATTACCTAAAAATAACTGAAAAGATTATAGTCCAGTCATTAACTTTGAGGAAAACACCTAGAGATATCTAAATTCAATAAAAAGTAATAATAAATGTTACTACAATGTATAATTCTAATTCATATAAACACAATCCATGACAATTTGTTTTCCAAAGTTTCCCCACTATCTCAATGATATAATTGCTCCTTTATTAATCGCTAATCTTAGTTGTTTTCATTAATATTTTTTTTATTTCCAACATCCAACCCACAATACTCTAAATACTCTAACCCAGAAATATTAGATTGTGAGGAACAGAGATCATAAAAGTTAACTTGGGGAGATTAGTAAAAAGATTTGCCATAATGAAAAATCTCAAATATTTCATACTTGTTCCTTCCCAACTTTCACTTGCGTATGATTTTGTATACCTGTGATTCTGACGCTGGTCCCAATGTTCTATCACCCTTGAGCTGATGATCTAACAAATGACTAACAAAAGCTTTTATCTCTTAGTTCCACATCTCATGAAAGAAAAGAATCGGATTTGTTGCTGGTCAAGTGGTTAACCCTTTTATTATCCAATAGAGGTAACTGATAGTGATCACGTAGTACATCAGGTTTCCCCTTAGAGAGCCTCTGTGAAGTTCAGATTCTTTAGAACACACTCTTTAAAATGGACAAGATACATTAACATCTCCAGAATACTAATCATGTTGAAAAAATCATGATGCTATATATATAAAACATGTTCCTATACAATATCTGTTTCTGTTTTCAGATTCTTTTTTATTTAATTTTTTAATGTTTATTTATTTTTGAGAGAGAGAGAGCACATTTGAAGGGGAGGTGCAGAGAGAGACAGAACCAGAATCTGAAGCAGGCTCCAGGCTCTGAGCTGTTAGCAGACAGCCTGATGCAAGGCTCGAACCCACGAACTGCAAGATCATGACCTGGCCGAAACTGGAAGCTTAACCAACTAAGCCACCCAAGTGCCCCTACAAACAAATTCTTAATGTGGAATACCAGTTGTTAAATTGTTGCAATCCAGCCAAAAAATAATTGCACAGCCCCCCATTTATAAATTATATACACAGATTAGTTGTTATCTTAAAAAGTACATTTTAATACAAATACAAAATTGGAGTTTTGAAAGGGAGAAATAAAATTTTATATAAATTAAAGTTTATTTTCTCTATATCTCCATGATCAGAGACTACTTTTACTTAATTTTAGGTAATATTTGATTAAGAATACCATATATCATACTATGCATTGATACCATTCCATTCCTTTTCAAATATTAACTCATATAATTCTCCTAACTGCCCTGGGAGATAGGTAGTGTTATTACCATTTCACATATATGGAAATTGATGTTTAGAAGGTTAGATAATGTGCCCAACATCATCGAGCTAAGAAATAGTACTGCCAAAATTTTAATCCAGGCACAATCATAACTATTACTCTATTCTCATTAAGAATCATCTATTTCAAAAGTCATTCATTGTGAAACCAATCCAAAACTCCCAGGTGCCTTTATGGCCTTTGACAACTCTCTCCCCATAATTTAATTTTCCTTTTTTTAGATTATACTTTATTTTACAGTCTTTCCTACTCGCTATTGCTTATAAGAGCATTAAATTCTCCTCATCTCACTAAAAGTAAGGCTCTCCTACAGCATTGACAAAGCAATTAGTGAGATCTCCAATAGTCAGATTAGTGCAGGGAAAAAACAGTTGGAAGAAAAGCCTCCAGCATAACACTGTCAAGATAAGCATGGAGACATTCCTTGGTGGATTGTTCTTAGCATGTGTATTAGGAAGAAACAATGGGGCAATATTCTGTGTAGCATCTTTCCACTGTTCCTGACTACTCTGTCTCTGGGACAACAATGTGAGTTCCTTGATATTTCTTCTTTCTCTCCAGCAAAGAAGAACTTGATACTTCACACATAACAGAAAGTCAGACTAATTATAATTTGACTCTACTTTCCTTCTAGGAAACCTGGCAGTGTAGCTTTAAAAATGGTTAGATGATGCAACAAAGATCCGTTAATCACAAGAGTGCTGGGAGTACGTCCTTCATATGTATTCCTTCCTTTGTCTTTATGCCACAACTGTTGCGTTTTGTTCCTGACATTATTTATTTCTTTGTTCTTGTGAATTATGACTAAAGTGCTTTGAGAAAATAACATTTGTTGTTCTAAGTGTTTTTATGGTCATCTGCAGTGATCCAAGTTTTAGTTTGAAAAGGAGTTGGCAACACTTCCAAAAGCTGAGTAACAAATACTTATTAACCTACTGGACTGACTTCCTGCTATGTGTACTGGGGACAAATCAGTGCTGCCATGTTGGCCTTCCTACCGTAGAGGACATTGGAAACAATTTTCTTCCTCTATCACCTCTACTTATTCTCATGCTGTCTAGAGCATGTTTTAATTTATTACACCTTCTCTCTAAGATTTTCCACCTCATCCTGAAAACATTTCTCTTAGGTTCTAATTGAACATAATCCTAAATTGTTTTTAAAGGACCTTGAGAATGAGGCATAAACCACTTCTTGGTGGTTCCTTGAATAATTTCTATGGCTTTTCACTCGAATCCATTGGCTCTGAATCCTCCCCTGTGTAAATTTTATGCTTCTCTTCCTGACCTATAAAGGGAAAGGAAAACCTCAAAGTTGTAGAATTACTTGAATATCAATTGAGGTAAAGAACTATTCTCAGACTTCTCAAAGCTTATGGATTTTATGAGTTTTCAGTTAACCCAAGTGAATGAAATTGAATTTCTCAGGTAAACAGAGGACATCTGTTAATCTAAAGGGAGAAAAAAGTCACAAAAGTTTATGCTCCTGCCCAAAGGGAGACTGAACTTCCCACCTGAATTTCAGGAAGATATACAGCACATTTTGGGGAACGAGAAACAAGCCAAGACGGTTGGGAAACTGACAGCTTTAAGAAATTGCCAATAGGCTTCAATATCTCTAATGTTTTTCCTATAGGAATTCAGCAGCAATGGAAATAGTCTGTGAATAGGCATTGGGCTCAGATCTCTGACTCTGCAAAGGGAGATTCTACAAAGCATGGTCCCCAGATGCCAGACACAGCTTCAGGGAAAGTTGCCTTTGATATGTGCATAACATGGCATGGTGAGAGAAATAATATGAAGTTCACCCTCTATCCTGGGCTAACATAATGCAACAATAAACAATAAACAGAAATGAGTTTTGGGAAGTCCACAGGGAAGGAAGGCTGTCAGGAAGTGATGCTCTGGTTGGTTGTAAAAATTAGAAGAAGTAAAAGAAGGTGCCTGCAATGGAATGGAAACACTGGAGATATGTCTGCTTTCCTAAGTCAACGTTGTTGAGTTTTAAAAGAAAAAGAGCCACAAATTTAAAAGCATCCAAAGCCAGTCCCCAGACATCTAAGCTGGCCAAATTCTGGCGTTCCTGCCTAGGGTATCACAAATGCAGACCCTGGGGACTGCAAGGAGAGAAACTGAAAAACATTTCTCAGGATAAGGACATCTCAGTGGTATGACTTCCTATATTTGAAGTTGATTTACACTGACAAACTGTCCTTTTATTTATTCATTCAACAAACACAATCCCTAATATATGTGAAACCCTGTGCTAGGTGAAGACACAAAGATAAAAAGATAAGGTACCTGCTGTGTCTTCAAGGATCTTACCCTTCAGCAGGGAAACTAATACACAAAAAACGTAAGACAGGGCAATGTTGTAAGGAGCACTGAAGACTGAGGAAACTGACAGAAGAAGTCAGGTTGACTTTCAGAGATAATTGAATAGCTGTAGTTAGATTTTTTATTAGCAGAAATGTGCTTAGTTGTTGAAAAGTGAGACGGCATTTTATCCAAAGGGACTAATATGTACCAAATCACAGAAGGAAGAGGCTGCTGGCCTACTCCCCAACAGATGAGGAAGACTGGAAATCAGAACTACGGGAAAACAGGCAGAAGGACCAAACCTTTGACAGTGTGAAGGAAATGAGTGTTTATCAGTCTTTATTCGACTGCTGAGTGCTTGCTGGCTCATATTCATTAAAAGTTTTAACGTGACTTTGTGGCAAAAATAAACTTAAAAATAAAGAAGATAAAAAAGGATTTAAAAATAAATAATAAAAAACCCTATTCTGTGGTTCTGATGCTCCCAAGGAGGGGAGGGTGGAGATTATCCCAACTCCTCAGTTTTTCAGGAAACCAATTAGTAGTGACAATGCAAAAGAATTCAATGACGTTGTTGTTATACCAGTGAAACATAGGAAATATAAAGTGCTTTCTCAAGCACATGTCTTTTTACTCCTTTAGAAATTAGTTTATCCTGAAACGTCTCAAATATATACAAAAGAAGAAAGCATAATGATTCTCCATGTAAGCTCAAAATTTTGCTCCATGGGATGCAGCTATTTTTTTTAATCTTCGCTGAAGTATTCTAAATTCTAGATCTCCTTTCATTTCATTCATATATTTCAGTGTATAACTTTTCAAAACTATGACATTTCCTTAACAATTATGATGCCATTATCACACCTAAGAATTAATAATAACTCACTGCCATTATTCAATGTACACTCCATAATTAAGTTTGCCTGAATGTGTCAAAAAAAATGCCCTAGCTATGGGTTTAACTGAACCAGTATTCAAACAAGATGTACGCATTACTTTTTGCAATAAAAGTCCCTCGTCTCTCGTACCTATTTCTCCACCCCCATCATTGCTTTATTACAAAAATTTGGTTACTTACCCTATAGAATGGCTCATATTTTGGAAATATCTATACATTTTTGTCATGCTATTTGTGTTTACATTTTTATTTTCTATTTTTCTTGTAAATGAAAGTTAGCTCTGAAGGTTTGATTACATGCAGAGTCAACTTATTTTGTGGTAAAAACAGTCCATCAGTGGTGGTGTTCCACAGGAGACACACATTGGTTGGTCTTTCCATAAAAGTGAGAGCTGATTAGGGGCACCTGAGTGGCTCAGTCGATTAAGCGTCAGACTTCAGCTCAGGTCATGATCTCACGGCGTGGGTTCAACCCCACATTGGGTTCTATGCTGACAGCTCAGAGCCTGGAGTCTGACTCAGATTCTCTCTCTGCCCCTCCCCTATTCATGCTCTGTCTCTCTCTGTCTCAGTAATAAATAAAAACATTAAAAAATTTTTTTAAAAGTGAGAGCTGGCCAGAGGTTATCAGCTGAACTCTCACTGTAAATTTCCCCAACAACCTTTCCCCTAATTGTCTATTCCACTGGAAACCCCTGTCCCAAAAAATTATTTCATCGGGGGATGCAAGTTTATGATTTTCTAATTTTTCCCACATTTATTAGCTGGTGTTCTTCTGAAGAAAAAAAAATAATTAGCACGAGCTGGTGCTATCTGCTTACCCAAAAATGTAGTTAGTAGAGTAAAAGTAGAATAATGCTTAATTACTTCCTTTCAACTGCTGATTGTCAGAATAAGAACTTAGTACTACTTACTTTTTAAAAAGAGAATCACTTAACATTGTCCATTCAGAAAAATATATGTATTTTTTCAATACTACCTAAACAAGGAGCTTGTTTTCCCTTTCTGTATTTAATATCTCTAAAGGTAAAACTTAGGTCTTTTAAATTGACTTGGGGCCAGACTTAGTGGAATTACATCTGGAAATAGAGTCCGAATAAAATGTTAAGCCATTTTACAGACACAGTTTTGTCACTAACCAGCAGTGCACTCCGAATCCCCAGTTTTATCATCTCTCCCACTCTAGAACTTCTACAATGACAGGACTCCATGGAAGAAATCTGCTTCTGGTCCCACCTCCTGTTCACAGGAGCTTAGAGGATATGGAAGCCAGAAAATATGCTGTCCTTTTCTCTTCTTCCATTGTGGGAATTGTGAGAAAATGTAAATTTTATAATATATGTATAGGAATTCATAGCATGTGCTCCATACTCAAGGAATTGGCATTGTTAATTTGTGACTCTAATCTAGAAAGCATGAAGACTGATGTACTACAGGAAGAAGGAATTTGAGTGGTGTCAGAGAGTAATCTGGGGACCACTGCCTCAATTATATTTCCTGCAAAAGGTGTCATTAATAATTGGCATTGCCTAACTCCATTTCTACCTACCCCCACATGCAAAAAAATAAAATCCTACAAGAAGTAAAAAATCCAATTTGAAAAGCAAGATCATAAATTTCTCCTCCAAAAGATAAGCAATTTCATCTAGGTACAAAATAGCTACAACCATTTTTTTAATCCTGAATATTAATGTGTTGTGAAAAAAGCATGAACTCCACAAGCAGATGGATCATCAACAGGGGATTAAACAGCCTCAAAAGGCTCTCCAAAGAGCCATTAAAATTTGTCAAGGAATCAGAAAATTCCATAGTAAATGACCCAAATGACTTTGAGAAATGAAAAATAACGAAGCTGAAATAGCAAAATAATAATAGTACTTGCTACTTACATAATAGCTTTCTTGAGAGAATTCTGAAACACTTTCCAAACATTAATCCAATAATTTTTGTCATTAGTCTACACAGTACTAAGGGGGCCTTTTATGTTATTTCTCACTGAGCACTTGGGGAAACTAAGGCTTAGAAAGACAAAGATGGTGTGACTTTAACAGAATTGCTCCTCATGTAACAAAAAGTCAATGCCAGAGAGGAAATGCAATCTCAATTTCCATTATATTACTAGATGGCATTGATTCAAAATTAATTTGTTATGTTAGTAAAGAGAACAGATATAAAAATATTACCAATAGTTATCTAAAACCTAGGGAATTCATTAATTCAGAAATAAGCATACCTAAAATGAAGATCTGGAGAAAATATGAATTCTATGTTTGGAAAAACAGCTTTTGAAATAGAAAGATAAAGAATTACATCCATACATGTATTTTCGTTAAGGAATTACATTCCATTCTGGTCCAAATGGCACTTAGGAAAACAGCTCAATAAAATAGCTAATAGAATAAAATTCCAAACCGTAACTGACTAATAACGGAGGACAAACCAGGTAACTACGGCAATTTCAGGACAGAATCATAGCCTTCTGGTAGTGAATTCACAGCTTCTCTGACACAAACGCAGTTTAATATAAACAGCAAAGCATCCGAGACTCACAAACCGCTGTTGATGGAAGTAAACCAGGTAAGGAACTCTGCAGGGGAGAACAAGATAAACCAGCAGTCACGGGGGGAAATTCAGCTTGTAGTAGAAACTGTAGCAATACCAAAGAGCATCATACAAGAGAAAACCACTGCACAGTAAGGGGAAAGGGCACGCCTCGTACTCTTTGTAAAGACTGGCAGCTGTGTGAAAAGAAAGACTTATGTGCTTTTAAATATATTCCTAAGGGACATATTCTGTTATTTCTGGGAGGAAATATTTCTTACAATGTGAGATTAGTGAAGACCACGAACTGCACGCTGAAAAAGTTGACTAACTTTGCTGTGAAACTGGGCATATGCACAGGGTGGGTGTGAAGTTGACTGTGCATGTGTGTGTGTGTGTGTACTAAAGTGTGAGGTGGAAGGAAGAGAAGAGAGAGAGTTGACTATTCAACAGTCAGACTCTGCTCGTACTTAAGATACCAAGAAAGCTGGGGCACCCCCCCCCACCAAAAAAAAGGTGGGGGAGAGAAAATACCTTTCTGAAAGAATTGGATATATTTTAAATAAGGAAAGAAGTTATCATCATAACTAACTTCCAAGAATTGCTAGGCTTCACTATAATTATTTATAGTTTGGTATTGTTTTTATTGCGAATTCCACATTGAAAATGGGTCATAACCTTGTTAAGGCTCAGCCAGGATCTCTGAAGATCTATACCTTGGCTCTGAAGCCTCGTCAGAATAGAAGACTCTCCCTTAGGAGAGAAAGGCATCCCAGAACA
>NC_043707.1:61009166-61188247 GCF_006229205.1 Suricata suricatta
TGATAGAATGGAGATGATGTCAAAAGACTCCATTTAAATAGTCATTGATCTTGCAGCTTGTCAGGCTCAGAGTGCTTCTGGTACTGGGAAGTCAGGAAAGTAGCAAGGTTCTGTGTGAGAGATTAGGTTGGTTGTTACTTGCCAATTTCTAAATAGCTTGATGGGAGGACTAGTTATGTAGACTTCATGAATATAAAGGGCTGATACAGTGTCTTTCAAACTTGTCTGACAACTGCCCATCGTAGTAACTATATTCGAATCATGACCCATAAAACACACACACACACACACACACACACATAACCCAAACAGATGTTTCATAAAACTAATATTCTTCCTTATTTTGTATATACAAGATGATATTTTCTATTTTATTCAAAAATACTGGTCAAGATTCATTCATTTGATATTATGAGTCTCTCATCATTTCCAAAATACTGCTTTACAACCCAGATGATAAATTCCATCTGGACATCATTGGTTTTAGGGAAGGACTGGTGGTTGACAGATGGATGCAGAAGTCAAGGTTATTGGACAGTATCTTCCCAAACTGACATACAAACTATAAATCAAAGTCTGAGACAAGAGAGTATATGTGAGTTTAAGGATAACACAACAGGTGTTGGGCTCCTCTAAGACACATCTCTTGTGGAATAGGGTATATTGTTTCTTAAAAGCCCTCCCTTATCATGTTTGCCCCTCTCTTGCCTTTCTTGAGTCTCTTATCCCAAAATTATCTTTCTATTTCATCATATCACTCACTAGTTCTGAAATACCTTAGCTCTTCCTTGACATAAGTTAGGCATTATGGGATAATAGGACATGTAAAATATGAAGGGTGGGTACTGTTTGCATGGATAAGGATGGGATAAAGAATAAAGTACAGAGTGTCAGCTCAGATACAGGAAGGGAGATTTTTTTTTACATGAAACACGTTTTGAGTAACAATCCTTCTTCAACTAAAAATACCTGATAGAAATTTTAGTGTATTTTGAAAGATATCCTATGATTTTAAAAAGTTAACTTATAATAAGGAATTACTAAAATAACTGACAAAAAATATCAAGTAACCATTTTCTCACTTTCTAGGAGCCAGTTTGAAAATCCCTTATCTAACTTTTCTCGTTTTGATGACAGTCAAATCAATTAATGCATCTTTATCACTAATGACAGGACACAATGTGTTTTTAATATTATCTTTGGGATCTTTATTTTCCATACAATGATATATTAGAGCAAGCCGCCCTTATGGACTTTTGCATCAATTATTTAAAATCAAAAAGCCATTAATTCATATATCTCTGCATCTGTAATAGTATTATTTTAAAAGGCGGAGAGTGAGAGAAAATCTGTCAATAAAATCATTGAACCTTTCCAGGCTGATATGATTTATATGGAATCATTGCAGTTCTATTTAGAGTACTATGATCTCAGTGGCTGGGTATGAGAGGGTTGAATTATTCATGTTTTCCCAGTCAATATGCATACACACACACACACACACACACACACATTAGGAAGTTCTTCATTTTAAGGTTGCTTGCATGGATTTCTGAGTCTGGTCTTTTGGAGTGATTCAGAGTCCGTCAGTAACAGGCCGCATTCTCTGCACACGGATACCAACAGAGGCTTAAAAATAGGAGCCATGTGCACAGAGCTCCTTGTGCCAACCAACAGATTCTATCTGCATCTGCTACATATGGATTGACAGGAGAGGGGCCAAGTATACGTTGGTGTGAAGCAGCTTGCTGCTTCTGTTTTGAGAAAAGCTCATCATTGTACAAGTCCTGAACAAATTAGCCTTCCAATCACAATGCAAGGATATTGAAACAGGGTGAAAAACCTAGATGTATCAGGCAGTTCTTGCCAAACTAGTAGAGGATTAAAGAGGAAAAGAAAATCATTTGAAGACTGATAATTAGTAAGATAGAAAGATGTGGGGGGTACTTTCAGATATGTGACTGAACCTTAAATTAAAAACAAAACAAAACAAAAACAAAACTTGTTGTCACTGTTGGAAAATAGCTGGGGTCAGATGGGTACAAAATGTGAAAATATATCTGAGTCACTCTTCGGTTACAAACAAAAGAATTTCAAACAAGTCCATAGAGGCAAGGTTGCTAAGGGAAGGTTAGGTAGAACTCTGGATCTTGAAGCCATTTATCAAAATTCATTGGGCTAAGGAATTGGCAACCCAAGGGAAAATTCAGAACAAATAAATATTAAGACTTAAGTTACTATGAAACAATTTATATGAAAGTGCTCTGTGAACTATAAATGCATGTACAGATTTTACTTCTAGCTAATTTTACTGTATGCACAATGAATATTATAATCCTTTTCTAAGTACACTACCTTATGCTAAAGGATAACTTAATCCTTTCCAAGTGCACAACAATTAAACAAATTTATAAGTTAAATAAAGTATGTGGACAAGACTTTGTGCTTCATATCTTCTTGTGTTTCCTGAACAAATGGAAATATTTTTTGTCTTTGTGCAACTGAAAGAGGGCCAACAGTGGATAGTGTCTGTACCCCATCCAATGTGTTTATTTTACTATCACTACCCTACGTAACCTTTCACTTCATATCCCTTAAGCCTGTATTTCTATGAGAGGATAACATACGTTCTTCAGAACAGAAGCATTCGACTACAGCTACTTGCACAGCTAGCCTGCTCACTCAGTCATTAACAACAACCATGTGAAAATGTTGAGTGGTCACTATATGCCAAGCATTGAGCTAAGTACTAGGCCAAACCATGTTGCCTGTATTTACTGATTGCTGGTGAAGCAAGACAAGAAAAGGGGGCAAT
This sequence comes from Suricata suricatta, assembly GCF_006229205.1. Taxonomy (NCBI): domain Eukaryota; kingdom Metazoa; phylum Chordata; class Mammalia; order Carnivora; family Herpestidae; genus Suricata; species Suricata suricatta. The sequence continues at coordinate 61,011,982 of NC_043707.1, forward strand.
TGCCATAGGATGTGGTGTACCTCTGTTGTAGAGTGCAGGGTACTCCAGGAGCACAGCAGAGGCCACCGTGCCTAGACTTTGGTGGTCAGAAAGTTTTTCTTGAGACAGTGACTGAATCTGAAAGTCCACACTAGGGACACCTTCCTGGCTCAGCAGGTGAACATGTGACTCTTGATCTTGGGGTCATGATTTCAAGCTCCACGTTGGGCGTAGAACCTACTTTTAAAAAAAGGACCGCACTAACCTGTTCTGGAAGGAATAGGTCAAAAGGTGAAAAGAAATCACCATCTGAAAGAACTAAGAAGCCGGTCCCCAGAATGGAAATCATGGGGACACAGGCATGTTTGCAATATGTGCAAGACTTAAGAACATCAGGTTCTCTACTTGGGGGTTGAATCTGTAAGTAGTATCTATCTCTCTCCCCCTCTTTCTCCTGTAGCAATCTCAAAGGTAAGACCAGTGAGGAAACTATGGAGGGGTGGGAGGCTATGAGTTTCTTGTAAGTTCTTTTATGGATACCAGACCTACAGGAGTCTCTACTTTTTCTGCCCCAGAGAATACCTAACAGCCCAGAGTCTGAAACATTCTTTGCATTAGAACACAGTACATACTGCCTCTGTTTCCCTCAAGATGAAGACTTATGTAAAATAAAAATATTCATTAATAGCTATAACACACTAAGAGTTTAAGATGAGCCAGGCACTAAGTGATTTATATATATTATCTATTTTAACCCTAACAACATGCTGCATAGGTCCTATTACTATCCCTGTTTTATAAGAAACACAGGAGAGTTACATAAGTTTTTCAAGGTCACCCACTGGCAACATATATTTGACCTCAGGTCTCTGTGGCTCACGTGTCTGAGCTTTTAAACATTCTATTGTCTTCCCATGCAGTAATATATTGCTAATATTATTATTATTGTTCCTATTAGGTGAGTCACCATTTTATCTCCCTATAACTCATTTTGGAAAGCTTATCCAGTATTTCTACTCAAAAATACTGATTAAAAAGACAGTGCCATTTCCCTATGTTTTTTATATATTACCTCTCAGGAAAGTTGCTAATACTGCAGAGTAAAGAAAATAACCACAAAGAAAAAACTCTCTTGTCTGAGCTAGAAGGGATACATACCATGGCCTTAGTTATTAATTAAGTGTTTTAAAACATTATTTATCAGTGTGCTTTTTCACTGTCAGAATGCCTTAGGGCTCTGCACAGCAGGTCCTCCACAGCTTTCAGGAAAGAGCTGCCAAGAGTCTTTGCCCAGCGTTCACAGGCATATTTGTTCATTCTATTACAGTATAGGAGACTGTGCTTCTCCTGGTGATTTCACTTCTGTCTATGTAGCAAATCGTGCAAAATTATAGATATTTTAGTGTAGTAGATACAAAGAAATTGGGATTAACCAAATTGGAAATTTTCTATCATTCATCAAGGAAACAAAATATCTGCATGCCTGTTCACTCAAAAATGGCCAAAGGAAAGTGAATGAATGCCATTCCCCAACCACTGCACTTTCTTAATGTACAATTAATATACAATGTGTACAAGTACACATACTCAGTAAAAATATGATGGCATGAGTAAGTGTTAGCAAGTGGGCACAATCTCTCATCTATTCCAGAGTTTGCATATATTCCAGTAACTAGTTTTGAGTTATTGTTTGTTTCTAAAAGTACCAATACATTTATTCAATTTACTTCTTTGTGTTGTTAGTGCACTAGTAAGCAAAAGAAATGTTGACCTGGTCAACTTGCAAAAATTTTTAAACTAACGGAATTCTTACTAAAATTTAAGGGATAGAGTGTATATTAACCTCTATCATCCATGTGACCATGTCACCAATGAGAAGAGAATCCAGATCCTGCTTTTATGTCAGTCCAACTAATAAGAAAATGAAGAATCTGAATTAAACAATTTGCAACCTGTCAAAAATTAGCAAGATCAAGCATTTAAACTAATCTGAAAGTTTTGGGGAGGAATTTATTATTATAACATTTTAATAACTGAAAATTGGGTGTGGGGGAGGGGAAAGAAACTTCTTTCTTAATCGGGGATTCTGGGTTGGCAGCATTCCATTAATAGGAAGTTTCACTTAAGGTATGCCATAGAAGTATAAGATTCCTGCAAGCATGTGACTTACTGACACATTTGTATTACCTTATGGTCAAGTGGTTAAAAATAAATAAATAAATATACAATTAAATAAATACCTTGTAACCCTGTATAAGCATTGGCTAGTACAAGCTGAGGAATGTTTGGCCAAACAAAAGCCCCTCATGATTGATGAAGTGATTAAACCCTACAAACTTGACAAAAAACAAAAACAAAAACAGATATTACAGTTGAGGGAAGTCAAGACCCTTGCCTTTTCCATGTAAAAATGCTTCACTGGGGCACCTGGGTAGCTCCATCAGTTATGTATTGGATTCTTGATTTCAACTAAGGATCTCACAGTTAGTGAGTTCAAACCCAGTACGGAGCCTGCTTGGGATTCTCTGGCTCACTCTCACTCTGTCCCTCCCTCTCTGGTGCTCTCTCTCTGTCTCTCAAAAATAATCAATAAACTTAAAAAAATAAATAAATAAAAATAAAAATGCTTCATATATGAGGCTGAACCTAAGTTACTGAACCTGGGCTTCAGGGAAAGGTTAGAGAAACTGAGAAGACCCAGGAAAAATAGAAATGACCCGAATCTCTTCTTTTGAGTAGTGTGGCTGGTGCCTACATTACCTTCATACCTCCCTGCCTCATTCCTGAAGCTCAAATACTCAAAGTAGGAATAGGATTAATAGGATTTTTGAGCTGTAGAATGTGAAAGTGCTCCACCACTGACAAAACAGAAATGTTTCGTTACATGAGTAATAAATATCATGGTTAAATACATTTCATGTTGCTTTCACTTATTTTATTTTATTTTATTTTATTATTTTTTTAGAGGGAGAGAAAGCATGAGTGAAGGAGAGGGGCAAAGGGAGAGGGAGAGAGAGAGAGAGAGGGAGAGAGAGAGAGAATCTTAAGCAGGTTATAAACTCAGCACAGAGCCCAACTCAATCCCACAATCCTGAGATCCTGACCTGAGCCAAAATTAAGAATCAGATGCTCAACTGACTGAGCTACCCAGGCTGTCCCTTTCACATATTTTATGTGATTTTTACATCTCCAACACAGCTAAAAAGGGTATCACTAAGTCCTGCCATGCGACCAGGAAGACTGACAATTATAACTTTACAAAAGGATTTTTCATATACTTACATTAAAAGAATGCCTACTTTTTTCCCTCTGAGCTTAGCATATCTAAATTTAACTTTGCTTCTTTCCTCACTAACAATATTTTCTTATTAAAAGAAAATTCTATTCTCAATAGGCCCTTCCAATAGAAAATATGGGTTCATAATGTGAAAGACCACACTTAACATATATAGTAAGTATACTATTCTTAAAGGAAGTTTTTCCACACAACTTGGTCTCTGTCAACAGGCCACAGAAAACAACATAGTGTTAATTAAGTTTAAAAATTCTCCTTCCATTTTAAGACTAATTAGCATATAGCACTTTCATCAGGTTTATTGAAAATGTATACTAGAAAATGTTTCAACGAATACTGCTTCATGGCAAAGAAAGCTCCCCGCCCCCACACAGCTCCAAATGCAATACATGGATTTAATGAGTTGTTACCTTATAGAAGAAACTTAGGACACTTTAATTCCTATCACTTGTCTTCCATTCCATGTTACTGATGTCTAGTATTTTAGTTCTACTTTGATTTTAAATTCTTCCTGAATTAGTCATCATGCCATAGAGTTTACCAGGATTGCTTCCACTACCATGTTGAGAACTGACTGAAAGGCATCTGGAGAGAAGCTATCAGGATTGAAATAGGAAGCTACTGCAAAATTCCGGGTCAGAGATTCTGGCATGGACCAGAATGAACACAATAGAGGTGGTCAGATGTACCTGAATACAGCTGATACGTTTCACTAATTGGATAGTACATTAGAAAGAAGTATGTTAGAAAGAAAGAAGTCAATCATGACCCAAGGTTATTGGCCTCAGTAACCAAAAGGATGGTATTCGTCATTTGGGGAAGATTGCAAAAAATAGTGGTGAGGAATTGGGCAGCAGGGTATAGAGGCTGGAATAAAGCTAATCCTATGACTCTGGTCAATATCTTAGTGGACATGTTGGAGATTTAATTTGGGGAGTTGCCAATGCATAGGTGGAATTTAAAGCCTTGAGTCCATATGATATTAAGGGTGAGGCAATAGCTAGTTGTTGTGGAGAAGAAAAATTGAAGACAGCAATTATAAAAATCTGTCAAGGAGTTTTGCTACAAAGATAACATTAGATGGAGGTAATTTTAGAGTCAAGGAAATTTTTTTCTATTAATTGGGAGATAGAGCATATTTTATGCTGATGAGCATAATTCAATAGTTGGCAAAAATGTTATCAGAGTGAGAGAGAATTTAGTCAATGAATGAAAATGGGATAATGCACATGGAGGCTTAAACCTGCACAATCACATATTCATCCTAGGTGAGAGGAAAGAAAGAGTATATTTATACTCTTGTAGGTATGTAAATGTAGTCAAGAGAACCTGTGCCCAGTTCTCATTGCTTCTAATTTCTTACTGAAAATCTACTGAGATATAGGCAAAGAAAGAGTCTAACAACAGTTGAGAAGGCATGAAATTGTTCTCCAGAGAATGGGAGGGCAAGTGACTGGGAAAATGTTACAGTATATCATGGACACCATTTGGGGCCCATTTGAAGTCAGGGGTCATGAATTTGATGGGAGAACAAGTTATCATGCCAGGATTTTTGTCTAGCTGCAATAAGCTAAATATTCAGAAGTTGAGTAGTGACAAAGATAGTTTTAACCATAATTGGGTATTGCCAAGAGTATACAATAAAGCTTATGGACAATGGATTGAGTCTATACATCCATTGTGAAACTAAGAAGATGTAGAAAATCATAAGGTCTACAATACATAAGAGGTAAATTGAGATGTGAGGGGGTTGAAAGATAGTGCAAATATGGTAAGAGCAATGGATTATGGGTCTGGATGAGGCTGAAGGATTAATGCAGTTGAGATACCAGAGGGAAAATAGGAGATTGTAATCAGAGAGTGAGATAAATAAAATTGAGATTACAGAAGGGCTATACCTGTTTGAATGCAAATTTAGGATACAAATGAGAATTTTCTGAGGTAAGGTAGAAGACAGTTCATTGAAGAAGACATAATTAAGGAAAAGGGAAGCCAAAGTATTAAAATAATGTACTCAAGCAATACAACTCCTTACTAGACATGTCACTGAAGGCAAGGGAAACAAAAGCAAACATGAATGACTGGTATTTCATCAAGATAAAAAGCTTCTGCACAGTGAAGGAAACAATCAACATAACTAAAAGGCAGACTAAGGAAAGGGAGAAGATATTTGCAAATGGTATATCTGATAAAGGGTTAGCATACAAAATCTAGAAAGAACTTATTGAACTCAACACCCCCAAAAGAAATAACCCAGTTAAGAAATGGGCAGAAGACATGAAGAGACACTTTTCCAAAGAAGACATCCAGGTGGCTAACAGACACATGAAAAGATGCTCAACATCACTCATCATCAGAGAAATACAAATCAAAACCATGATGAGATACCACCTCACATCTGTCAGAATGGTTAAAATTAACAACATAAGAAACAACAGGTGTTGGTGAGGATGCAGAGGAAGGTGAGCCCTCTGGCACAGTTGGTGGGACTGCAAACTGGTGCAGCCACTCTGGAGAACAGTATGGAGTTTCCTCAAGAAACTAAAACTAGAACTACCTTTCGATCCAGCAATTGCACTACTGGATATTTACTCAAACAATACAAAAATATAGATTTGAAGGGGAATAAGCACCTCAATGTTTATAGCAGCATTATCAACAATAAACAGACTATGGAGAGAGCCCAAATCTCCATCAACTGATGAAAGGATAAATAAGGTGTGGTACATATATACAATGGAATATTAGCCATCAAAAAGAATGAAATCTCCATTTGCAATGATGTGGATGGAGCTAGAATATATTATGCTCAGCAACATAAGTCAGTCATAAAGACTAATACCATATGATCTCACTCATATGTGGAATTTAAGAAACAAAACACATGAACATACTGGAAGGTAGGGAAAGAGAAGAGAGAGAAACAAACCACAAGAGACTCTTAATGATTGAGAACAAACTATGGGTTGGCAGAGGGAGGTAAATGGGAAATGGGCTAGACGGGTGATGGGTATTAAGGAGGACACTTGTTGTGATGAGCACTGGGTGTTGTATGTAAGTGATGAGTCACTGAATTCTACTCCTGAAACCGATATTGCACTGTATGTTAACTAAAATTTAAATTTTACAAAAATGAACTAAAAGCACAACAGTGTTGGAGAGAAAGAGAGGTAGGAAGAGAGACAGTGATCTAGGAATTGAAATCTTCAGAGAGTAACAGGCAACAGCTATTGAGTGCTATACAAATATTGACTCTTTTAGCCTTACACAACTATATGAGCTACTATTATTATCATTATTTTTCAAACTAAGAAATTTGGGTACGAACTTAAGCAATTCACTGAAAGTCACACAGCTAATAAGTTGAACTCATATTTGATCCCAAGCTGTCTAGATCCCTAATTATATTCTAAACCACTCTGTTATGCTTCACAGAACAAGTGAGGAATGACTCATGTGTTGTGTTAGACTGTAAAAGGGTGGTAGCAGGTGGAATATTTGATGACACGAGATATAAAACTGGGTATATTTAGCGCTTTGGGAAGAACACTGGTTTGTGTTAGTGAAGACCAAACAATCAACTGGTGTTTGACTCCTGCCCAGAAAATTCAAAAGGAAAGAGAAGTGAGTAAAGGAGGAAAGGAAAGGTGGCTAAATTGGTCAGATTTAATGATAGAGAACAAATTATGGGTTGACAGAGGGAGGTGGGAGGGAGATGGGCTAGATGGGTGATGGGTCAGAAAAGCTCCTAGAGTTTTTCAGAAAAATTATGCCTACATGTTTCTTGTGTATCAAATGATGCTCACATGAAACAAGAGAGTTGATGCCAGGTTGGCCTATATCATGCCCTACAGGACCACCCAAAGAGACTCCAAAAGTAGTTGAATGAAGAAGGAGAGAACACCATTCATCAGTAAGATTCAAGTGAATGGTCCACAGAGCTGGGGGTGGAGGTGAGCTCTCAAGTACTCAGGAGGGAAAGCATAAACTCTAAACATTAGTTAGACACAGAGAGTGAGAGTGCCAGGCAAGTCAGAACTTTCCTTCTCTTCTTCCTCTTATCTTCTTCCCTCCAAGTCTCTTTCCAGGGCACAGAAACCATAAAATGGGAAGTGAGAAGAAACCCAAGCACAACTCCTGCTCAGAATGTGGGCTTCCCACCTGTCGCAGGCTTGAGTTTTGAATGAAAACAGAAGTCTTTTTTATTCTGTGGGACTGCACACTCTAATTAATAAAGTAACTTGACGTGACTCTAAAACTTGCTATCCAAAAGTACTCTAAAAAGACACTGAATAACTCAAATTTTCATTGAAAGTCTGGGAAAAAATTGCCTTGCTGAAATACATAATAAAGTGAAAAGGAAAGAAAAAAAGAAAAGTGCTCCATGATTACATACCTGGAGTCCTGTTTCTTCCGCAGACAGGTACAGTGGTCTCTGCTTACAGTTTTGCTCCCCTATCTTCCATCCTCCACCCAGTTACAAGAGATTTAAATCAGAAAACACACTACAAGAAGCTTAATTCTGGCACTGGCATTTCACTGCACTTAGAATAAAGTTCAAACTCTACTGTAGCCTGTAAGGCCATATATTGTTTTACCTTGACCTTTCTCCTCTCCTCCTCCTTTCCTAGAATTTGCTAAGTTCTTTCACCACTTAGGCCTTGGTCTGTGCTTTTTCCATCTGCCTGGAATGCTATGTCCTAAAATCTCCAGGTCTTCCATGCCATTTGGTCTCTGAAAGACTTTCATACTGACTTCTTTTGACCACTCAGTCTTAAAAAAACTGCCACAGACAGTTATCCAATCTCAGATCTTCCTTCATAGTACAACCACTATTTGAAATAATCTTATTTGTCTTTTGTGTCTCCTCACCTGTGACTAGAATGCAAAAATCTATCAAATCAGGAGTATTTTTATCTTGAATACTATTATATCTCCAGTACTAGAGCTCTGCCTAGCAGACAGTAAGTGCTCAACAGATATTACATAAAACATATAGATTTTAATTTCAAATATATTATACTGTATTTAATAACATTTATAATGAAAAGTTCCTTACTGGACCAGAAAACTCCTGAAAGGAACAATACAGAAGGCATGGGAACTAGTCCTTTAGTGAGCATTAATATTGAGGAAATTAGCCAGCAATCACACTTCTGAGGCAATGTTTTGACACAAGTTACATCAGTGTATCAGTCAGAGTTCAATCGAGAAACAAAATGACTATGAACTATGGGGCAAGAGATTTATTATAGAAATTATACCTTCCATAACTGTGGAAGGAGTGAGAAATTAATGCCTGGAAAGGAGATGTAAGAAATCAGACAAGTTGTAAACTAGTCAATCTGAGAAACCCAAGCACGTCCAGACATGTAAGCGGAACTCAGTCAGGGAAGCTGATGAAGCCTCGAACAATATCTGATGATGAGCCTGAGATCTCTCCTGGTCAGTAAATTCAGGAGCAGGCAAGAGAGCTGGGTCTGGAGCAGAGGACAGTTTAAAGGACAAGCTGAAACTAACCAGCTGTGCTCATTCTTTCAGTCACCAAAACCAGCCATTATACCCTTCAGAGAGCACTGGACCCTGTTACCTTCTACCACCCAAATCTCACGCAAGTACCACTCATTAGCCAACTCTAACCCAGAACGGTAATGGAAAGAGATCCTGGGAACCACAGGTCCAGCTTAGCTAAGTGAACAGCAATAGAATTTTATCTCACAGAGTATTAGAACTCATTTCACTTGTACATCACAGAAATTAAATAAAAGTATCCCTAAAACAAATACATCTATTATAAAGGAAATGCTGGTATTTCTTAAAACTAAAATGTAGGAAAGGTTGGAAATCAGGAATTAGAAAGCCTTCTAACCATCTCTAATCTCTGTTTTTCTCTGTGTGCCTTCACTCTTTCAGCAAAATAATTTCCATTTCTTTCTTTATGTGGTGGTAAAGTTTGCTTAAGTTTGCTTCATACAGGTAAGCCTCATGAAAACCAACAACCTTTCCTTCTCTGTTATCTTCTCTCCCTCTCAATTTCAAATTCTCAGGGAAGCCTCTCTTATTAGGTTACCTAGATACTAACCCCCAATCCAAGCAACTCTGGCCATTGAGGACTCACTGCATAAAATAGATGCCAGGGGTTCACGACTATTTTCATGTAGAAGAAATAGAACTCAGAAAATGGTGAACAAAAGTGATAAGTATCTTAAAAGGGTGTGTGCATACATATTAACAGGCAAATGTTAGTGTAAATATTTGCATCCCTGGAATAGCAGTGATATATATCTGATAAACTAATCTGGTTCTGAGACTTTTTGTAGTTTTGAATTATAAGTTTATATTTTATGCCTCCTCCTCCCATAACTAAATGGCAATAATAAATATCTGTAATTAAGAGAAAAAGCTGGGCTCCAAAAAGGTAAATGCACTTGAGATTCTAAAATGGCACAGAGGGATGAGCAGTGCTAAAGTGACAAGCCAGATCCACTTTTGATTCAGAAATAGACCTGAGGCTGGAAGTTGCTGAGGGGCAACAAGTACCAAAAGTGTCTTACCTTAAGAGAGAGAGACCAGGCTAACTACTTACGACTTGCAGCTGGGATGGAGCTCCCCTGTTCTAGAAAGAAATCTTTAAAAAAAAATCTGCTTCCTGAGTTAGATATTCCATGAATATGTGGCTTAGGGAGGCTGAAGGGCAACCAGAAATATCTCTGCAACCTAAAAACATATGCCTGGAAGCTATGAACTGATGATACAAGATCTTGTTAACCAGTGCCTTCTTTATGGATGGATACCAGGGAGAGATGCAGAGAGGGCTGAGAGAAGCAGTAAAGAGAAAAAGAGAGAATTTCCTATTTACATGAGCCTAAAACCCAACATTTCATAAGCCAAAACTGTAGCTCTCAGAGAGTCAACAAAATTAATTTAATGCAGGCAAGAGGAAATTAAAAAAAAATTAGAAAGCTTTTAAAACTAAAAAGAATAAAACAAATAAATGTGGGAGTGATATTTGAAAAGAAGGAATCCTGAAATCAAAAACGAAAACAATGACAGAAGAATTGACAAATATATATATTAGTTTTCTATTTCTGAGAAACAGATTACCACAACTTTATAGCTAAAGACAACACAGATTTATTTTCTCACAGTTTCTGCGGGTCAGGAGGCCAGGTGCAGCCTATCTCTGGCCTCCATTCTCAGGTTGTAATCATAGTGTTATCCGAGGCTATGATCTCATTGGAGCTTTGGGGTCTCTTCAAAGTTCATGAGGTTGTTGTTAAAAGTCACCTCCTTGTGGCTTTAAAAATCACGGCAATTTGCTTCTTCAAGGCCATGTGAAAGAGCATTTCCGCTGCTTCCATCTCTGATCCCTCGGCCTTCTTTAAACTGTCTCAACTGTTTAGAAACAGGCCAACCTGGAATAATCTCATTTTTCATTACCCTACATTCAACAGACTGAAGACTTTGATTACATCTGCAAAATCTCTTCAACTTTGCCATACAAGTCAACATAACATGGGAATAATACTCCATCACCTTTCCCATATTCCACTGCTTAGATCCCACCTAAACTCAAGAGAAAGAGCTTAGATGAGACATGGGTCATTGAGGGCTATCTTATAATCCTATTATAATATAAAAAATAAATACATGAATGGAAATTTTGAATATAAAAATATAACAATGGTGGGGAGATAGAAATCTAAAAAGATGGGGAAGAAACTTAGCCTGGCCACAGGGTCAGACAGACGAGGAGAGAATGGTGAAGTGGACAGTAGTGGTGAAGTCTTCATCCAGAATGCAGCGCAGAGTCACAAAGTGATTTTGTGAAAGAGTAGTTAGGAAACATGGCAAATAAAGGAATTCCAACATGAGAGTTCTGGGCTTCAAAACAAAAGTGACAGAGACACAAAATGTGAAGGTTTAAAATAGATGGGCATATTTCCAAATTGAAAAAAGAAATGAAACATTAGTCCTCAAATTCAAAGTGTTCTTTGCAAGATAAATGAAAATAAACCCATACCTAAATGCATCACTGTGAAATATAAAAACATCAAGTATAAAGAAATAATCTCAAAAGTTATCCAGAGGAAAGACAGATTATGAACAAAAGAATGAAGATTAATCAGACATAATATGTCTCATCAGCAGTAATGTATATTAAAGTAATATTGTTAAAGTGATAAAGAAAAATAACTGTCTATCTCAAATGTTAAAGCTAGGTTATGAACAACTTTTCAGACATTGAAAGACAACAAGAGTTTAAGCTACAGATACACACTGCTAGAGCTGTTGATGTGGTATTTCCCAAATTTTTTTACATAACGATGCACTTAGAACATCCAAACTACTCTATATCATATGGGGGTAATCAAGCAAGGCTGCACTCAGCTGGGAGTCCCTGGTCATCAAATCTACTGGGCCTCCTTGACCACCGAGGAGATCAGGACCACTCAGTGTACTGAGGCACACCAATTTGGAGCTATTAGCGTTACACATAATCAAAGTAAATTGTGCCCTGAAAAAATGATGAGATACTGAAAATGAAAGTGAACAGATAAATTCACACACAAAAATAAGCCTATAGCTTACTACTGGGAGAAAATATTTATAAATCATACATCTAACAAGTGACTTATATATAGGATATACAACTTTTAAATCTCAAAAATGAGAAAACAGACACCCCTCATAGGCAAATAGTTGAATATATATTTCCTCCAAGAAGATATATGGATGGCAAACAAGCCCATGGGAAAAAAGGCTCAAAATCATTAATCATTGAGAATGTGTAAATTAAGACCAGAATAGGATACTACTACAGTACAATCAGAATGGCTAAAATTAAAACAACAACAACAATAATGATAGTAATAATAGGAAAGAAGGAAGGAAGGAAACAAGGAAGAGGTAGGGAGGGAAGGAAGGAAGGAAAAATGGGGAAGGACAGGACAAAAGAGGAAAGGAAAGAAAGAAAAGCAAAAATTGACAAAGGGAAAAAAGAAAAAAAGGGCAATATCCAAAATGTTGACAAAGATGCAGAATAACTGAAATTTTCATATGTTGTATAATTAAAACAGCCACTCTGGAAATGCTTTGGCAAAGTAAAATAAACACTTATCCTTGGTATTTGCCCTAGAGAAATGAAAACATATGTTTCACACAAAAACCTGTTCAAGAATGTTTTGGCAGCATACTCATAATCACCCCAAACTTCAAACAATCTAAATGTCTTTCACTGGGCTAATGGATAAAGTGCAGCACATCCATGCAAAGGAATATTATTTGGCAATAAAAAAATTATTCATACATGCAACAACATGGCTGAATCTCAAACACATTATGCCAAATGAAAGAAATCAGACTCAAAGGTAACATATTGTATGACTGCATTTCTATCAGTTTCTAGAAAAGGAAAAACTAGGAATAAAGAACAAATCAGGGGTTGCCTGGAGTGGATGGAAAATGAGCACATGGGGTAACATGAGGGGGTTCTTGAGGTGAAGGAACTGTTCTGTGTCATAACTGTAATGGTGGTTCCACAAGTGGATGAATCTGTCAAAACTCACAAAACTGTTCAGAAATAATAATTTTACTTTATGTAACTTAAAAGTACACTGAATGGAAACTGTAGATGAACCAAAGACTTTTTCTTTTAATTTTTTAAGTGTTTGTTTTATTATTTATTTTTGAGACAGAGAGAGACAGCATGAGCAGGGGACGGTCAGAGAGAGAAGGAGACACAGAATCTGAGCTATCTGTCAGCACAGGGTCCCATGTGGGGCTCAAACCCACAAACCGCAAGATCATGACCTGAGCTGAAGTTGGACGCTTAACCGACTGAGCCACCCCAGTGCTCCATCAAAGACTTACATACTAAAATTAATGTTAAACGTTTAGAAGAAACAAAATAAAAGAAAATCTTTATGATATCATGGTTCTGATGATTCGATAATTCTAAACCTTAAAAAATTATAAATTTAATTACATAAAATTTTAGTGCTGTTGTACACAAAAGGAAAAGTTAAAAGGCAAATGACTCACTGAGAAAAAGGCATTTGCAATATCTATAAAACAAATAAAAGGTTAATATCCACAAATCAATAAGGAAAAGTCAAAGAACCCAACAGAAAAACAAAATGAACGAAATGAGTAGGCAGTTCAGTGAAAATGAAAACAAAGGGTCATTTATATAAAAATATGGCTACCCCACTAATGGTGAATTAAATACAATTTAAAGCAAGACACATTTTTTATACCAATGACTGACATAACTTAATATTTATGAAAATATGAAACTGTTTATCAGCCAAATGTACAAGCCAGAAATTCCAGTTTTATGTTTAAGAAAACTTTCTCACATATGTACAATGACACATGTATTCATATAATGCAATATTACAGTAGTTAAACTAGTGTTAAAGGTATCAATATGTTTAAATCTTAAGTCCACAATACTGAGCTAAGCCAGCAAATACTTACTTACACAATGATCAATTCACATGTAGCAATTCTCTTGGAGAGAGTGAGGGAGGGTAAAAGAAACTTGTTTGTAGATAAATGTCTGTGCAAATATAGTGTAAAATCATAATTGAGATAATAATGCTTACATTTCAGAGTAAAAGCTACTCTGCAGTTACAAGGAAGGGACAGGGAACAGGGATTTTAAATGCTTCTATAGTTTCTTCATTATGTCAAAAATTCTGACACCTGAAACCAACGTTAGACTCTATGGTAACTAACTAGAAGTTACATATAAATTTGAAACAAACGTAACAAAAATAAAAATAAAAACTTCTGAAGTAAATTTTGCCAAATGTTAAGAATCATTAAAGTCAGATGAGAGACAGGGGTTATATTATGTTTTACAATAGACATTTTTTAAAGAAAGATATATCACATGGAATTAGATTTTTATGTCCTATCTCTAATGCCTATTATCTTCCACATGTGAAGTCAATCCAACCTTTGGCCAGAGATACAAAATAGAATTCTTGGATCCCAGCAGTTTGTAAAACCAATATATAAAAAAGAAAGTATTTAATTTCCAATTATATTTATATTTCTAATCCTTAGTATATTTTTTTAAATTTGGGGTATGTTTGACAATGTCCATAATCAACAGTGAACAGAATATATACCCACATGTGAGGGGGGGGTGTTGTGAGTTTACTAAGTGGATGGGTGGTCAAATATTTGGAGACTGCTGCCGTTGGTGGTACATCTTCCGCTCTTGGGTACATTTGTGCCACTTGATAGGCAGGCTTGTATAAACATGCAGTTTCCTCCAAGAGCTACCCAGTGAAACACCCTATATTTCTATTCAGTTTGGGGTTACGTCCTGAATCTACATTTTTAACAAGCACCCCAAATAATTCTGAGGCAGATTTCAAAGAACCATAGTTGGAAAACTGCTCTAGAACAATATCTCATAAACAAGTATCACAAATAAGAAAGGTGACAGCTTAATTTCCTTAAATTCCTGCAGCAGAGAAAGCCATATGCTTTCTATATGATTTCAGTGACAGAATGTCACATTAGGCCACCTAGTCTCCATTTCCACTGACAGCAAAAGAAAAAGATATGGCTTTTAAGATAATTTCCAGACAAAGATACGTATTTTCATCTTTTTTTTCCCCATTGTGGCAGGAAAAAAAAAATGAGTGGGACTTCCTGCTCTGTGCATGTTCTTTTCAGATACGTCCCATGGTCAGAAGGTATAATTGGCATTATCCTTATTCCCTCTCCACTACAGACCATTGTGAACTTGTTAGCTGGAAGCTAGACAGGAGCAGTGGAAGAAACACCCCACGGAAGAGTCCCAAATCTTTGAAGGGGAACAATAGAGATGGGAGCTGGAGGCAAGGATGGTGATAAATAAACTACACATTAAAAACCCAAGTGCACAGCATCCCGACTTGTGGCTTCCAGGACCTTGGAGCTGACAGATCAAGAGTCACAGTGCAGAGTAGGGCTCTCCTCTTTCCCCGCTGCCCCAGGGTAACCTCTAGACTCCTTGTAATTCGTTTGCATTGCAGCTACAGTCCTCCCACCACCATGGAGAAAGGCTGTAGGAGGGTTCCGTACAATCCTTGCAGGGTCCAAAAACTCCCCCTCCCAACATGTGGGAAAAGTTTTCCCAAATGATTGGAAACAGCCTCTGTAAGAGACCACCCCACTGTACCTCTCAGCTCCTCCCAGCTCCTCTCAGCTCAGAGAGATGCAACAAATATCCAATCCCAAAATGACCTAGACCTGGTTCCACCTCCCAGCTTGAGTGCACTTTCTTTTCAATAGACTGCGTTATGCTTGCCGCTTTCCTTCTGGCTGCCTTACTGGGGCACAGATCCCCTTGTAAATCGTCCCATGGGGAATCCAAGGAACGAGACCTCCATTCACACAATGAAGACTCTCTCACTAGTAACAAACTTATCTCTGTTGATCCTCCCAACAGTTTTGTGAGATGCATATCCTCATTGCACTTCACAGATGGGATATAAAATAACAACAGACAGAATATAAACCTCAGTTGACCCAACCTTAAAGGCCTTAAAGTGGTCCATGCTCCTCCAGGGCTTTCCACAGGTGTGAACAAGTGTAAGCGCTGTTGTCCCATATCCCCAAGAAGTCCACACAGAGTGATAATTCTACAGAAATGTAAAATTCCTACAGAAAGGGGTTCAATATGACAGATTCCAGCTTGCAACTTGTTACTTTTAAAACTTTTGGGCATGCTGGGGAACATACCTTTTGGATCCAAAACCACAATTACATTTATTGGGAATTGAGAATCCAAGACTTGGGGGACAAAATCTTTCTCCACATCCTCAAATCAGCCTCTAATCAAATCATGTGGTTTGATGACCCTGATAGTCTGAAGGTTCAACATGCTCTGTAGGGTAATGCACTCCTGCACTTTTGAGTTTTTACTGCAGGACATCTGAAGAGGACTAGATCTACACTTAGGGGATCTAATTATCGCCACACTGGAATTGAGAGAACAAGAGATGTGTTTATTACCAGGCATTATGAAGCTCTTATTCAGACACAACTTAAAGCATTTATAAATGCTTCACTGGACAGGCTACTTTGCTAAATGCTGAAGAGATCATGGTAAACAATACATGCTTTTTTTTAAATGTTTATTTATTTTTGAGAGAGGGACAGAGTGAGCGGGGGAAGGCAGAAAGAGAGGGAGACACAGAATCTGAAGGAGGCTCTAGGCTCTGTGCTAACCAAGCAGGGCTTGAAATTGTGGACTGTGAGATCACGACCTGAGCTGAAGTTGGACGCTTATCCAACTGAGCCATCCAGGCGCCCCTAAACAATACATGATTTTAAAGAGTTTCCTTCAGACTATTGGTCCTTATGAGATAGAAAGATATTCAACCAAGATCCAGAATCCCTAAATTCTTGACTTACTATTACCTATAATAGTAGTATATAGTATTTAGGATATAGTATATGTATTATATAGTAGTATATAATAAAATAGCCTCACTTGCTCCTACCTGAGGCAGTAATTTGAAGGGGAAATGTTGAATAAATGCAGCTCAGACTATTTTACAAATTATATTGTTAGTTTTCAAAATATAAACTTCACTGACCTATATCTAATATGATTCAAATCTAAGAATAATCACACATTAAAATTGATCCCAAGAGGCTGAAAATACATACATGTATGCATATTCATTAAAATGTGCATATTATATATATATATATATATATATATATATATACATATTACATTATACATATAAACAAAGCCTGCTTTGATAGTGCCTTACCCTGTGATTTACTAAGATCTGGAGTAAAAGCACTTATTCTTGATTGGTCTTTCCTATTCCAACACATACAAAATGGATTATTTTAGCATCCATGTTAAAAATGAGTATTCTTTTGTGTTGAATAAGATACAAGTCCAGGAGTTTAGCCAAAATTCTACATTAAAAAAATGTTATTTCTCTGCACAAAAGAAGTTGAAGACTCTTATCTAATAAGGAATGTTCTAAGTCATCAAACTAAATTAAAGTACTTTAGGGGAAAATATGGAAGGCTCAACATAAATTTATCAGCATATGCTTTTATTAAAGTTGTAGAATAAAGCTACAGAGTTTATGGGTAACAGTGCCCTTAATCAAAGAAGTGAAGAACTATCTGCACAGAGACAGAATGTTACTATCTAATTTCTTGGTCTTTGAAGGGAGAGAATCTTGTCTTCACCATCAAGTATCGGTGTCTTTTTTTTTTTTTTTTTTGGCAAAGATTTATTTTTTTATTTTTTTTCCATAATATTTTAACCATCACCACCACCTCTTTTCCCCCCACCCCCTTCCCCTTCAACTCTCAGTTCATTCTCAGCATTCAATGGTCTCTCAAGTTCTGCATCCCTCTCTCTCCCCAACTCTCTCTCCCTCCTCCGTTCCCCCTGGTTCTCCATTAGGTCTCTCTTGTTTTCCTGCTAGACCTATGAGTGCAAATATATGGTTTCTGTCCTTCTCTGCCTGGCTTACTTCGCTCAGCATGACACCTGGCTTACTTCGCTCAGCATGACACCCTCAAGACTTACAACCTTGAGATCAAGAGTTGCATGCTCTACTGACTGAGCCAGCCAGGTACCCCCAGCATACATGTAGTATTTCAAATGTCAGATACATGATAAGACAAACACTATTTTTTTAACTTATGTTCCCCTGGGTCCCTTTTACTGAATTTCATGGTATTATCACATGCTGCTTTGGATTTGATCATTTGGAGAGAAATTTCTACTGGCAGAGACATATAAAGTTTCAGAGTTAGGTCATTATGCTTTGTTTAAGCTTATTTTAAATATGAGCTCCTCCTGGAGAAAAATGAACTTATTTTATCTAAAATATTGCTTTTATGTGCCAGAAAAGAAAGCAAAAGTGGAAAAAAGTGAACATGCATTGTACCTGAAAGAAATTACATCCATGCACTTACTAGTTAAGTATATAGATTGTACTACTCACATTTTTTTAAAACAGATTAGTTGTTTTGAAATAACATTAATTGTTAAGTAAAACTAGGACAGGAGAAAAAAATAAAGCCCAAAGCATCAAAATGCTTTATATTTTACAAAGATGACCCCAGTAATCCAGGGAGTTACCTACTGGGTATGGTCTAGGAGACAGGAGTCTACTTATCTCCCTGTCCCAGTTTTGTTTCTGTGCATTGTTGGGTATGTCTGTCTGCCATATTAACATGCGTACTTGTTTGCTTGTTGCGGCCACATCAAACTCACCTGTATACCTGCAGTAACACTTAAAAGAAAAATTTGCTGAAAAGTTTATGAATATTATTAAATAAAAATATTTTAAATGTATTAAATAGGAAACAAAATGAGACAAAATTTGCTGTAACATTTAAAGTAGAATGCTATAAATGATCCTAGCAGATCAATTATTGGCATTACCTACTTTTCTGATATAAAAAATGAAATTCAAGTATAATATACAGCAAAAAATTATTCCTAAAGGTATTTGCAGCTGAAGGAGAGCAAGTTTTACCACCCAAATTATGGTTCTTTGGCATCTTGATTATTCTTAACTGGTTATGTTTAAGAAACAGCAGACAAAGTGAAACTTTGAAGACTTACTAGGAATTACCCTTTTGTAAGAGACACTTACATTTGTAAGGGAAATATCCATTTGCAAGAGTGTCTCCCTAGCCACACCAGGAAGAGCAGGAAGACTCAACCTCTAGACACTCTTATCAATGGAGAAGGAAGGACTTACACCCCCATGGCCACAGCCCTTCTCCTTGTTTACTATTCTTTTCCTGGTAACCTCCTCATAACTGACTCTCCACCTCAACATCTTTTGTCTTTCGTCTTTTTATGAAGGTGAAGGCTTGGCCACTGATCTGGAGAGCTTACTCGGTTTTCTTGGCTTGGTCTTCCCCATGTATAAAGGATGTAAATGTGGTATTAAACTTTCATTTTATTCCTGTTTATCTTTGTATCAATTTAAATATTAGATCATCCAAAGAACCTAGAAGAAAAGGGAAAACTTTTCTACCCCTATGCAGTCATAATTTTGGTAGTTTTTTCTTGCTGACTTTATAACCATGTAAATCAACGACAGTAAAAAATTCCATTTCGTAGTTATAGTTTATCTTTTTGGACTTGTAAAGATCTGAATATCCTGGACATCTTATTCAAAATAGTGTTATTAGCTGCTACCCAGTAAATGCTGATTTTGCTATGTAAAAGCATATCTTAAAATATTAAGTTGTTAAATCATAAGCTGGAAATTTAAATCTTGCTTCCTTTGCAGACTTGAAAAGATGCCTTCCCTACATGTTAATGACCATATCAGTTTATATGACAAATGGATGTTTAAGTGGAGTGGAGAATTTTAAGAGATGCTTTTCACATAAATAAACACTGATGAGAGAGCGTGGGGAAAGCTGAGGGTAAAGTACAAGCTAACAGCACCATATGACCCCCTCACCCCCACACACACCCCACCCAACATGGGGTATGTGTGATATTCCTCAGACACTCCTGGGTGCCCAAGAACAGGGGAAAGGAAGGAAAACAAATAGTTAACTGATAGAAATTACAGTTATGCAGGAGATGAATCTCCTTCAGTTTACAGATAACTTAGTAAACTGCAAGAAGAAGCCAATCATGGGGTGTCTGGTGGCTCAGTAGGTTAAGCATACAACTTTTTGTCTCCGGTCATGATCTCACTGTTTGTGGGTTTGAGCCCTGCGTCAGGCTTTGTGCTGACAGCTCAGAGGCTGGAGCCTGCTTAAGATTCTATGTGTCTCTCTCTCTGTCCTCCCCGACTTGTGCTCTGTCTCCTCTGTCTCTTAAAAATGAATAAATGTTAAAAAAAATTTTAACAAAAATAAAAAGGCAATTTTATCCATACCCTAATCTCCAGAAATCTATAGACTCCATTTCTTGAAGCCCTAATATCACCTTCATCTAGATGTAAGGAGATTTAAGTGCTTGCTATTGTGATGTGGGAAACAAAGGCAAACGAAAAATTAAATTCCCAGGGTGCCTGGCTGGCTCAGTTGGTTGGGCATCCGACTTCGGCTCAGGTCATGATCTCGCAGTCTGTGGGTTCCAACCAGTGTAGGACTCTGTGCTGACAGCTCAGAGCCTGGAGCCTGCTTTAGATTCTGTCTCCCTCTCACTCTGCACCTCTCATGTTCATTCTCTGTCTCTCTCTCTCACTCAAAATAAAATAAAGACATTAAAAAAAATTTTTTAAAGAAAAGTTAAATTCCCATACTGCTTATAGCTGACAGACAAGTACTTGAAACCGGCAGGGTGACCTTCCTCTAGGAGCTCAGCTGTCTCAATGATGACACTTTACTAGGAGCAAAAAGAAATCTTGGCTTAACATTATCCTGATTCCCCCCCCTCCCCCGCCAGGAATCTGTAAGTCTAAATTAACATATAAAAATTTCTTTGGAAACTTCCTTTATTTCAACTCCCCCAAGATATATTCTGGCAACCAAACTCCAAGCTTACAGCCCCCTGATATACAACTGAGGAGTCTCATGATTGAGGTTTTACCAAACAGTAATAAATGGCATTTTCCTAGCAACAGCTAGGCCCTCAAGGTCCTAGAAACCTTGCTTCCAAAATCCCTTAGAGACTTATCATGTCCCTAACTCCCTCCCAACCTGACGGTATGTAATCAGTTACCCGCCACAACTCCAGCACAGCTCCTTCTGCCCATGTGTCCTGTCCCCACACTTTAATAAAATCACCTTTTTGAACCAAAGACGTCTTCAAGAATTCTTTCTTGGCCGTCGGCTCTAGACC
Source organism: Suricata suricatta (assembly GCF_006229205.1). NCBI lineage: Eukaryota > Metazoa > Chordata > Mammalia > Carnivora > Herpestidae > Suricata > Suricata suricatta. The sequence goes on from NC_043707.1 coordinate 61,033,065, forward strand.
CCCCCCCACACACACACCATCACACTAAAACTTCATCAAAAACTACATATTTCTCAATGTTATTATGAATGTAGAACATGTGGAATAGAAGAGGTTCAACAAACAACCTTTTATATGTTTATGAGAAACAAAGTATATGCCATTTCTTATAATTTCATTATGTGCTATGTTGAATGTTTTATATAAGTATCCATTATCAACTGTATCTTTACATGGTCCCTAGAGACAATAATTATCATAATGATTATTCACTATTTTATAAATATGAAAACTGAGATTTGAAGATGTAACAAGAATAAGCCAGGTAGTAATTTAGGGATTTGACTTCGAGAGTTGTGCTCTAAATCTTCCCAGGCAAAGGCAAAGTTGATAGTTGTTTTTCTGAAATAACCAGAAAGAGCAATAGAACATGAGAAATGGAACAGCGAGAAGACTGAACCCTTTAGATGATGTAACACATAGAAATAGTAGCAAAGGTTTCAGTTATGAATACAGAAACCATGCCAAATAGAATAAAAAGCACAGCATACTTCTGTATCTTTAAAATTGCTTGCATTGTTCCTGTTTTAACATGGAGTACAAAGCACCAGAAGGCATCAAGTGAAAGATATATCTTTTAATGTGAAGTTAAAATCAAAGTAAACCTGCTATTACTGATCATACCTGTCAGTCAGATTGGATTTTTTTTTTAATTTCTGGTTTAAGGCTGATACATGAAGATAAATGGCACATAAAATTTGTTCAGTGGTGTGGGTTCCTTAGAGTGAAATAAAGAAAACAACAGTAACACTTACTTATTTGCATTCATTGAAAACTTATTTCTTTGTGTTTACTCCTCCAGATATCTAATGAATACTTATATGTTCTTACCAGGTTTTTTACTTTACAAAAACTAACAACTGAAAAGAATATCCAGAAGGAAGAAGAAATAAAGGAGGCACTAATGTCTACAGGTTCTTGTATTTTTCAACCCTAATGAATGTTCACCCTGTAGGTGTAATGTGTTCCATTATTTAAAAGAAAAAGATAATAAAAACCATTTTCCTATGCTTTTCACCATTGATGAAAACATAGCTTACTTGAGATTTCTTGATTATTTACTTCAATTGACATTTCAATATAACATGAAAATTATATTTATAGTTTCCTCATAACATCTTTGGCTCTATTTTCCTGATGAAAAAATATAAAAGTTGGCAGACTTTGGTTTTCCTGAAGAGAACTTTCCCAACCCATGAATTTGTAATTCTTTAAATTTTTCTAATGCTTCTTTATTTTTGAAAGACAAAGAGAGACAGAGTGCAAGTGGGGAAAGGGCAGAGAGAGGGGGAGACAAAAATCTGAAGCAGGCTCCAGGCTCTGAGCTGTCAGTACAAACCCCTATCCTAGACTCAAACTCATGAACCCATAAGACCATAGTCAGAAGCTTAATTGACTGAGCCACCCAGGGGCCCCAGAATTTGTAATTATTTAAAAGCAAAGGACTTTAAAAGTATGTATTTCCCAGTTTACTAGCAAACTGGCTAATTAACACATGAACTACAATGATTGCTGGCATTTATACAGAAAAGGAGTCCATCTTGAGCATTAACACTAATCAGTTAAGAATGGCCATAGGTTTCCATTAGAAAAGTATGGTGGTCAATAACAGATTTCAGAATGGGTGTGAGAGAGAGGAATCTCAGGAGGAAACACTACCAGTTTACCTACAATTGTTAAGGGATGAATGGAGAAGTGGGGTGGGGACTTAGAGAACTTAAGCATACACAGTCCCTCCAAAAAGGTGAAATTGAACAACCCATTCCGAGTCAGCTTCAAACCCTATCAAGGAAAGGCAAAGAGGAACAACATCAAGGGGAAATCTAATATTTTATGACACAAAATTTGTGAAGATATCATCGAGGTATTATGAAAAATTTTAAAAATCATTTTATGTGAGAAACACATCAACCTTACTGTTTTTAGAATCTTCAGATCATCCTTTAATATTTTCCTTAGATATATAAACTAAGCTCAAAGAATATTATTACCATCACTATCACTACTACTACTGCTACTACTACTACTACTACTACTAGAACCACCACTACTACTAATACTTTTAATAAAATTACATTATAGCAGCTATCTATTTATTTCTTACATAGCATTTATATTGAGTAAGCAGGAATCTTGGGGTACAATTACAAATAAATTTTTGTCTACCCATGTTTCCAACTCAAACTCATTTTATGTAAATAGTCGTTTTCCTACCTCTGTAAAACCCACAGGAATCTATACAGCATTCCTGATCACTCTAAGATAATAAAAGCACTTTAAAAAATTAAGTATTTTAGTTAATGTAGCTGAGTTGGATAGTTTGATAGTATAGAGGCCAAGGCAGGCCATGAAAGTTGGGCCACTTTGGCATGAACATTATTTTGAGTTAAAAGCAATCTAAACTCAGTAGATTTCAAAAAGTTCCTTACCTCCCCTCAACTTCCTGCTTTACTAGAAAGAAACTATTACCAGAGATTCCTCTTTACCCAGGAAAGTTATGTGAATAGGGCATCTTTGTTTCCCAAATATCTCCTTTTATCTTCTGGCTAATGGTCTCTCTCCCCTTTGTACCTTTGGACCCCTGCCTATCTCCTTAGCTCATAACAAAGCATCTTTGCTAACCTGTCTCATGTCAATTTGATTCTAAGTCCCGCTGGAAGGATGTTAAAGCACAGAGGAAATTCTTTATCAACAATAGGAAATTATATGCATGGATTATTTTATATCTCTAACTTTTTTACATTTTCTTGGGTCCCTATTTTCTGACATCAATTTAACTTTTTAAAAATTTCTCTATTAAATTTACCTTACCAAATGCATAGGGCTTTATAACCTGCATTGAATTTTATCTACCTGTACCCCATGGCAACACCAAGAGAGCAAAATTAATTTATCAAACCTAAAACTTAGCCTATTTCACAATGGAAGATCATCAAACATGACTGCTGGTAGCATTTTTATCAAAGGTTTGAATATCATTAGACTTTCATCAATAAGGTATAACTGTGTTATTTACTTATTTATTTTAGGTATAGTCACATTTAAAATGCACCTTTAAGATTTGCCTACCAATGTGAGTGGTTAGACCTTCTAACTGGTAGCACTTTTTAAGCCAATAATCCAAGAAGGTGATGCCCACATAAAGAGAGCAGTCTTGCTGAACTGAGCAGATAGAATGACAGGGCGACCGAAATGACCAAAATTTGTAGGACAGGGCTTCAGAGAAGCAGGTACTGTAAAGGAGAACCTCAGGAGTCTGACTGTTTTTCACATGTCCCTAACTGAGGACTGGGTGTGTTCTTAACTGACACCTAACACAAGACCACACAAAGCCTCAGAGTGGCTGCTCTGAAATTAAGAGCTAAATGGAGATATGGCAATTATGCAGATATGGAAAACTTTTATAGTTAGGACCATCCAGAGAGTGATGAAGTCTTACTGGATACCTATGGCATTCAGTTGAGACATTGTAAGACTATGCCTCAGGATCAAAAGCTATAACCTAGAGTGAGGGCCATGTCACTCTAACATACCCTAACACTAAGCCTGCCAAAATCAAGAATACCCTAATGGTAATATAACTGCCTCCCAGGACAAAAATAAACAGCCTTTAAGGGAAAATAGCACAATTCAGTTCCCTCCAATGTATCATTAACAATGACCAGCATACATTTAAAACTTACTAGATATGGGAAGAAACAGCAAAATGGCTCCCAAATTAAGGGGAAAAACACAGTCAATAAAAAACACAGAAGATATGACCCAGAAAACTTGAAATTCATAAACAAAGACTTTAAAACTACTTTTATGAATATGTCCGAGGTCTTAAAAGAAAAGATAGGGGTGCCTGGGTAGCTCAGTTGGTTAAGCGGGTGACTTCAACTCAGGTCATGATCTCAAGATCTGTGAGTCACACCCCACTTTGGGCTCTGTGCTAACCACTCAGAGCATGGAGCCTGCTTCAGATTCCGTGTGTGTGATTCTCTCTCCGCCCCTCCCCTGCTTGCTCCCTGTCTCTGTCTCTGTCTCTCTCTGTCTCTCTCTCTCAAAACTAATAAAAATTTTTAAAAATTTAAAAATTGAAAAAAGATAGATATATGAATAAACAGCTCAGTAATGCAAACAAAGATTTTTAGGATCCAAAGTACCATATTTGAAAGGAAAAAGACAATCACTGTACAGGTTTAGCAGCATATTGGAAATTGCAGAAATTATTATTGATTTTTAAGACAGATTATAAGAATTACCTGATCCAAAAATCATGGTGCAGAAAGATGATAAACAGTTTCAGTAACCTGTGAGACAATACTGATCAATGAATCCAAAGCTTTTAAATTAAAAAAAAAAAACGACAGCTAGATGTATCACTGCCAAGTTATATAATCCAAACATGAAGAAAAATCATAAAAGCAGCTAGAGAAGAGAGAAGTTAAGATGGCAGAGCAGCATGGAGACCCTCCACTTGTCCCATCCCTGAAATGCAGCTAGATCAGCACGAAACCATTTTGTACACTTAGGAAATTGATCTAAGGCTTAACAGAACAATCTGCATAAGTTGAGGCACTGAACTCAGCAGGTATGTGGTGCAGAAAAAAGCCACCAACAATAAGGAGCTCTTTTTGTGGAGAGAGAGCAGAGAAAGGGGTAGAGTACAGCACATCGAAAGAGGGCAGGAAAAACCCTCCCTCAAAAGTAGTTGGAGAGAGAGAAATAATGAAAACACTCAAAGAGGACTGAACAAGAAATCTGTTCCCCAGTCATTGACAGGAAGAAAGAAGAGGGTTTCAAAACCACCAGTATTCTATAAAGAGTGAACAGAGTCTGAAGTTTCAGAGCTCAGTGCTTGGCGATGTTCTCGTGAGGAAGAAGGGCAAATCCCCAGGAGCAGGCAGCAGGGTCTGTGGGTCCTTCATGCCACATGGGGATAAACAGTTCCCCTGCTCAGAACATATTTGGTATAGGTCATATAGCCTCCCAATAGGCAAACATTCCTCAGGTCCAGAGAGCAGCCATCTTTGCTAGTATTGGGACAAAGACACCAGAGTGTGGTGAAACCTGGTGCTGGTGGTATGTTGTGATTTGTCATAATCTCTAAATCTCTGTCACTGAATAATCACACAAATGTTTTCTGGAGCAAGCCAGGACCCCGTCATTGATCAGTGAGACCCTTCCCTAGGCAGTTGGTCCAAGCCACAGGGATCTCTAAAGTGTGGGGTGAAACACAACCCCATCTAAGATAAAACTCTGGAGGGAGATGTCACCTAGCAGATGGAAGGCTTGAGCATGGACAAGGTAGAGGGTTGTGGAGTAGACAGAGAAACAAGACAAAGGAGGACTGCTTTACTGCATGTCACTTAGAGTGCCAAGTTCCTGTACCAAAGACTAGGGAGCTGGAATGAAGCCATTTCCACCAGTGCATACTCACACAGATCCATCCCAGTAAGCTAAGTGGAGCCCCACCTAGTGGAGAAGAGAGCCATTACACCGAGCCCCGCCTGACTGTGCCCTCCAAGCACATCCCAAGTCTTCTATCGGCTATGAATGCACAAACTATAGACTGCTTCATAGTTTCAGTTCTAAGGGAAACTGGGTGTAACTTCGGGTTTCATTCTGTTTGCTGGTCTGTTTATTAGTTTGATTTTCTTTTGTTTCTGATTTTATTTAAATTGTTTCTTTTCCCCTTTTTTGCTTTTTCTTGGATACAGAAAGAAAAACATTTATTTTTATTTTCTTTTAATTTTTAAATTTATTTCTTTTACTATTTTTACTTTATTTTTATTTTTTACCTCGTTTATACTACTTCATTTTTCTTATTTCATTTTATTCTATTTTATTATATAACTTTATTTTTCTCTTAACCTTTTGTTTTTCTTTTCCCGCTTTTCTTTTTCTCTAATCTATCAAGCTTTTTTCAACAAGCATACCAAAACACACCTAGGATCTAGCTTCCTTTATTTGATTTTTGTTTTGTTATCAATTAGTTTTGAATTTTTAATTTTATTAATTTTCTCTCTTCCTTCAAAATGACAAAATGAAGAAATTGACCCCAAGAGAAAGAACAGAAAGAAATGACAGCCAGGGGTGAATCAATACAAATATAAACAAGATGTCTGAACTAGAATTTAGAACTATGATAATAAGAATACTAGCTGTGGTCGAAAAAAGCATAGAATCCCTGTCTACAGATATAAGAGAAGTAAAATCTAGTCAGGGCAAATTAAAAATGCTTTAACGGAAATGCAATCCTGAATGGATACCCGGATGGGAAGGATAGACAAAGCAAAGGCAAATCTGTGATATAAGAGACAAAATTATGGAGAATAATGAAGCAGAAAAAGAGGGAAACTAAGGCAAAAGAGCAGGATACAAGAATCAGAGAATTCAGCGACTTATTACAAAGGAATAACATCTGAATCATAGGAGTCTCAAAAGATAAACAGAAAAAGGGGAAGAAGGTTTATGTGAGCAAATTATAGTGAAAAACTTTCTAAATCTGGGGAATGACACACATCAAAATCCAAGAAACACAGAGAACTCCTGTTAGATTCAACAAAAACCTACCATCAACAAGGTGTATCAAAGTCAAATTCACAAAATACAGGCAAGGAAAGAATCACGAAAGTAGCCTGCGGGGTGGGGGGATAGTCCTTAACCTATAAGGGAGAGAGATGAGGTTCATAGCAAAACTATCCACAGAAACTTGGCAGGCCAGAAAGGAGAGGATATATTCAGTGCATTGAATCAGAAAAATATGCAGCCAAGAATTCTTTATCTAGCAAGGCTGTCATTCAAAATAGAAGGTGAGATAAAGAGTTTCCAAAACAAAAACCAGAAGAATTTGTGACCATTAAACCAGCCCTGCAAGATGTTTTAAGGGGAACTCTTTGGAGAAAAGATGAAACAAAACAAAAATGACAAAAACAAAACAAAAACAAACAGAGGACCAGAGGTAACCAATAGAAACACCAACTCTACAGGAACCAAAATGGCACTAAATTCATAAATTTCAGTGCTCACTCTAAATGTCAACGGACTAAACACTCCAAATAAAAGACATTGGGTATCAGAACAGATAAGAAAAGAAGACCCATATATGCTGCTTAAAAGGGACCCATTTTAGACCTAAAGACACATGCAGATTGAACGTAAGCAGATGGGAGAACCAACTATCATGTTAATAGTCATCATAAGAAAGCCTGAGTAGCCATACTTATATCAGACAATTTAGACTTTAAAATAAAGATGATATCAAGAGATGAAGAAGCGCATTATCTCATAATTAAGGGGTCTATCCACCAAGGAGACCTAACAGTTATAAATATTTATGTCCCAAATGTGCAATACCCAAATATATAAATCAACTAATTAGAAACATAAAGAAACTCATAGATAATAATCCTTTAACAGTATGAGACTTCAATACACCACTTAGAGCAAAGGACAGATCATCTAAGCAGAAATTCAACAAGGAAAAAATGGCTTTGAATTACATGCTGGACTAGATGGACTTAACAGATACATTCAGAACATTTCATCAAAAAGCAGAATATACATTCTTCCCCAGTGAACACAGAACAACATTCTGCAGAATAGATTACATACTGGGACACATATCAGCCCTCAACAAGTACAACAAGATCGAGATCATACCTTGCATATTTTCAGACCAAAAGCTATGAAACTTGAAATCCACCACAAGAAAACATTTTGAAAGATCATAACTACTTGGAGATTAATGAACATCCTACTAAAGAATGAATGGGCTAACCAAGAAGTTAAAGAGGAAATTAAAAAATACACAGAAGCCAATGAAAATGAAAACACAACAGTCCAAAACCTCTGGGATGCAGCAAAGGTGGTCAAAAGAGGGAAGTATATAGCAATCCAGGCCTTCCTAATGAAGGAAGAAAGGTTTCAAATACACAGCCTAACCCTACACCTTAAAGAGCTGGAAAATAATAGCAAATAAAGCCTGAAACCAGCAGAACAAGGGAAAGAATAAAGATTAGAGCAGAAATCAATGATATTGAAATTAAAAAAAAAAACAGATCAATGAAAGCAGGAACTGGTGTTTTGAAACAATTTACCAAATTGATAAACCCCTAGCCAGACTGATCAAAAAGATAAAGGAAAGGACCCAAATAAATGAAATTATGAATGAAAGAAGAGAGATCACAACCAACACCACAGAAATACCAACAATAATAAGAGAATATTATTGGCAACTATATGCCAACAAATTAGGCAATCTGGAAGAAACAGACAGATTCCTAGAAAGATATAAACTACCAAAACTGAAACAAGAAGTGGAAAATTTGAACAGACCCATAACCAGTAAAGACACTGAATCAGTAATCAAAAGTCTCCCCAAAAAACAAGATTCAAGGGCTGGATGGCTTTCCAGGGGAATTCTACCAAACATTTAAAAAAGGAGTTATTACCTATTATTCTGAAGTTGTTCCAAAAAATAGAAATGGAAGGAAAACTTCCAAACTCATTCTACTAAACCAGCATTATCCTGATTCCAAAACCAGACAAAGACCCCACTAAAAAGGAGAACTACAGACCAATTTCCCTGATGAACATGGATGCAAAATTTCTCAACAAGATAGTAGCAAACCGGATCCAACAGTACATTAAAAAATTTATTCACCACAATCAAGTGGGGTTTATTCCTCGGATGCAGGGCTGGTTCAATGTCCACAAATCAATGTGATACATCACATTAACAAAAGAAAGAGTAAGAACCACATGATCTTCTCAACAGATGCAGAGAAAGCATTGACTAAATACAACATCCTTTTTTGGTAAAAACCTTCAAGAAAATAGGGATAGAAGGATCACATTTCTAGATCATAAAAGGCATATATGAAAGACCCACCGTTAATATCATCCTCAATGGAGAAAAGCTGAGAACTTTCCACCTAAGGTCAGGTACATGACAAGAATGTCCACCCTCAGCAATATTATTCAACATAGGGTTGGAAGTCCTAGCCCCAGGAGTCTCAGCAATCAGACAATACAAAGGAATAAAAAACATCGAAATCAGCAAGGAGAAAGTCAAACTATCACTCTTTACAGATGACATGAGATTCTATATGAAAAACCCAAGGGATTCCACCAAAAAAAAAATGCTGGAACTGATCCATGAATTCAGCAAAGTTGCAGAATATAAAAACAATGCACAGAAATCAGTTATATTTCCTATACACCAATAATGAAGCAGCAGAAAGAGAAATCAAGAAATCAATTGCACCAAAACCCATAAAACACCTAGAAATAAACCTAACCAAAGAGGTGAAAATCTATACACTGAAAACAGAAAGTGCATAAAAGAAACTGAAGCTCACACACACACACACACACACACACACACACACACAAATGAAAAACATTCCATATTCATGAATTAGAAAAATAAATATTATTAAAATGTCCATACTGCCCAAAGCATCTACATATTCAATGCCATCCCTATCAAAATAACACCAGCATTCTTCACAGAGCTAGAAAAAAACACTTCTAAAATTTATATGGAACCAGAAAAGACCCCAAATAGCCAAAGCAATCATGAAAAAGAAAACAAAGTGGGAAGCATCACACTTTTGGACTTCAAGCTGTATTAGAAAGCTGTAATCATCAAGACAGTATGGTACTTGCACAAAAACAGACAGATCAATAGAATACAGAACCCAGAAAGTACCCTACAGCCCAGCAATTGCACTACGAAGTATTTATCAAAGGATACAAAAATGCTGATTCAAAGGGGCACATGCCCCCCAATGTTTACAGCAGCACTATCGACAACAGCCAAAATATGGAGAGTCCAAATGTCTATCAACTGATGAATAGATAAAGAAAATGGTGTGTGTGTGTGTGTGTGTGCGCGCACACACACACACACACACACACACACACACACACAGAGAAATATTACTCGGCAATCAAAAAGAATGAAGTCTTGCCATTTGCAGCAATGTGAATGGAACTAAAGTATATTGTGATAAGCAAAATAAGTCAGTTAGAGAAAAACAAGTATCATATGATTTAGCTCATATGTGGAGTTTACAAAACAGATGAACATAAGGGAAAAGAAGCAAAAATAATATAAAAACAGAGATGGCGACAAACTGTAAGAGCCTCTCAAATATAGAGAAGAAACTGAGGGTTGCTGGAGGGATATTGGACGGGGGATGGGCTAAATGGGCAAGGAGCATTAATGAGGACACTTGTTGGGATGAGCACTGGATGTCACATGTAAGAGAGGAATCACTAAATTCTATTCCTGAAATCATTACTGGACTGTATGTTAACTTACTTGGATTTAAATTTAAAAAATTTTTTTAAGTTAAAGGGAAAAAAAAGTAGCCAAAGAAGAAAGACATCCTATGTATAAGAATAATGATGAATCTAATCAGAAACAATGGCACCCCAAAAATAAACTGTTATCTTTAAATTACTGCAAGCAAACCAGATTTCTATATCCAGTGAAAATTTTCTTCAAATATGCAGAACAATAAAGACATTTTTCGATAAACTAAAGCTCAGAGTATTTGCTTCTAGGAAAGCTATGTTACAACACTGGAGAAAGGGGGAAAATGATTCAATATGGAAATTTGTACTTACAGAAAGGATGAATAACATGAAATAATAATGTAGCTAAATATTATTTTAAACTTTTTTTTGAAAAAGACAGTTACTATTTAATCACAAACTAACATTTTATTGTGTGGTTTATAATGTACATGGAACTAAAATATGTGACTACATAATACAATGGATGAGAATAAACAATACATTATTTTTGGGTATTTATATTTTTAATAACTAATATAATATTCATTCTAAACACACTGTAGTTAAGAATGCATATTATAATGCTTAGGGCAGCCACTGGTTAAAAAGTTCCAAATAAGGAAACAATATAAAAAATCAATTTACACAAAAAGCAGGAAAAGATAAAATAGAGGAGATAGACAGAAAAGACTGATTGAAACCCAACTATATTAGTAACTACATTAAATGTAAATGAAGTAAACAATTCAACTGAAGTCAGAGATTTTCATAAGGAATAAAAAGTTACTACTGTATTGGATGCCTGGGAGGCCAGTTAAGCATCTGACTCTTGATTTTGGCTCAAGTCATAATCTCACGGTTTGTGAGTTTGAATCCCACATCGGGTTCTGCACTAGTGCAAAGCTTGCTTGAGATTCTCTCTCTCAGTCTCTCTCTACCCCTTCCCTGCTTGGACTCTGTCAAAAAAAAAAAGTTATTGCTGTCTACTACTGTTATGTTTTTTTACAAGAGATATTTTAATATAGTAATTTTTTTAATGTTTTATTTATTTTTGATACAGAGAGAGACAGAGCATAGAGGTGGAGGGGCAGAGAAAGAAGGAGACACAGAACTGGAAGCAGGCTCCAGGCTCTGAGCTAGCTGTCAGCACAGAGCCTGACGTGGGGCTTGAACCCACAAACGTGAGATCTGACCTAAGCTGAAGTCGGAGGCTTAACCGACTGAGCCACCCAGGCGCCCCACAAGAGATATTTTAAACCAAAATTTATTACACACCTATGATGTGTGGAGTACTTTGTAAATGCATTTATGTATCTAAAAAAGGTGTGATAATCTTAATCAGTTGAGGTCATAAAATCCAGAAAGGAGTTAGATAAGGGAAAATACCATTTAGAAACACATGAAACAATGAAGCCAATCAGATCTTTCTTGAATGCCAGACACTGAGTAGGCTTTTAATTCCCTAATGACAAATATATTGAGCCTCTTTTCATATGATTTTTTTGCCATCTATGTATCATGTTTGGTGAAGTGTCATTATCTTTGCCCATTTTTTAATTGGTTTGTATTTTTCTCTTTTGTTTTGATTCTTACTGTCTAGTTTTAAGAGTTCTTTGTTAATAATTGGTGTTTTAATTTTAATATTTTGGTGCTTACTGGAGGAACTCATATTAATCATAGCCATCCATTTTTTAATTTTATGTTAGGGTGTTTTTTTGCATTATTAACTGCTTAATATGATGCACCTACCACCAAGAACATTTTAGTAATACTTTCATACATACAACTGATAATTTCACTGCTGATCACCTAATCATGAAGCACCAAGCACACTCCCTGGCCTCTTTTAATATTTTTTCACTTCTCCACTGAGGAACTACTGTTTAGCCTATATAATTTTGGTCAAACTGGTACCTGGGTACTGCCTCCTTCCAGTCAAACTGCCCCAAAAGAAAAGCAGAGCAGAACTATGGGTTGTGTGTCTAGCAGCAGCAACCACGGGAGATTTTTTTTTCTAAACATACACACACTCACACACACACACACACACACACACACACACAAAGAAAGCAAAAGGTTCACAAATACAGTAGAAGGTTATTCACCAAGTAGTTCTTCAGACACATATAATCCATATTTTGATGATTTCATATTTTACAATCCCCCAAATAATACTTTAAAGTGCTTCACTTTTTATCTACATCCTCATAAATCACTCTTGCTTCAAACTGATAAAAGTGAAGGGGAAAAACACTGCAGTCATTTTTCTGAAACTTTGGGTTTTTTTGCTAGTCTGTGAGAGACTGTGGGAACTTTCCTAGGCCTCTTTTACAAGGTGTAAGAGGCAGTGTAGCAAAGTTGTTAGGAGTCTAGGCTTTGAGGCAGATTGCTTGGACTCTTACCAGCTACATGATACTTGAGTAGTTGTAGCCTTGAAAAAATTTCTTAACTTCCTTGTATCTCAGTTCTCTACTCTCTAAAATGAAAAAAATAATGGTATCTACTTCATGGACCTAATATGAAAATAAAATGAGTTAACACTTTGTGATAGAGAGAGAACACCATTCAATATCAGAAATGAAAAAGATTAGTAATCTATTTTATCCTGAATTAATGAGGGTCTATGTTGGCTCATATGTAGACTCTATGTAGACTCACTGAGCAAACAAATAGCCGAACTTTTTTAGGATACTTAAGAAGTGCTCAATTTGAGGACATCTTATTAAAGAGGCAAAAGTTATTAACATTGGCCATGGAAATGCGGTTTGTGCTGTTAGAGTGGGTTGGCTTTCAGTCACTGAAAACAGCCCATCACTGATTGGCTACCCTTGCATTTGTGATGCTATCACTAGTTTGTTGGCTTTCAGCCGCATGTTAAATAAAACAAACTGTCATTTATTGATTAAATAAGTTTAACACCAGCTCTGGTATACTTGTTGCCATGGTTAAACTGTCATTTTTTCCCTGCAAGCTTGAGGAATTCTTTGTTTTTAACTTAGATGCCATGCACGTAATATCACTCAATGAACATTATTTACCATTGTGTGGGAATTGTGATTTGATTAACAATCAATAGCTGAGGATAGTAAATCTTTAGCACATTTTTACTTCCAAGTCATAAATTTCTAATTGCATAGGCAGTGTGAAGAATTTAGAAGCATAATTACAGCCTCTTTGGTCTTCCTAGAAAGTACAGTAGTCCTATCCATTGATACAGCTAGTGTTTTCATGCAGAAGTTCATGGCTACACAAATGAATGGGTAGGAAAAAGATGAAATATTGACCTGGCTAAGAACTATTATGGGTTATAATATGTCATATTGTACATTTATATGGTATCCTTTATATGAACTTTATGAGGAGAACAAGGAAGTTATTTCCTTTGGATAGTTTCCCTATATATACAGTTATATTAGACTTACCCAAAAGGAAGGATTCTGTGAAGACAGAACCCAAGCTAAAGCTGCAGAAAATAGTGTAGCCAAAGGTATGGTTGTATTAATATGTACAATATATTGTATGTACTTAATATTTAATTGTATTATTATATGTATTTAGTATTTAAATTTTTTTTTTATGTTTCGTATTTATTTTTGAGAGACAGAGAGAGACAGTGCAATAAGGGGAGGGTCAGAGAGAGAAGGAGATACAGAATCTGAAGCAGGCTCCAGGCTCTGAGCTGTCAGCACAGAGTCTGACACAGGGTTTGAATCCACAAACCACGAGATCATGACCTGAGCCAAAGCTGGATATTTAACCGACTGAGCCACCCAGGTGCCCTGTATTTAGTATTTTATATTTATTGTAAACCTCATTCTAAAATCACACACAAATTGAGGCTTTCTTTTTCTTTTTTATTTATAATTTTGCAAGAATACTTGATATAATTCTTTGTGGGTTACAAAGCGGAGAAATAGGCAGAAGGAACTTTACTAAATCTTTATCATATTCTAAATTCCTAACAGCCCCTTGTACAAACTAAGCAGTATTTTTTTTCTTGTTGTTACTCTTTGTACTCAACTATTAAAATGTACTCTATGCATCTCTTTCAATAATTTTCATTAATCATCATAAAACCACTAAAATGTCCATTAATATTTCATTGATAAAAAATTGAAATAATTTTTCAAATACTAAGAAAGTTAAAGTCTTATAGATAGTGATGATCTTCCAATAAATCACATAAATCTGAAGAGCCTGCGTAATTTCTTTCTCTTTTTTTCTAAAGGACCATCCTTTTTATAATTTTTTTAATGTCTATTTATTTTTGAGAGAGAGACAGAGACAGAGTATGAGCAGGTAAGGGTCAGAGATAGAGGAAAACCCAGAATATGAAGCAGCCTCCAGGCTCTGAGCTGTCAGCACATAGAGCCTGACGTGGGGCTTGAACCCATGAACTGTGAGATCATGACCTGAGCTGAAGTCAGACACTTAACTGACTGAGTCACCCAGGCATCCCTAATGTCTTTCTCTCAATCTTGTGAGGAAACCTAAGCATTTCAATTGTTTCTTTGGAAGAACTGTCTCTGAAGAATTTCTTTAAAAATTGGAGGCTTCTATATTGCTTTGCACAATAAGATATGTATAAAATTACAATTCAAAATCACATGTTGTTAATCACCCAAAAATAATTTAACAAGATTAAAAAAGAAAGAGAAATATCTTGACTCTGCAATATAAGGCAATTCTAAATAATTTTCCCATTAACATATGTATATGTTGTGAGTGATAATGAATGTCTAAGGTGATGAAACATAACTATGATGTAGTGAGGTGTTGTCAAGATTTTTTTTTTTAATTTCCAATTAGTGTTTGGAAAGCTTTCACTACAATGTCATCAGCTATAGGCCCGTGTGAAGGCATTTTCACTGCTGACGAAACCAGGAAAATTTTATGTCTTTCCAAGACTTGCAGAAAGTGAGAAATGTAATATTGCATGTAGACTTTCTCAGGATGGTAAATGACATTTAAAAAAATTAACTTTTGTTTCATTGACTTTGCATTAACTCATAGATCATCTCTGTTGCTCGTCAGCAAGGTGGTAATTAATGAGAGATAACATATTTTTCTGTCCTAAATTTAAACTGTTTACTGTGTTACTATATTTAGATATTGTTAATGTTACAGATAATTTTTAGCTCGCCCCTAAGGAGGAGACAATATCAGGAGTTGGTATCTCAAAGGTCAAGGACAATTTCTTTCATATCAGGAGAAACTAGACTTCATGTATGTCTCTCTATAGTTCAAACGCTTGTCTAGTTAATTAAATATTGGTGATTTCCCCAAGTGTTACAGGCCACAAACAAGACATTGAAATAATGACATAACTATGCATATACTAATATTTCCCCTTAATCCAATAATATTAATCAAATATATTAAAAAATGAGTTTAAAGAAAATCCAATAATTTGGCAAAACATGTAATCTTAATTTTATCTCAGAAATTATCTTTTAATGAGCCAACTGCATTAAGGTATTTGAATTTATTTCTTAACCTAAATATCTGAATTCTACCTTATAATACTATCCAATCTCCATTCCCTTTGCTTCATTACTTGGCTAAACGCTTAATATCTAAACAGTTTGTTATTCTTTAAGAATAAAATATGATTTAATGTTCACATAGAACACATCAGCAAAAACAAAAAAACAAACAAACAAAAAAACAGGATCTCATTGGAATTTTAGACCTAATTTTAAAGGCTACATTCAAGCCTTCCAAGCACTAAATATTTACAATTGCTTGAATTTGCTTAGCACTGAAGGGCATGTGATACACAATTCCTTATTTTTCAGAGCTTACAGAATGGGGAGCAAAAACATGCACATACAGATAAAACAGTTCAATAGTGATGCAAGGCAGTATATCTTTAATCACCAAACAGAGAGTATATGACTCTTAAATGCCATCACTTCTTCAACCAGGCTAGAAAGGCAACAAGATAAAGCAGGAAGGAAAACAAAGGGGCTCAAATCACAGATTTGTTTCTAACCAGGACTGCCTTTAACTAGGACTAACAATTTCTTCTTGTGCATAATGAAGAGGTACATTTACATAGTTTCTGATGTTTCTTTTAGCTTGATGAATTGATCAATTGGAGCCTGGAGACTTGGAGAAGCTAAGTTAGGATTTCAGCTGAGTTAGGTAAAGTTGGAAAAGATTTGATGAGGGAGGAATAACAGGAAACAGGAACACTGAACAAAAACACCACCAAAGCTGAAAATGCCATGGTCTGGATATGGTGTCAGGTTGGGTGAGAATGAAAATGCACATGAATTGATAGACAGAGTTGTAATACGGAAGAAGTCATGAGAAGGGGTGAACTTTTTCCTGGCTATACAGAAACATTGAGCAGGAGAGTGGTAAAATCTCTTAGTAATATTAATCATAGGTAATGGGTTGGTTAAAGAGGAGGAAGACCAGGGGGTAAATGAAAAGGCAATTACTCTCCCCTAGACTAGGGTGATAGAAAGGAAAATGAATGGAAAATGCTGACATCAGAAAATATTTAAGAAAGAGTGGGAGGTGCTGAAATAGAAGGAAGAACCAAATATGCCTCCAAATTTGGGGTTTTTGTTTTGTTTTGTTTTTTCATTTTAGATGAACAAAAGAAGAGTAATGGAACTAAAGAAATGGGCAAAAAAATTAGCATGGGGAGGCATGGATAGGGTGGGGTGTCATCAAAAGGCCATGAATCTTCATTTAGTTAACAACCTCGGCCTCATACAACATAGTCTATGAAGTGGCTTCAAAAAAGTTGAACACCAGTAGTTAGAAGGTAATTCTGGAAATTCTGGGGAGGGAGTCTTAGCAGAGGCACAAGGCCAAACAAGGAGTTGTAATATTGTTAGCAAATTTCTGCTTACACACTAAAAAGGGGTCCTTATATATTTCCTTATAACATAAGAAGGGGTATTTTTCCAATATAAAGCTGTTTTTGACAACAATTACACTGGTAAAGTTCATTAATTTAAATCATTCTTTCATGAGCATTTTCACTGTAATAAAAAAAGAAGATCAAGTTAAAACTTGGCTCATAGCTAACCACTTACTCTATATAGCATATATTTTGTTAAGCTAAAATAAATCTACATAATTAAGTTTACTAGCAACTTGTGCCATTATATTTTGTCAAAACCAAGAGGTGACATGCAATTAAACTTACTTGGCTTTCTAACTTTTCCTGTTAAAATGGGTCTTTTAAACATGTCACTGGCAACTCTTCTCAGAAGGAGGATTTTGATCTTGTAGAAGCAAATGCATACTTGAGAAAACGGTATTTGTTAGCAAAGAATCTTATTACTTCATCTTAATGAGACTCAGTCAATGTTTACAAGGTAGAATTTATTCAATATATGTACATGAAGGCAATTATATTCTCTACTTTTGACACTTAAATGATCCCCTTACCCAAGGAAGCTTCCAACTTAGAGATCTTATCATCATCATGAATGAACTAAATCTTAACATCTGTAATGAAGCTATTATTCCAAATTTTCACATGGATGCCCCAAAGTATAAAAAGGACAGCAAAATTTCTATAAGAAAGTATCTTCTGTCAGAACCTACTCAACTAAATTGCTTGGAGCCATTTATGAAGTAAGGCAGGTTTGCAAGGCCTCCCACTGTTGGATGCACCCACTCAACCCCCACTCAATTTCTGCTTGAGCACCGACCCCAAAGGCACTTGACTGACTGACATCAGGAGTGACTTGCTTTCTTATGCTAAAAATATGTGAATTGTACTTTGTGAAAAAAACTTGTTATCGGAGTTTCTTCTTTTGTGATTATAGGAGCAAATGTTACATTTCCTGAGAAAACCTGTTTTTCTTCCCTCAAAAACAGGTAAATTGACCCATGCTCACAAAAGAAGTAACTTTTTCCTTTGCTATGCTACAAAACATTGCCTTGTATTTTGAATGCTGAAGATCCCTTCCTTCCCCAAGGGGTAAGCATCTAGTCACCTACTTCAATCACTATTGATAAAGGTTATGCATGAGTCTTCCACCAACCTATGTTATGGGAAATTTTGACATACCAAAGGATTTGTTATCAGAAATCATTGTCTAAGGCAACTGTCACTTACGTTTTGTACTCCATACATTTTTTCAGTAAAGAAGGCTGACTCTCTGGTCAGAGCAGAGATGCCTGACTGAAGTGCAGAGATGTCGGCCAGCAGTGCAGAGATGCCTGACTGGAAAGCAGAGATGCCTGCCTGTTGATCAGAAAGAACCTTGTGGCTCTCTCATTCCCTTCCCCCTTCATCGATTCCCATCTCTTTTGTGCCCACACTGTCCATCCTTCAGGGGAACCCTGGACCTGCTGGAGCTGGACTCGGCACTAAATAGAATAGGTCATGTGAAGACCTCCTTTTACACCTTTCGTTTCCACACAACACCAAAGCACAATTCTAAACAGAAAGTGGTCATTCAATATTTAATTTATGAATTGAGAAGTTCTGGAATTTGCTATTTTGACAATGCCTTCCTTTCATATCCAGGGCCAAGCAGTGAATATATAGCAGGTAAGTAAGCACCAAAGAAATATTTTTGAATGAATGAATAAGCTTTTCTTCTTAGATTAATGTTTCTATCCTAACTGTATAATGAATATCTTAGTCCAAGAGAATGAATCTAATGGTGGACATTGAAGCATTTTTGGCCAATTAATAAGACTACTACTAGCTGCTATTTCCATTCTACATATGGTAATGTTTGAATGCAGACTTTAATATCAACCTTGGAATCACCTCAAAAGTTTAAAAGCCCATATCCCAATCTTTTCCTCATTGCTCATATTTGACTAAACATTCACAAAATAACTAATACACTAACATTCAGAACAAAACTTACATACTATCTCCTCCCTATCCCTTCTATGCTGACTGGTTTCAACTCTCCAAGGATGAGACTCCAGCAAGATTGCTAATTTATCTGATGTCCTAAAATGAGCTCCAATCTATAAAACTGATGAAAACACCAGGAATGCATGAATAGGTTGACAGAGTAGGACTAAATGTGTCTAACTACAGAAGAGCTTGATATCTCCTAAAGAGTCATAAAGAATAAACTGACTGAAATTTGCACCTAAACCTGCTCATTTGTTGAGGAATGACTGCCATTCTTTAGCCTTTCAGGCCACACTCTTAATAAGGAAGGATGTTAGTCTGGAGGGAGGGTCACAGTACCCAGGATTAGGGCTAGATGACAGAAGAGAACATTTTAAAGGGAGCACACTAAAGTTCATTCATTTTGTCTCCTGGCACAAACCTTTAGAATTACACATCAGGAGAAGGAAGGAATGTAATGAACTGAAAAAGCCACATGTCCAGAGGTACAACAAGATAATTGCCAAAAATGAGCTTCCCTTTCCCAGAGGACGTACAAGACAATCCACTGTAATGTGAGATAATATGTTAGAATTTCTATTTATGATTTTATATAAAAATAAGAAAAACTACTTTTGATAATTTTTATTGCACATCTAGATACAGATACCTGCACCAGGGCCATATGTAATCAGCCTCATATCACATACAATATGCTAAGTAGTCCAACATTTGTTAACTCTCAGCACATTGTGATTTACTACATTTTAAAGTGATTTATGGGTTACATTGTCTTCTATAATGGATGTTCACAATTATTTGAAATAGGATGGAACTATATATAAAAAGTGTTATCTACTACATTTATGTACACTAGATATCTTGAGGCAATGTATTTAAAAGAATTGTCAAAATTAAAGGTTATTTATATACTTATCTGATTTAATTTATTCACATCCATCTATCTTCATCACTACTCTCATTAATCCATCTATCCATATCCATCTATGTATCTATGCATCTATCTACCTATAAAGGAGTATACTAAAAAATGTATAAATGAGGTACACACTTAAATGTTTGGTGACCATTGCCATAGAAAACAAATAGCACAAGCTTATTCTGCTGTAACCTCATGCTGTCCTTTCAAACAAATGGATAGAGCCTATTTTCCTTACTTTAGGATGATGGCAGCATCCATTGTCAGGAGATATGATTTCAATACAGAGAAAGTAATACCCTCCTCCAGGAAAAGTAAAACATTCAATGGGCCTGGCAGTTATGTGCTGAGTAGGGGTGGAGAAAGATAAGACATCTTACAGCTGAGATGGTGAAGATGTTTGTGCTGGGTAATTTATACTAGTAGCATACAAAGTTAGAGATAATTATTAACCATTCCATTATCAACTCACCCCAAAAGTACTCATTATGCTAATCCCTGAAATGTGAAAATGAAGATGATACATCCTTACCTTCAAGATGTTCATGGTCAAAAAAAAAATGTTCAGGGGCATGTGTGTGGCTCAGTGAGTTAAGCATTGGACTCTTAGACTTTGGCTCAGGTCATGATTTCACAGTACGTTGGTTCGAGAGTTTCTCTCTCTCTGCCCCCATTAGCATGTTCTATCTCTTTCTCTCTCACTCTCTCTCAGAATAAATAGGTAAACTTTTTAAAAAATGTTCATGGTCAATAAAGTTTATTCATCTAAATAAAATAATGGTATAATATCAATATATGTCTATTATTTTAAACCCAAAATAAGTGAAAATAATGATGATCATTCATTTTGCCTTTTCCTTTATAAGAAAGATTATACACATATATACTGTGATATTTTTCTGTTTGCAAACAGAAGCCTGAGAGTTTTCTTATTTCATTAGTCATAAAACAAACATTAAATAACAAGAAAGTAAATCTTATAAATATTATATAAAATATTTCAGTTTATATAAACTTAAACTTACATAAAAATGAAATTGCAAAACACATTTTTTAAACACAGAGTGCAAGAACATCAAATATCAGCTCATAAAAGCAATCACTGCCTATGTTTAATATTATAAATATAGTTAAGTTGTCATATACATTTTAATATACTTTTGGTCCTCAACTGATATTTTAAAATGTATTTTCCCATAAGTCATGCTTTTTCTAGCAAAATTTATCTAAAGTAAATGAAATAACCGTGTTTGACATTTAATTGAAAAAAAAAATCAAAATGTCTTTAATGTTTTGACTATTCATTAGAGTATATTAAATTGCACTTTCTAATGGAATTTAAAAAAAACACTGATCTGACATAAAGTATTTTAAAGTCATTTCTTGTCATACATTGAGAAAATTAGGAAATGCGTGAAATAGTCACTAGGAAAGGTAAAAGTTATTGCAGATGGAAGAGAAAGAGAGGAAGAAAGGAAGGGAAGAACGAAGGGAAAGAGAGGAGGGAGGGGATGGGGAGGAGAAGGTGGGAAGGAGGGAGAGGGAGGGAGGAGAAAAAGAATACAAATCACCATAGTGTAATATGTCAGAAAGGGATAACTGAAACTAATGTTTATTGAGCACTTGCTAAAAAGTCAACTTCCACAATACAGACCTTCACCTGACATGGTGGTTCCATCTTTACTCTATGTTAGGAGTAGGTAAACTTTTCTGTTAAAGGACCAGATACTAAATATTTTAGACTTATGATGGCACAACCACCCAACTCTGCCACTGCAGTGTGAAAGCAGCCACAGACAATTTGGAAAAAATGGGTATGGCTGTTTTCCAATAAAACTGCATTGAGGGACATAGAATTTAAATTTTTCACGTCACAAAATATTCTCCATTTGATTTTTTTTCCCAACCATTTGACAACATAAAATACAATTAGCTGGCCAGGCCATATCAACATAAGCATCAGGAGGAATGTGACTCCCAGACCACAGTTGCTACCTCTTCTACTGTTAGGAGTAAAACCATTTTAAATTGTTTTATTAGATGAAATGATGCTATTCTGCCAGAAGTTTACTTGCATAAAACATTGCGAAGCCTTATCAGGGGGGATTTCTCCACAAGGTTTACATAAAAAGACCCAGACAGACAACTTTGGTCTAAGGGTAGAGGGGGAATGGACTTCAACACATTTGCTGGTATTTATTTACATAGCTTTGCCTCTTAGGTTAACCTCCATGGACTTGGGTCTGAAGTCCCAGGAAGAGTTTAAGTTTGAATGTTTAAGATGAACATAGGGGAAGCGAGCACAAATAAGATAAAAACAGAAAGGGAGGCAAACCATAAAAGACTCTTAAATACAGGTTAACAAACTAAGGATTGATGGAGGGATACTGGGTCAGGGGATGGGGGAAGTGGGTGGTGGGCATTAGGGAGGACACTTGGGATGAGCACTGGGTGTTTTATGTAAGTGACGGATCACTGAATTCTACTCCTGAAATCATTATTACATGATATATTAAGTAACTTGGATTTAAATTTTTTTAAAAGTTTGAATGATTAAAAGAGCTGTACTTTGTATCTAGGAATTCTCCAAGACACCACAGTGGAAGCAACGCTGTTCTACTGCCTACTAGTGTTACACAAAAAGGTGAGATCAGCATTCACCTCCACTTCTACCAAATACCTCTATGCTTTGGCACTTTAAGGACTCTAGCATAGTACTGGCATTATTGTGGCAAAACAAAACCAAAAACAGCAGCTCAAGGTGGGTAGAGTTCAAAACAAAGAGGAGGTGGCGGAACAGGAAACAGCAAAAAGAAAGATCTCGCTTATGGCCATGACTGAGGGAGAAGGAGTCATAAATGATGGAAAAGAAGATTGTGCTGGCCTAGAAACACATATGAGGACTCCCAAAAGGGTATGCTTTCCCTAAAAGGTGAGGACAGGAGAAAGCCTGGGGTATTAGCAGTTAGGGCACGAAAAGAAAAAAAAAAGGCAGAAAAATACGGCTATTATCAAAATAATTCCATTTTAACTCAAGCTTGCCTAAGGAAAGCTGGGATTTCTTACTTAATTTAATCTTTAAAATACTCATGGGAGGACAGTGTTCTTATTTCTCGTTTTGGCCCTAAACTAACTCTCATCGAAAGCAGATCTAATGGAAATGGTAGTAGGTCTAAAGGGAATGCATTCTGCCCCCCCTTTTTTGTTCCTATTTAGTACAGTTCTTACAGGGATTTTCACATGTGGAATTAAGTGAATCTGCTCTAAGAATACACTTGGACTTTTATCTTTTTTTTTTTACCCTGGTTTAACTGAGGAAGTAACAAACTAATAATCCAAATAAATGTTTGAAGTCCAAATTATTATGGAAAAAAGCCTACTTTCAAGATTGATCTCCATCTTCATATAAATTTTTTTACAGTACAGATCGTTTACTGAGCCCTTACAACTCAGTACTTACTTCATCATTAAAAAGGCATCTCTAAACACAGGAATAATTGCATTTTACAACTCATTTTTGGAACCTATTTCCACTGGATCATCATCTCACATTACCTAGCAGCACAGAATGCAACACTGCCATGTTCAATGCCATCATTCATGGTGGCTTTCATGAACACAGCAAGAGACAAGTCAGAGAATTATTTTAAGGAATTACTGAAGTTGTGGAAATAATGCAGAAATGTGTCATTGTTTTCCAATGCTATATATAAATATATTGTTTTCAGTTCTATCTAGAGGTTTTAACAGAACTGTAGCCATAGGCAGAGCTTTCTCCTAGCAGTGTGATATGAAGTTCCTATCGTGCCTGAGTCCCTGATCAAAAACTCTTATTACTTTCCAGTTTATGGAAATCCTCACTGTTGTTGCTTTTGTTGCAGTGATGGCATCTTTGTCCATCCCACTAGATTCTTAGCTTCCTATATCTGAACTTAAATTTTGAGATCCAACAATGTAAAACAAACTAATAAAAAAATTCTTGAGTAATAAAATAATGTGGGCTTATAGCAAGTCCACTCTTCCTATAATGGAGACCATTCATGTTCATAGATTTTAGTATGGTGGCTATTAAGATCATTCAGTGCTTTCTTCCTCCCAAGACCCAGTGTGATACTCTCAAACTCGCTGAATTTGTGGTTAACACATACAATCATGGGATTACAAACCACTTCATCCATAACAAATTTTCAATCAAAAAACACCTAACTTATTAAGTTGCATCTCCAGCTGACTTTGTATTCCATTTTCTTCCTTCATTCAGCTGGAAGCATTCACAAATAGCAAAGTATAATACTTCCCATGTTATGTGTTGCCAGGCAATCAGGGCAGAAATAATTAACACGGAAAGTGGACTGCCAGTATCCTGCTGAATGGCTCTGGAAAGAGTTCAAATATGACAAACATTCTTAGCTGTCCCTTCTGGGACACGTGCTCTGAAATAACAGTTTGAAAGGACAACTGCCAACTCCAGTTTCAAACAGTTTGACAGCACTACAGAATTTCATTCTAAAATCTGACTCAGTTTTTATTTAAAGGAGAATTCATCTATGCACACTATGTCTTTCTGTACCCATTACTAAAAGAGTCCTTCCTGATCTCATGCTGCTCTGTTAAAGTCCAACTGCCTAATGAAGCTAATTCTGAGCACCAGATCTTTCTATAAATGTAGAATTCATACTGAATTCAAAAGCATACCTGGGTCTGTGAAAGGTCCTGTGTCACATAAGCCAAGAGGATCACAGATTTCTTTTCAATGCCTGATCTCACTTTCTACCTAACTCTGTTCAAATAAAAACCAAGTTGGAAAGCCAATCAATTCAATAAACACCTTCCCACAGAGATATCCTCAACCAGAAGTACTTAACGCATGAAGCAAAGTGATAGATATCTAAACACATTCTAAGAATCCTAGTTGAATTTATAGCAATTCGGGTCAATGAAGATTTGATGAGCACCCGTGAGGTACAAGGCCCCACATTAAGTGCTGAAAACTATTATAAGGCCACACTCAGCCCCAATTCGCACACAATTTAATCTGGTAGGAAAGACAGAAATGTAACGGTTTTTCAGTGCACTGTGGTAAATGCTAAAATAGAAATTTAGATAGGATACAGCAGATAGAGAGATCCGGAATTCCTTAGCTGATTTAGTTTTAGATGCTACTGCTTGAAGGGACCAGAGTGACTGTCTGGTGCAACTCATTTCTAACAAAGACCACAATTGATAAATTATCACAAACTCCCTAACACTTCAGCATGAAAAACTTGAATTCAAGTTCTGGTTCCATTCATTCATGTGCTCATTCTTTCATTCAATGTTTATTAAATCCTGTTATGGATGGGATATGAAAAATTTAAGAGCATCAAGGCCCTTGGCTTCACAGATATAATATATTATTTGGTGTGCAGGACAGATATTTGATTAAACAGTCAAAATGTGGTGGGGGTTACACAGAAGGAGGTAAAGCGTTACGCTGCCCCATTCTTACTGTGCATTTGGGCATGCCTCCTTACTTCACTTGGCTTTAATTTCTCATCCACAGCATGAAAGAATTGCAGAATTATATCTCAAGGATCCCTTCCAACATTAAAGATACTATAATTTCTAGAGACAGAGAGCTAGCTGCTTTGTGAGGAAATCTGATCTATTTTGAAATTGCTGAGCTCTTCTGACAACTTGGTGTAGTGGCAAGAATATGTACCTTTGGAACCCAAAAGACATGGTTTAAAATTATAACACCAAGACTTACTAGCAATGTAACCTTCTAATATTTTGTAATACCTCTGAGCCTTCCCCTGTAAAATGGGAATAACAACAGACTGAGGTTTGCCAAGATGATTTAAAAAAAAAGAAAAAGAAAAAGATAATATATGTAAGACTAGCATAGTATGGTAGTAGAATACACCTCGGGGCACCTGGTGGCTCAGTCGATTGAGCATCTGACTTCAGCTCAGCTCATGATTTCATGGTTTGTGAATTCGAGCTGCACATCGGGCTCTTTCCAGTTAGTCCAGGGCCTGCTCTGGATCCTCTGTCTCCCTCTCTTTCTGCCCCTCACTGCTTGGTCATGCACATGCACACTCTCTCACTCTCTCAAGGATAAAAAAAAAAAAAGGAATATATGTACAAAATGGTGCTGTTATCCTTCTCTGCATTTCTTTCCATCAGACCAAATTCTCTCTCTCTCTCTCTCTCTCTCTCTCTCTCTCTCTCTCTCTCTCTGCTTCTCTCTCTCCTTTTCAGTGAAATTTGATATTTATTGTATTTATTTCCACTGGCATTGATTGAATGCCTATTTATTTGTGAGATATCTTGCTAGGTAAAGAGAACAACCTAGAGGAACAAGATAGTTATCAATTTCTATTCCCATAAAAGAGGTCTGATTTTTCTCTAGCTTATACCTTTTCTAAGGTAAGACTCTTGTGGTCCTGAGTTGTTTTCTCTAGGGTGCTCCCAGTCTTTCTTGGATTCTGACCAACATCCACAGTGACCCTCAGACACTTGCTAAGGCTGTGCTCCGATAGCAGCTCTTCCCTTGAAGGATCAGAAGCCTCAAACTTATTTTGAAAAAAATATCAAACCAACCCCTGCTTAATGCAATCACAGACAAAACTTGGCTAGTTTCTATAACCTGATAACTCCTAATGAACCTAACTGGACAAAGTTTCCACTCTTTGAAAACTCCTATTATTTGAGCGTGTCTCCTTTTGATGGTTTTTAACTAAAATAGCCTTGCCTAGCTGAGAAATTGAAAAACAAAATCTGTCCAATCACTTCAAATTTTCAACTCCTTACAGGACTCACATCCTCTCTTTAATGTCCACGTTTGAAGTTTCTTGGTCCAAAATTCCATTCCTTTACTTAGTTCCCAAACAGACAAAACCATTGGATCTACCTTTATCTATTTTCAGTTACAACATTTCTAATTTCCTGAAAAGATTTCTAGGGAAAATATTTGTCCTCTCAAGCTATTTCCAATTACTAATTGGATTTTTTTGACCCAAGACTTAACAGGTGCCCCTTTTTCCAAAATAGCTAAGGTTATGGGTGTCTTTCCCTATTTTCAAATTTCAAATGTCTAACTGGCTATCTGAACTTGATTGATCATTTCCCTTAAATGACTTGCTTCTGTTTGTTGTTTGTGTTTTGTGTGTGTGTGTGTGTGTTTAAGAATACCTATGTTGAGTATGTTGGCTACAATTTGTGTCATTTTCTTCAGGCAATATGGTTCCCATTACTTATGGATTATAGACAGGGTTGCTTCCTCATGCCCCCGTAGACCCGACAATCAGTGATGTAAGCTGGTCAATGAGCCCTGATGAAGTGTGAGCAGTAAATTCTTTTATCACCATGGTAACTGGTATACTCCTTAGACAGTGTCCTATCTTGGTACCTTGGGGAAAGAGCTTGATGACACATCACTATGATCTCCCTCTACATTAACCTTGTTGTTTGATTCAACAGTCTTTGGGGACATTGACCAATTACAAATCCATAAAACTATACACATTTACAGTTCTGCATCTTTATCTGCATGATATTATAGGAAAACTTACCCTATATTTCACTGAAGTCGGTGTAGGTGATGTACAAATTTATTATTTTAATAATCCTTTACAAAAAGAAAGAAAGAGGTTTAGCTGAATTGTTCTTTAAAACCCTCAAGCTGGGTCTTAGTGTTCTTTCTTTTCCTAAGGGCTCACAAAACATTGGTTTAATTTATATGAGTTTTCAGTTTCTGGTTTAATCTTGACATAAGACAGGCTTTACTTGATTTGATTTAAGGCTTTTCTTAAATAATCAATATAGTTAGCCCATTTTCCAATTTTATATAGAAGCTGGTTTTCCATGTCAGCTTCCATGTCAGTGGATATCTTTGTGTGATATGATCTACTATTCTCTGTTATTAGAATTCTCCTTTCCAAGCTTTTATAATCACAATAATTTGCAAAAGAATTTAATAGTTTAGGTAAGGTTATTTGCTGATTTTTAGCAGGAGGGCACTAACTGGCTTTTAATTAACTAATCCAATAAGGTTCTATGCCTCCAATCCATTGTTTCTCAAATGATTAGTAGCCTCCCAAAACCATATCTGTTTATGAGACAGTGACTGTATCCAGACTTGTTCTTAAAGGCATATCTCTACTGGATGCTGCACACCCCACAGGTCTTGGGAGTTCACATTTTGCATGCATAATAATGTAAAAAGTGATATACCTAGGCAAGACTAATGGCTTATCTACTATAAACCATAGATAGGCATTGGCAGGTATTCAGCTTTCCACTCAACATTTTCGCAATTTAAGGCAGACTCTAAGCATCACTTGAATGCACTTTTTGCAGTTTAGTTTACCATTACGCAGTGCCATGTGATTTCATATCACAGCCAAACAAAATGAATAATGGAACTTTTGCATTATTATTGGCCACAAGCATAACTCAAAGGTTCTGGGACTTCACCTGCCCATGGTGGGTGCCAAATGGGTTTGTTCATAATCCCAAATTTAGCCACCATCAGTTATTCCCATGGGTCTGGGATAGTTCATGAATGCTAGTGGTATCAATTCTCTTGATGTTCCTTTTCTAATGGCCACTCTTGCCCTAAAAAGTCACCTTGCCATTGATAGAGTCTCTGCTACTCTCTGTGATAAACAACTTTTCTGCAATATTTTTGCCAAGCGTTTCCAGTGCTTTTTTTTAAAGAAGAAAATACTCTAATGGTACTAAACAACACTGAGTTATCTTTATTCCTCATTCTGATAGTGCCAATTGATACCACACATTTCACTGATAGCCAAAAGCTCTGCTCCACATCGTGGGTCCAGAAAGTAGAAAAACACTCTGTCTTGTGCATCTCTTCAGACTCAGACCCCCCAAAGCTTCTGATCAACCTCATGCATATTGATGCACCTAAGTGGCTGATAACAGCCCAGAGAATCATTTAGACACAATTTAATTTTATGTTTTCTTTGGCTATCTTGCTTAAAAGAATGCAGAGTATTCTTTAACAAAAAAAGAACACTGGAGAAGATGGCAAAAGGGTCATCAGTCTACCTCTTATTCCTTTTTTTTTCTTCCCAGTCAGGAGAAAGCAGCTTCCTTTTAAAAATAGTTAAGGGATAGTGATGTTTGTGTCTGCTCTGAAGATAAGGGCCACAGCTAGAACCATTAGACAGACATCTCCTATGACTGAATCACTGTTTAGTGCAGGTCTGTTTCTTTACTCCTAATGAATCGTAGCTTTAGAATTGCAGAGATTCATCCAACAGAGAAAGGCCTGCTCTCATGTGTTATTTGCCCATGAGTGAATCACCTTCGATAGAGTCTAAATTCCATAATTTTGCATGATGGCTGCCTCAGTGTTTTGTGAGTGGGCCCTGAAAATCAGGTTCCAATTTGGAAACACTGGTAAGGACTCTAAAAATGACTACTGTGTTACTAACCACACATTTGTGTACTTTAAAGCAATCTCAACTACAAGGGATGACATATGTAGGATAAAGTGATAACTGGCAAAATGACAAACA
This sequence comes from Suricata suricatta, assembly GCF_006229205.1. Classification (NCBI taxonomy): domain Eukaryota; kingdom Metazoa; phylum Chordata; class Mammalia; order Carnivora; family Herpestidae; genus Suricata; species Suricata suricatta. Next base: position 61,062,697 of record NC_043707.1, read on the forward strand.
CGAAGGCTTAAATCACTCAGGATTACATTAGATATCCAAAATAGTGAATTTTCTAGAACAGGGTTGTAGAGATTTCTACGAAATATACCTTAGTAAAAGAGGGTAATTTTCTCACCATCAAAGCATCCATCGCAGGGATGCCCTTGGTTTCAGAACAGAGGATCAACAATCATATATCTTAGAATGCATTGAGACTAGTTTTCTTCAAGGCAGATTCCTTTGTTCTCTGATCACTATTTAAATAAGAGATAGCCAAGCCAGATGGCAACCGGACAGGTGTCATAAATGAGTGGAAACAATAAGGAGAAGAAGACATTCTAGTGAACCTGAGATTGAGTCCCATATACTCCAGTCTGTTCAAGGTGCGTTAAAAAAAAAAAAAAAAAAGACTAGATAAGTCCAAATAAGTGTATCTGCAGGTCACATCTCAGGGCTGCTGCTAGTCTTCTGGGTGCAGCCTCACATCACATGAGTGGCCCTGTGTCAAGCCCCATCCTCCCTGTTTGCAACCTCTAAATTAAATTCATTCATAGCTGCTTTTTCCTGGGCCACAGACACTCCTACAAGACAAATTACATTCACTCATTCACACCTGTGAGACAGAATTCCATTACACTCTATTTTTGTAAGACTGTTTTTGGGGAAAAAAATGGTAATTAAATAAAACTATAATTAATCTATAATTTAAGGCCATTTCTTCTTTATAACCTCAGTATGAATTCCTTCACAGTGTGTCCATGTAAAAGTTTTAGTCATTGATAAATTCATACATCTAGATTTACCTTATCCAGAAAATGCAAATACTACAGATGAAGCAGTTTGTTAGAAAGTCTGGGTTATAGCTGCTAAATTGGAACTTCAGCAGCCCTTTACGATGGTAATCGAAAGTCAAATATTTTTTAAAAGCTGAAAGGGTTGTGTTAATATACTTCCTAATTTGCACATTTCACAGATTTTAACTAGTTCTTATAGCTATTGCACGTTTAAATAAATACAGAGAAGGGATGTACTCCAGGAATACAGTTACTTGATTTCACAAATAATGTAAGACTCAAATACTGTTTTTCTATCTCAAAGTTAAGCCTCTTCGAAAATAGTTAAGAATAATGAAATGGTTCAGATGGCAGGATGAATTTTCAAGAAATAAGTGAATCTACCATAAATATTCATAATCATGTTAGGTTCACTTTTTAAACAATTTCTAAGATGTTAGCTTGCTACAGTGTAACTGCTGGTCAAGTCAGTGGCATAAAGGTTAGGTTGTGTTTCCTTCATTAATGATTTGGCTCAATGCACACAGCAGTATAATGTATTTTATGAGTGAGGGAAATGATATTGGTTTGAGAGGTCTCATGTAACAGTCATATCCTGTCCAAATATAATTTTGAAAACAATCAGAGCCATTATGGCTCATACAGAAAGAAAGATAAAGACAGATAGCTGTATATGGGTTTTTAATAAGTAAATCACCCTGGGTCTTGAAACATCAGATTGCCAAGTAATGTTATTAATGTATAAGCATGTTGGTAAAATCATGTATTCTTTCCATTGGTTGGTTTTAGATATGTTTCCAATGCAAATATTGTGTAAATGTATTGAATCCAAGTTATGCAAATCAAGAAAGTAATTCATCTTTCAAGAATTTTACTTGATTATTTCACATGCCAAGAAGCATTTTTCTGGCAACAGTCTACTGACTATTTATATCTAACATTTTCCACTGGTGAAGTTATGTATCTCTTGCCAAATATTGGATATTAATTGTTTAACATATTGATCACCTCTCAGTCTTTGAGGTTACTATCTTATGAAACTTCTTTATTTGAATCTACCTTAATGAAAATGTGTGGTAAGGTACTATTGGTATTACTGAATTGGATTTTTGCAGGGAGGAGTGTGTGTGTTCACAAATGAGAACCAAAAGCAAAGACAAAAATAAAATGTCTTACATCCAGAAGGTCTGACCATCAATCACGATGATGGAGCAGATTTCAGAGACGCTCTTTCCATCTGGCTTGCTCTCCTCTCCTCATGCTCCCTAAACACAGGTGGTCTCAAATATATAGCTTTTCCTCATCTTAACACCAACGTTTCGATTTGGAAACTTAACATGGGCATTCTCATATGTAGCATATACTCAACATCTACTCTGAATCAGTTTCAAACACAGAACTACATAGATTAATTACCTACATTATTTGTGCACATATTCATCTTCCTCATGAAATAGCAAGCACCTTTGAGGACCTTTCTGTATCATACTCATCTCTGATATTTTGTTTCTACCCTGCCTTACTTAAAATGAGTTTTTGTACATAGCTGGTAATCATAATTCAGTGATGTTCACTGAAGACTTATAATGTGCCAGATCTTGTTCTGAGGCCTTTACCATATTATTTCACTTACAACCACCTTCAGTATGATTATTATCCCCATTCTACAGATGAAGATACTGAAGCACTGAAGATTTATAGCTAGTAAATGAAAGAGCCAAGATCTGAAAGCAAAGTATAGCCCCTTCACTCTTTGTCAGTAAACCTGACTGCACTCACTACATTCTAAATATTATTTAAGTATATCATCATCATCATCATCATCATCATCATCATCATCATCATCTTCATCACCATAGCTAAATCTTTTAACACTTTGTATTGCACCCAGGACTTTTCTGAGACATCTTTCTAATAATTTATGGAGAGGTTAAGAGTTCTGCTCAGGTATAAGATGGCTTTGATTCAAATCCTACCTCCATTTCTCACTAAAACCATGACCTTGGTTAGTGCTAGTACATTCCCATTTTGTAGATGAGAAATCAGAAAGTTAGGTAACCATGGTCTAATCAAAACCAAAGGCTTACACTACATTACAACATCTTTCAACCATGATTATTCAATCTAACCCTGAATATTTCTACTGATAATGGACTCATAAAGTCTAGAAGTAGCATATACCATCATTGGGAAGCAGGAACTTTTGGGAGGTTCCTGCTTTACTGAGCAGAAATCTCTTTACTTATTGCTTCTTCTCATTAATTCTAGTTCTACGCTATTAGGTAATGACCAAGTTTTATGTGTTGGGAATGAAAATCCCAGCACTCTCAGCTCAGTTTCTTCACTAGATTCCATAATTTTGTTTAAAAAAATTACAAAATTAACAAAATTTGTCTTCCACTTCATGATTCTTTAGGTATGTAATGATGGACTCTATGGATGCTTATCTTTGCCAGGATAAACATCCCTCTTTCTTCAACCATACTTATTTGGAAGTCTGACTCTCTCACTGTATTCTAGCTTCTGTAATTATTTTCTATTTAATTTACCATTCCTCAAATGTCTTATTGTATTTTTATGGCCCTGAAGTTCTCCAGCCTGAATCCTCTCTGCCTCTGGCTCCTGGCCACTAGGCCACCGTGTTTAGCCACATGTACCATCTGATTCTCTCATGAGTTCTGTTCCTGATTAGGGTCTAAACTAAAAAATGATTTTTACATGGGGAAAAAAGTTGGGACTCTGATATTACTTGTGTAGTTTCATGGCTCATAAGCCCTGGTGGCAGATAATTAAAAGCCTTACAGTTCAACCATTTAGTGCACATACATAAATACATATGGTGTGTGTATAAATGTACAAAGACATATAGTTGAAAGATATGATGACAGGATGCAAAACTGGCCTTCTATTCCACAATATTTTTCATATATAGTTGCCAAATTGAAGAATCTTTAGGTAGTTGTATGAACCACTGTCCACCTCAGTTAACTGAAATTTTTCCTGTATTTGAAACAACCCTTTTTTCCTCTCTTTTTGCTAGTGTCATCCATTCTCTCTCTTTATAGCTTTCCCCACAATTAATTTTCAGCTTACTCCATATACTCGCCTTGTGTCAGTTGTGCTACCTGAAATCCATCATTATAAATTCACTTTTTTAATTTTGAAGACTTCTCATTTTCAAAAGTACTTTACTAAAATGATAGTTTTTTTTTTGAGAGAGGAAACTCCTTAAAAATCATACCAGCTGTGTATGAGGTCATAAGATAAGATACAATAACAACTTACAAGAAGGGAAAGACATATATGGTCTGATTCACACCTTTGCCTATGGTTCTATTATCATCACGAAACAAATTAAAAAAAAAACAACCAAAGAAACATCAAATGGCAATATATCCCACCTGCATATGCAATGAATTTTGCTAAAATTACAACAGAATGATTTAACAAAAGATCTATATATCTTGACTCCTTACAAAGGAACATAGTTACTAAAATTCTGGGAGGAGTCCATGGATCCCAAAGATGGAACCAGAATTATGTCTCAGTGTCTTGGCAAAATGTGGGATTTACTTGGGACTGAGAAGCAGAAGCAGGAGGAGCAACATTTAAAAAAAAATCAGTAAAATTTAGTTTTCCATTTCGGAAATGAATGAGCACATAATTTGTATATTTTACATGTGCATATTTAAGACTAGGTTTTAAATTTCCAACCATTCACTGTGCAACTGTGACATAGAGATTATGACAGACATGCTAAAGTCTAAAGAAACCCCAAAGCTAAGGCTGTAAATGCATGCAGAGATTTCATGTGCTAGGTGCTGTTGCTTTTTTGGGTTTTGTCTCATTTTATTTTTTGTTTGTTTTTACAGTGCTCTCGATAGTGGATTACATGGTCCAAGAGAGGAGAAAATATCCACCCCAATATGTTATTTGTACTAGTAAAACACTCTCTTGAAATTTCAAATTTGATCACATCACACAAAGAATTTCCAGCTTTGAAAGCTTGGTAGGGAGGGATGGAGGGAGAAAAAGAAAAGAAAAAGTCATATATCTCTTTGTTCAATTACTGAAAATAATTAATACAGAAAATTAGCACATATTAACCTCACCTATGTGTTTGTTTATTCACTAATTCAGTCAACAATGAATTACTGATCGCCTACACTGTATCAAGCAGTATACAAAAATATCCATATTACAAAAAGCAAACACTACCAAAGTAGTATAGTCTTTTTCTTTCTTTGTAGTATAGCTCCAAGGTTGCCTCCTCTGGAAAGCCTAACTCTGTCAAGCACCGAGAGTGCAAGTTTCTTCTAGTAGCCATGGATCTCTGTCCTATTTTTACTACCAAGAGTACTTCCCACCACATGCTGAGATTTACCATAAATCTATGCACTTAATAGGCCTTTAATAAATGGTTACTCACTTTTGAGCTGTTAGGCCTTCCATCATATCACACATTAGAACAACAAAAACAAACTATTTTACCCAAAAACTGGAATTCTTTGGAGAAAGTTTTAAGGAAATATTGACATAAAATATCAAGGCCAGCATTTGTGCTGATTTTTTTTCTCATGATTGACCCCTTAGAGAAAACACAATCATTTTCGCTTGTGTGCCCCACAGATGACCTAACTTGCATCCTAAATTATTGTATCTCTTCTGATAGAGATATGGATTCCAAAGGAGATGGATTCTCACAAGACTGGAGGATGAAGAGACACATGGAGTTTCAATGGCACATAGACTCAAAGGAATCATAAACAGTGCTGGAAAAAAAGGAAACACAAACACCTAACCTACCTCTCTTCTAGAGCCATCAAATTCATTATGCAAGTGTGAGTAACAGACATATACGGTTTTAAAAGAGTTGGCAGAACTGGAAGGGTGCCCACAGTAATCTCATCCTACTTGCAGGTCCAGGGTGTCCATAAAATGCAGAGATCAACATCTACATATGCCCAGTGTGAAGGGATCCAGTAGAGCCAGCCAACCATGGCGGACTCTGTAGTCATGAATTTATAAAACTCTTTCGATTTCACTGGCTTAATTTTTCATAAAAATCTAACCTCCCATTACAGAACATCATAATTCCTCCCATTCTTTAATTTTCTGGGTCTGTCTTTATGTTACAAGTACATTTATATTACCATAACAACAGACTTATAAAGCAAAAATTGACTTAGTTTCTTAATATTCTCTAACAAAAAAATAGTTTCTTTCAAGTTGCATAAGAAATTCCATAATTCTTAAAAAGGATTATAAATGCCTGCATTACTGATATTTAATGTAACAATAATGTCATAAGCATAAGCATAAAGACAGAAAGTACAATGTAGATTCTGCCACTGCAGCTCCAAAATATCATTGGGAATTATGCATTTCACAGATAAAGTGAAAGTCTTATATTCATAACTGTTTAGAGAGAAAGTCTAACACGGAATCTACGGGCTTAGGAAGGAATGGGCCTGAATATGGTACATTATGAAACACCATAAGAACAGTTCCTCATATTCAGCTGTTTCCTTCTTAAATCATTCCTTGCTTATTTTCCCCTAAACCAATAAATTTCTCCCCCATATCACTGAACAACCTCTGTTTCTCTTTGTCTCTGTGTCTCTCTCTTTTACACTCACACACACAGATATTCACACATATTACACGTACACGGAGGTTTATGAGAGTTTGACATCTTGTCCTATGAACAAATGAAGTGCTGTTTCTTACATGGTTCACTACACAGGAGAGCAAAAAGCAGTTATTACTTCTGCCTTTAGATATATAATACCCATGGGAACTCCAGTGTAGTACAAAGAGTGGTGTCATAGTTGGAACAGTGAATGGTATTCATGGTAACTCACCTGCCTGGACTACAAAGTATGGAAACCTAGAATTTGAAGGTACCATTAATATTATCAAAGCCAAATTTCTCATTTAAAGAGAGGAAACCTGAAGTCCATAAAGGTCATACAGTATGAGTAAGGTGATAATATTTCATTATAGATTGTAGAGATGTGAATTCTGCCAGATTCCTCTAGCATAGGATTAATGACATGCCAATGACTTACCTCTTATGGATGGCTATCCCAAGAAGTACTATCTTTTTGGATTCTTAGTATTAGAGTTATTCTTTAGATTAGGTTAATATATCTTCCAAACTGTGATTGCTACAGGTGTCACCAGGGTCTCAAGCTCAGGAGGAAAAAAAAACCAAATTGCCCTGAAGCAGGCAGACAGTTCAGAACCATGGACAGTCACCCAGTTGCTGCTGCTGCTGCTGCTGCTGTTGCTGCTGGAGTACCTTTTCTCTCTGACCTCACCCCTGGCCCTGTCATAGTTCTCCAGGCTGAACAAATACTTAGCAGTTTGCAGCCTGTTAGTACTGCTACTGCTATAGATGGCATCTCAATGATCCCAGGAGAAACAACGGTCAAATGTATGTTAACTTTAAAGATATTCTGAAAAGCAAGATTTTTAATCATCTGAACATTTGTATAGTATCTTACTTCAACCTCCATAATATTTTATATGATAGCCTAAAGAAAGAGAGACTGACTGCATTATCAGAAGAGTGTAATGGTAGCATATATATATATATATATATATATATATATATACGCACACATGTATATAACCTTTAATTGAGACCTCTGCTCTCCACAGACAAATGGAATTCCTAATTGAAATAATTAAGTAATTTCTTTATATTCACTCTATAAGGTCTTTGCAAAGGAGCATTTCAGAACAAATGGCACTGCATGCGTAATTGCAATATGAAAAATATTAAAATCAACTTGTTTAAACTACACAATATAATATAGACCAGATTTAGTAAAACATACCCAATTCTTTCATGAGTACACGTGAAACTAGTTCAGCTTGCCAGCTGGTCTTGGTGGTGGTGGTGCAGATTACATCCATGACAGAGCTTGAACCCTGCAAGAAATAAGAGATTTCAGTAATCTCATGCAGCATCCACAAATCTCATCCAAAATTCAGCAATGAAATACAGGTTAGGAGCTATGCATTTTTCAATTTTAAAAACAATGCCTTATATATTTAAGTAACAAAAAGAGCACCAAATACAAACAATCCTCTAAACAGACAGCTTCAATCACATTAGGACTGTTACTTCAGTCTATATGTCCCTTACTCTGCATATATGGATGTGCCAGGAAAAAAAAAGTCACTGGACATAGGCTTTCTAAACAGAAAAAAAAGTTACTTTCTTATAATTCTATGTTATATGAATATTGTTACAATAAAGGCTTCTTTTGGTCAACTTAACAAGAAATACTATTTTAGTCTTAATAATACTGGGTGTGTGTTCATTCCTGCCGAATTTTTTTTAAACAGTGATTCTCTTCATGTGGAGTAAAAGATCAATCCAATTTATATGCATTTCATTAATTAACTCTTTGGACATTTGGCAGTCCATTTACTAGTGTTTAAAAAAAGGGGTGGGCTGAGGAGGTTGAGGATTTACTGTAGGCTTTGGAGTTTGGCACTAAATCTGGGACCCTATCCTAATTCTTCCACCTCACTCTGGTTTAACCTCTTCAGTGTTACCCAATCAACCATAAATTAGGACAAGCTGGAGCTGTAGAGTACCCTCCAAACTGACAATGTCTCCAAAAGCACTTCCTAGTTCCACATCAGTTTGAGAATTCCAGGACATCTATGAGAGAATACGCCAGTTTTTAGGACCATCTTCAGTTACAACTCACTTTGGAATCTGCCTCCTGTACAGGAAAACCTTAATCTAACAATTATTCTCTAATCTAAGGGAACATTAATTTTTTCAGAGCATAGGGATGTTTACTAATATTTCTGGGAGTTTTGTCTCAACCTCAAGTCTCAGAGAGTTAAGTCAGGAATAGCTTGATTAAAGTAAATGTGGGGCCTTTCCATTCAGGCATGCCATATGCCACAGATAGACTATGACAACTTGGTGTCACCTTTGCACTTTCATATTCTGTTTATGATAACTGATCAACTATTATATGTCCTGTGAATTTCCTTCAAGCCACAGATGAGTTAGTGGCTAGAGAAGGAGAAAAAGTTCATGTTTCCTAAATAGGACACATTATCTTCTTCCTTTTCTGCTCGGTTAGGATGATAGTGATAGCTACTGTCTGATTCTCCTTGTCTTGTATAAATATTCCTTTGTCTTATAGACTTATTCCTAATTTTTCTACTTGATGATAATAGTCATCCATTGTGCTAGCAGTACAGCTTTGAAACCATTTTGCTGATGAGAAAACTGAGCACAAGTGAGGCTCTATGCATGAGCCAAGGTTGATCAACTGCTAAATATCAGAGTCAGAACTCAATGTAAAAAGATTTGCACTGTGCAACTCACATATGATCTGTTATGTATTCTGAAACTCCTGGGACTGTGCTCAATGATAGAGTCTCATGACTTTAATTATATGACTTTTTAAATTTTTTTAAAGTTTATTTATTTTGAGAGAGAGAGAGAGAGAGAGAGAGAGAGCGCGCGCACAGGGGAGGGGCAGAGAGAGAGGAAGGAAGATCCCGACACAACGTATGAATGCACGAACCCTGAAATCATGACCTGAGCAGAAATCAAAAGCTAAATGCTTAACTGACTAAGCCACCACTAAGCTAAGCTCCTAATTAAATGAATATTTATAAAGGGAGAAATGCTGAGTAAATACTCATAGTATGCACTAGTGTAACAATAAAAAATATAATGTAATTTAGTGCTGAGACCTCCCAGACCTGCTAGCATATGGATTACATAGCAGTAAACACAAGATTTATTTGGGGATAGATGAGATATGGTGTTAGTGAGAACAAATACGTAAGTCTGATGTCTCACTTGGGCCAGCTGATGCAATTCAAGTAAAAGACGTACTCTACAGCTGCGTGATAATCCAAGTCAGTCAGTTTAAAGATATGTGAGCATGAAGGAATTTAGGTGAGAGAATACCGTTAGCTCCATGAAGAAGAGGACAGAAGTCAGCCTTTCTACATACCAACTTCCAATTGTCAATATCCTCTTTTGTTTCCTCTAGAAGTTTACTGATTACTTTGGTCTGGAGGTATTGGAATAATATTACCATATGGACTAAGCACCTGAAGATTTCTACTTCTTGAATTTCCAGTTCCATGACTGATAGTGATACCACTGAATTAACACCAGAACTTCTTTTCGAACAAGTATCAGAGTCCCAGGATGAAATGAATCATGGTTTATAGTTTGTCTCCATTACCATATTTTGCATGTTTCTTGAAAATCCACAGTAAAATCTGACAAAACTATAGACAAAAACCTCTCTAATCATGCGAAACTAATGCTAGGAAGTTTGGGAAGACAAAACTGTTACTAATTCTTGACCTAAGGTTAATCTTAGTTTCTCAAATAAATTGTGATAATTCACTTGTTTCCTCACACCCTTTGGTTATCTCATTCATATTTTTGCTCTGAGCCATGCTTACTCATATAGCTCTTGCAAACAATTCCATACTGGGCTCTCAGAGAATGTCAGAGGTAATGGAAAAGACTGAGGCCATATTTTCCCATATGATGTTATCAACCGGAATGGTCAGGAAAATCCAGTTCTGAACACTGGGATTACAGGCCTTCTGTAACTTTCCAGATTTGTGCCTCATTTCCGGTCCTTTTGCAGGGAACCTCTTGTTAAAGCTAGTGATTCTTATACTGTTACTTATGTAATTCTTCCTGCTGTTGGGTATCAAGGAATCTCAAATCTTTTCAACACCTACCTAGTATGAACATACAGGCTTCCTGCTATCTCGAATTAGAAACCGATTTCTAAGATTCTGAGCATCTTCTGAATATGTCACTGTGCTTTGTGGAAATCTGTGCTCAGCTTAACCATACCTGCAGAAAAATCTCCCCATGTAACAGATGCCTTTGACACCACAATCAAATGTCTAAATCCTTTATGCTTCGGGAATGACTGAGCCATCCAGAGAAAACCCCAGATGCTGTCTTTACAAGAATCACCCTGGGCTAATCAACTAGTAGTATCAAGTGGAACCAAAGAAAAGAGAATCAAAGAGTTGTTGTTGTTTTTTAAATGCCTACCACATTGTTCAGTATTCTCAGAGAAATCTGTGCAGTCTTCTGTTATCTAAACTTGGCTAATACTAATTTATGACTATATCACTTAGCTCCATTTTTGAAATATAGGATTCATATAAAAGTGTTTTCTGAGTAAATAACACTTACCTTCCCAAAAATTAAAAAAAAAAAAATGTTGCTTTTGGCTAGTAAATAAATGTGCTTATTCACAACAGCCATAGTGTCTTTTAAAGCATCACAGTAACATTCCCCAGTTTCTGTTTTAGAATAATGTTTGTTTTTTCCCCTTTGACATCTCATATCACGGCTTTATGACACAACAGGGCATGCTTGGTTGGTGTGTTAATATCACAGTTTGAATGCAGTAAGCCATGAATTCAAAAGAGAGAAACTACAAAGGACCAGAAAGTGTACTACTGGTTGAATAAAGTACATCCTGAAGTGGTAATTCAAGTTTTATTTTGTCACTTTATTAATGATACTCATTATATTATAGGGTATTATATTACATAAAAGGAATCATATGCCCCCAACTGTATATGGATAATGCTGTAATTCCATCAAGGCATTCCAGCAATGCTGTAAACTAGCTAAGCAGAGCTTGAATAGCTTTTTTATTAGTACCAGAATCCAGAATGGAATAATAGCTCTGATTTTATATACACTGGGGATACATTATATACCACAATATGTATTTATATCAGCCAGGTATGCTAAATGAACACAATTAAAGTGAAAATGTACAATGAAATAATCAATCATAGCCTTATAAAAAGAATTATCACACATCCCTTTGGAGCTCCAAATCCCTTCCCATTTCTGTCCATCAAAGAGTCAGGAATGCCAGGAAGAAAAAGAAAAAAAAATGTACCCTGTCCAAATAAGAGAAGACTTGCTAAGTTGCCTCCCCAGGTTAGCAATCTAAATGGCTGCAGCAGCTTACAATTTTCTGTGCTGCATAGACAGAACACCCAGGAGTGTGCTGGGTCTCTGCATACTTGTTTTGATGCACAGGCACAAGGGCTTGGCACAGTGTGTCTTCTCCCCCTTCTGAGGCCCACAGACACTTGAATACTTTCCCCATGAACCTCAGAGACAGTTTTACTGCTTTGAAAAATAAATCATAAGACACACTAGCAAGGACTGAACAATCAGAGCAAAACAACCTTTCAGTGTGGTCACAGCCTGTGTTTATATATGGAAAATGATGGAAATGACAGTTAACATTTATTGAATACATACTATGTCCTGCACTGGGCTGAATGCTGTGTATGCTTCATCTGGCTTAATCTTACAACTCTCCACATAAGCACTTTTATTAACACCATTTGCCAGAAGAACCCACTACTTGCAATGATCACGTAGCCTGCCAGGATCCCAATGCCTGTATACATCAGTCTGGTTTTCTAAGTCAGACGGGCTCTGAAATTCCTGCACAGAACCATGTGCAGAGGGATAGATAGTATTTCCTCCACTTTTCCAAACTAAAGATTTGCACCAAGACAAGGCTGCTCAGCACTCTCCTTCTCCCTTCCCTGACCCCCTCACTGAGCACTTTCACATCCCTGCTTGTAAGCATTCCCCTCATATTTGAATAGAAGAAAAAATTCTATCATTCTGACATTGTATTTTACTTTGTTCCAACTTCCCAGAATCCTTGGTTCTTTGAAGAAGCTATCCCCTGGTCTCACCAAATGAAACAAACACTCCTTTATGGCATCTTTCTACAGGTGTTTGAGGGAAAAGATGAGTCTTCTGGTCTGAAAAATGGGAAAGAGGATTTGGAGGACAGCAGCAAAATTCAAGTGATGAAGCCTAAGGTCTGTGCTGAAATTTCTGAATTTTTCAGTAAGATTAACTATGAAGAGGTACACAGTACTTCATCTAAACACAGAATAAGCTTCAAGATATATACACCTTATTTAAACCAACTTCAGTAAACACTAGTTATATGACTTTAGGAATATTATTGAATAATTCCAAATATCAGTTTCCTCATATCTAAACAGTATCTACTTCACAATGGTTTTATTAATATCATATAGGATAAGTTGTATAAAGTAATTTGTGTATGTCTGACATGCCAAAGCATGCGATTCATTTCATCGTACAAATGGAGAAATGATTTTCACAGGAGTGTCTTTTATAATCTTCCCACACACACACACAAATCAGAGTCATGTCTGCTGTATTACAATGTGGAAATTTTAGTGAGGATTCCAAGAGTAAAGATGCAATCTTGGGGACAATGGAAAAAGTATAACCTTAGTGCTGAGTTTGTTTCTGGTGCTCATCTCTTATGGGCAGAGAGTGGATTCTGACATTATCTTGGTTTTGACCTTTAGGCAGCGAGCTGTCAAGCAGCATCAGCCTGGGCAGTGGGTTTTCTGCCGGTCATCACACAGAAGGGGATGACAAGCTTAGAAGAAAAAAGCAAAGAAGTCACAGAAAAAGAAAGATGCCAGAAAACTTGGTATAGCAAGCTGTATTTTGCTAAACCAGGTTATCTATATCAGTACTGTCCAACAGAAATATATGTAAGTCACAAATGTGAGCCACACATATAATTTTAAATTCTTTTTATAAAAAGAAATAAATTAATTTCAATAATACATTTTATTTAGTCCCAAATCCAAAATAGTATAATTTCTAAAGTAACCAATGTAAAAGTGAGTAATGAGGTATTTTATATTTTTTGCATCCTATGTCTTTGAAATTACATCACATCTTTATTCTAGACTAGCCACATTTCAAATGCTCAGTAGCCACGTGTGGCCAGTTGCTTCCATACTGCGTAGCACAGAAATAGAGAAATGTGCTTGCTTACTTCTTTTTGCCAGTAGCCTCTCGTAAAATATAGTTGTGGTGGCAGCCTCATCTCGTCTTGGGCCATAAGCTAACAGCATCCTTACCCACCACTGTTCCCTGGTTTTGGAATAGTATTAGCAAGGCAGTAGTGTTCCCAGAGGCTAGTGGGATGATGTTGATATTCAATCAAGAAAGAACCCTTAAGGAAAAGTGAATCTGTGTAAAATATTAGATCCATTGACCATACAATTCCCGCTCATCAAAGGATTCTCCTTCCACAACTTTCTCCGGTGTTAGGGAGAAGAAAGTCTGTTTGATGATGGTTAAACAAAGCACAGTTTTACAGAGCACCATTCCGTTTTGCATATTAAAAATAATAATCTTTACATAGAGCCACTTACATACCAAAGACTATTCTACATACACTGTATATATCACCTCACTTAAAATTTTATTTTATGAGTATTTTTCAGATGATGAAGACAAGCACATTGAGTTCTAGGAAGAACTAGAGGTAGACGTGGAACCTGCACCCTGGCAGTCTGGTTCCTACCATGGGTTTAGAGCCCCAGCGCCTTAGGCAGATGCCTGACTCCCTAATTAATGGAAGTGACATCAACAACAGCCACAGTACATGTGGTTTTGGAATAAAAACCAGATCTCCTGATCCTAAGCAGCCTGGGCTTCTAAGAAGCATATTAACTTACATAAAACCCCAGATCCTTCACCGTATCAGCGCTTTTGTAAGCAACTCATTCAGTTTAGACAGAATCGGCATCCTGAATTTCTCTGCATATATTCAAGAAGAGCACAGCTGTTACATTTGGAAGATACTTGGCAGTTAATGGACAATTGCATAAAGAAAAAAATGCCTTTTGTTCCTTTCCCACTTCAGTTTTCACTGTCTCTCTTATTCCTGTTCTATACTCATGATATAGACCTCTAAATTTTGGGTAGAATGATTTCAAAGGCTTAGAAACTTTAGAAATATCCTTGTTTCAAGTTTTAGGCATCCCCCAAATAGGACTGGAGAATAAGTGAGCTTCCCCCTCCCCAGCCTGCTCAATGAGATCCTGAGAAATTGATATGCACATCAGCCTGCAATTCCCCTTTCTTTTCCACCCTCCAAGATGCACCACTGGAAAGGCTGGGAGGGACAGTTACAAAGAAGATAGCTCCTTTTCATCCACCTACCTAATCTTTAGGATCTTTGCCTATTCGTGCTACATTTCTTCTCCAAAGCTATTCACAGTGCTCCTTGAGTGAAAAAGGAGTGAACTTTAGAATGGACAAACCTGATTTGAATCACTGGTACTTACTAATATTGTGACTTTAGGCACTTCATTGAAACATTCTGAGGTTCAGTATTACTTGGCTAAATGTGGAAAATAACACCTATCTCAGAGTTATTACTAACATCACATGTGTGTGTATAAAATGCCAAGCACAGTGCCTGGTAAATAATAGTAACTCTTTAAATGATAACCATTATTAATATTTTAAGGAGAATAAGGTGAAGCATCCCTTCCTACAGATTCTTTTGGTCCCATATTGATATGTTTAAGTTATAGCCTCCAGGTGCTGTTCAGACACCAAGATATCCTGGAGCATACCTGCTGACTAGTGATTCTGCCTTTAGAGATGCCCTCCCATGGCCTTCCAAATTATGGTAGACGACAAAGCAAGAAAGAAAATACAAAACCCATGTATCAGAGTCCATGAAAAGATTGAGGGAGTTGTCTGCTACTCCCAGTATTCTTCCACTCCTTTCTAAGCAGATGTGCAACTCCTTTTTGTGAGGACCTAAAATAAGTACACTAAGGATATAGAAAACATCCTGTCCTAAGGTCCCTTCCATCCCCACAGGGTGTGCTAATTGCCTGACACAACCGCACAGCCAAGCAAGCATCTCTGCTCCCCAAGTCTACACGCCCATAAATCACATCCAGTTCTATCCCGAACTGTTGAGTCACTGTGGACAGCCCACACAGCACTGCCAGCGACATGCTCCTCTGATAAATGAGAGTAGAAATGGTGGAGCAGGGAGTTAGGGGTCATCACCCCTGCTTAAGCAAAAGTGGGAGCAGTATCCTACCCTCTCTGCTTTGATGACTCATAGGAAAATAGTGGTCATTTAGAGAATCGGGCTCTCCTCCACCGAGCTGAGGATGTGTGGGGGTGCAGGGCCTCTTGCCTCACTTCTCCAGGCAGAGTCACATGGACCTAGATGCTGACCACCGGAAGAAGAATTAAGCTGTAGGTCATTTTCACAACATATTCCATCCATCCTACAATTACCCACATTACTGGAAAGACACATCAACATATGCAGTACAAGATATCCACACCAGAGAATGAAGGCCTGCCGATGAAATCCTGAGAACTAAAAGGACGTAACACAGAGTTCATGTAAAAAATACAGAGTGAGGTGTAATACCCTGCACTTGATTTTTCCCCTCTCCTTTGCCCTGTGTTATAAATATGTCAATTATAAAACCCTTTAATGTAAACCAGAGTAGAGATGAATTTTTTTAATGTTTTATTTTCAAGAGAGAGAGAGAGACAGCGTGAGCAGGGGAGGGTCAGAGAGAGAGAGAGGCACAGAATCTGAAGACAGGCTCCAGGCTCTGAGCTAGCTGTCAGCACAGAGCCTGACACGGGGCGGGGCTCGAACCCAGGAACCATGAGATCATGACCTGAGCCGAAGGCAGACGCTCTACTGACTGAGTCACTCAGGCGCCCCAAGATGAAATTTTAAAAACCCTTTGTTCACTCAACAAACACTGATTAAGGACCATCTGTAGACCAATGATGGAAATAAGACAAGGGTATTTTCGGTAAGTTCACTGTCTGTTGGTGAAGGTAGGTGTCTCTGTAAAGAAACACAGTACAATGCAGTATGCGCTATGATGGAGACAAGGGCAAACGGCAGCAGGTTAAGGTCATTTAGGGGAAGGGTGAACTCTGGCAAATACCACAGATTAAGATCACAGATAATGGGAGAAGAGCCAACAACAGAAACTGAGAAAAGGAACTCCTCAAGAGCCCTACTCCATTTTCAGAAGACCACTTTCCTTTCTACTTCATAGAAAAAAATCGAGACCATCAACTTTTCAACTCCACACAAAGAAACACTTTTTAGATTATCTGCCTTCCTCCCACCTGAGAGGATGAGTTGTCCCTCCCACTGTCATCACTACACTCTGGCTTCTACTCCAAACCCCTCCTGCCTCCTCAAAAATACATTTAAACCAATGATTCCTTCTCTCTTCTCTACTCCAGCCTCTTTCTCAGCATTTCCCCAGAGCTTATTAAAATGCTCAAAATTCTCATCTAATAAAAGCTCTCTCTTGGTGTCACATATTCCTTTCTTCACTGATTTTCACCCAAAATAATTAAAAGTTTAGCCTACCCTGCTGACTCTCTTATTAGCTCCTCAATGAAACTTACCTTCTGTCGTCACCACTTGGCTGAAAACATTCTTACCAAGTTCACCAAAGACTGCTTAATTTCAAAACCCAGTGTTCATTTTACAACCATAGTCTTATTAAATTCTCTTATGCATTTGCCACTGTTCAGCATCCTCTCCTTAGAATTCTTTTTCCCCTCGGTGTCTGTGGCTTTAAAACCGCTGTGGTTCTCCTCACGTCCCTCTGATAGCGCCTTCTCAGTTTTCTTTCCTGGGCTCCTTTCTTCCATCTGCCATTTAAATGTCGACGTTCCCCAGGGATTTGGCTGTGCTTCTAGCTGCCTGGCCTCTGCCTGTTCCCGTCTATTTTCTAAATTCCAGATTTCCAGTTGCATCTGTGAGTGACACAACACCTCTCAACAACTACTTTTATTTTGTGACTAAATTAGCCAGAGTCAGTTTTTGTTGCTGAGAACTGGGAATGGAGAAATCTGGCTTAATAGGAAGTCTGGTGAAAAAGAACATGGAATGCAATTGTATATGAGCCCAATATGACTAAACTGAAGCTGCCGCACAAACAAGCAAACAAACAAATAAGCACCTCAGTAGACAGTGCTCAGACCAAGTAACATACCACCTTACTCTGCAGCTGAAGTGTGGTGTCTGATTTGGGGCATCACACTTTAAAAACGAAGGAAGAAAGGAAAAGGAAAAGGAAAAGGCAAGGAAAGGAAAGGACGAAAAGTTGCATTAAAAGAAATTGGATTCTACAGGGAGAATTATATTAGGGAGTGGAAATACAAAGATGAATAAGATCATTGACCTTTAGAAGTTTCTCTTGTGGGAAAGATAAATGTCAATGCTGTAATGAAAGTGCTAGAATATAAAAGTGCTGGTGGCAAAAAGGAAGTGTAGCCAAAGCTGCCTTGAGGAGCAAGAATGTTAAATAATTGGGCCAGGTGTTGAATGAGGAGTAGATTTCATCAAGAGAAGAATGAAAAGGTGGCCATTCCAGGCAGAGTGAATGGCATTCAGAAGACAGAGAGCTGATAGAGGGGTCTAGGGTACAGGATAAAGGAAACAAAGGTGCCCTCGGATGAGAGGAGAGATGAAGTGTCGTGTCTGGTCAAGAAAGACTAGTCTATAACTCAATCCCTAAACCTTCACCATCTGGATATCAAAAAGCCTCGAACCATATCTTATGGCGGGGGGGGGGGCTCAAATAAAGGAAAGGGGTTTGTTTTATCCTGGAAAAAAAGTGTAAGGGACACAAATGTCTCCACACAATTGAAGAGGGGCGTTTTGAAAGTATGAATATGCAAACTTTTTGCCTGTTTGTTTACACAATTCAAGGAAGAAATTACTGATGATTGATTGGATTTACTCCACAGTAGAAAGGACTAACTTGTAGGGGAAGTGAGCTCTCTCCACTTGCAATATTCAAGCTTCAAAGAAAATTATAATTTGAATTAACTGGGTAAGAATTCAGGTTATATGACTTTCAGGTACTACTAATTACAAGGTTTCAACTATTTCTCTGAATTTTTGCTGCCAACTTACTTGTGTTCTTAAGCAACCAGCTTTTCAGTGAAAAACCCACTGTGCATATGGCTCTCCTTCTTAAAGTGTTGGGTCAATAACAGTAGCCAGGGAAACCTAGCACTCTTCTCTCATTTTTTAGGGCTCAGAACAAAATACAGACTTCCACTCAAAAGCATTTACTTTCATTCCATTTGAGTAACGAATTCTATTCAATTTTGTCATCTTCTATCACTACTTCAACTTGGAAGGAATAGAAGTCATATATTAATTAATGTCTGATTAGTATTGGTTCTTCCATTTCAAAGAAAACTTCCCTTATCCTCTTCTTCAATTTCTGTCTAGTATATTCTGTCTTGCTTCCTTTCTTATCCAACCTATTCCTCATTTTCAGAACTGGAATTCCTATCCATCCCCATCTTTAATTTTTTGGTAAAACGGTTTTTCAACCAAATCCACATGATAAATTCTCAAATTTAAATCCCAAATTTTACTTTTATATTCCTGTATATTTGTGAAAAAGACCCCAAATTTTTTTTTCTTTTCACAACTCTTATCAGTTGATGCTACAACATTTTTTGTGGTTGTCAGTCTTCGCTGAGTCTTCATCATGGTAATTAATTTTCTTTGGCCAGCCAATATTTGCCTAAGTAGCTATCCTAGACCTTCTATCTCTTCAAGAGCAAATTCAACATGTGCTTAGCAGATGATCTTGCCTTGTGCTTCATGGGCATATATGAGGACATTGAGTAATCCTCATTTTCTTTCCTCAACTTTCAAAATTGTTGACACACATCTTCATCTTTACCTTTTTGCATTTTGGCCAAGGCTTTTACCCTAGATAAGGCTCTTCATCCCCTCCTATGTCATTTTGGATCTTATAAAACTAATTAACACCTTCTTACTATATCATCTCTTTCCTGTGGACTGAGAAATTCTGGTGATTTTTTTTCTCATTTTTTGTGGATCACTTAATAAGTTATAGGTTACATAAAGAATAGATCTGAGAATATAAGGTAAGAGGTCTTTGTAGTTTGGGAAGGAGATTATAAACATATAAACTGAAAAATGGCCTTAGTAATGGGGAGGCTGAAAAGGTTCAATAAACAATTAGGAGATAAACTCAACATGGCAATTAATATTATTACACATTACAAGAAGCATATTCTGTCACTGCCACTGAACTGAATGGACCTACTAAAACGACTGATGTTCTTTGTCCCAGAGACAGTCACTGCCTACAGGATGGATCATTCACTATCTTTCCTTTCTGGGTGGCTAACCTCAGATTCAAAGTCCAGGACTAGCATATCTGATTGGCCAAAACAATGTCATATACCAATTTTTGAGCTGCTTGGGAACACTGCCCAAGTATGCAAGTATTTGACATTTTGAGCTTCTGGTTGAAGTCAAACTATCTCAAAACTGGAAGAGGGATTGGATCCTGTGGAGAAAATACAACTGTGACTTGTATTTGCACTGTGTGTTTTTGAAAATAAAGGCAAATTTTTCTATCAATTCCTATTAAGTAAATCTGCCAGTCTTTTAGTCCTAATTTTAACATTTTTACCTTTATGTACCTTGAATAGGTTCCCACATTTGGGTTATCCAGAAATTCAGTTACTAAATAAAATTTCCTATCCTAACACAAGCCTCTGGCAAAACTATATAGGGCAAGAACAAGAACAAAGCTCTGTTAATAAAGATAAAGACTCTCAAATTTGAAGTTAATTTTAGTCAGTCCCACTGTGAGAGCTGTTGAATGGGCTGTAGAGATGCCTAACTATGCTGTGACCCAGCCATCCACTTTCTCTTATTCTTAACCAGGTGTCTTGAACTCCTCTGACATTGTAGCCAGCAATTAAAACTAAGGTGTACCATGTTTGCAGTGTTCTCTGGATTTACTGGGATGGTAGAACTACCCAAAAAGGGAAGGGGGTAGATAATTTTAATATGGTATTTTTTTCTTTTTACTAAACGAAGGATAGAAAATAAGAAAGAAAAGATGGGAAAATGTTTCCTGTGGGAAATGGAATATAGGAATAATCCCACAGTAGCTATTAAAGAACACTGAAGTCTGAAAAAAGTGGACATTCGACCAACATATAAGCAAGAACAGACTCTGATCTGATGACCGACCACTCTGCCTATTGGCATAAAGTGTCATGAAAGAGGATGTGTCAAATATCAAGTGTGGCTAGAAGCCCTGGAGCAACATGTTCACCATTTCTAATTTCCCCCAAACTTACTGCTTTGAAAACCAACAGGTGTTAACTAATTCATAACTTCAGAGGGGAACCCAGAACTGCTGGCAAAAGGCCCTATACCTTTAGAATCACAATTTGTCCCAACTGGGGTCCCCTGCAGCTTCAGAACTGGCACACCAGGCAATGGCTCTGTAGCAAAAGGCTTTTTTGAACTGCATTTTTTTCAGCAGTTAAATCTGAGCTGTAACATTTGGCAGGTTTCCTTGCTAACATTTGGCAATAATTGTTTATCAAATGCTAACAAGGAATGCTGCCAAATGTAACAGCTCTGACTGAACCATCTAAAATATAATACTGAGGCAAAAGTCTACAGACATGTGCTCAATCCTTTCTGACTAATCCTAGAAATAGGATCCTGTGCCCTTGGTCATCAGACCATGCTGCACCACAGCAGGGATGCACAGGGACCAGATT
This sequence comes from Suricata suricatta, assembly GCF_006229205.1. Classification (NCBI taxonomy): domain Eukaryota; kingdom Metazoa; phylum Chordata; class Mammalia; order Carnivora; family Herpestidae; genus Suricata; species Suricata suricatta. Next base: position 61,083,985 of record NC_043707.1, read on the forward strand.
CTCTTTCCTCTGCACACTGTATTATTTCCTTTGATTTCTAAGGGAGTTCATGAGAGAACGAGGCCTGATAAACCCAGAGATGGAGTTTTACAACAAGCTAGAGACCACATACATTCTAACTTCCTCAATTTGGATGCAAATTTGTGAAAAATAAGGCAACAAAACCAAGGCTGGATTATCTTTGGTGAGCAAATTATTCTTCAATCACACTGGTCCTCCAACTGGTCCTTGTTATCTCCCAGAAGGCCTTATGCTTGTGCACATTTCCTTTCTTTCAGCTCTCTGTGTATTATAGATCTAACCTTCTCTGTTCTTGTTAATCCAGATCTTTAAAGGTCTAGCTCACATGCTACTTCTTCTAGGAAGACTTCCCTACTCCACCTTCCCATTTCTTTTCCTTCACTGTTGGGTTACTTTTATATTAAAGCTTTATTACCTGAAGCCTTATTTGATCCTAGACACTACTCCTTATTACTGACATATTCCAGGCAGTTCAAGTAACCTAAATGTTATCTTCCTACCAACCTGTTGAGGGCAGGATCTGACGGCGTGGTTCTCACAACATTCCTAACAGGGAATGGAATGAAATTCTGTAGTTAAGGATTTTGTGGCTAGTCTTAGAGTACAAGTTATAGAAGAAATGCTTTTCAAGTGGTTTGGAAGTATTCATTTACATCCTGATACCTGATATACTAACTCTAAAGGACGTTCAGCACTCATCAAAACAGATCTTTTCAGAAACTTTTTCAGGTAAGTTTAGTTTATGTGGGCTAACTTTGGGGAGTGAGGTATACCTAAAAAGAATCAAACTGCTCTTTGAGGAGCGTGAGTGGCTTAGTTGGTTGAACATCTGACTTCAGCCCAGGTCATGATCTCACGTTTGTGGGCTCGAGCTCCACGTCAGGCTCTGTGCTGACAGCCTGGAGCCTGAAACCTGCTTTGGATTCTGTGTCTCCCTCTCTCTGCCCCTCCCCCACTCATACTGTGTCTCTGTCTCTCAAAAATGAATAAACAATAAAAAAATTTTTTAAAGAATCAAACTGCTCTTCTTCAGAAGAATTCAAAGATTCAAACTTCTAAACATTCAGTGATTTTGTATTGCTGCTTTGTGAGGCCCTTGGAATACAAAAATAGGAAAGATATTGCCCTATTTTTTGGTGCCCTACTCTCATAACCTCAAAAAGTATGCCTGGAAATGTCAAAATTATTACTTTCATACTGAAATAAATAGGTAAGGGATAGAAATAAATAAACCACCCATGTTTTACATGCTTAGCAAAGAAAAAAATGTCATTTAAAATCTCTCCTAAAGATATCTAAGGGTATTTCTCATTTTATACAAACACACAATCACATTAGACACACACCAATCACCTACAGTACTGCAAATCAAGACTCAGAAATAAGCTCATGGGGCCGGACAGCTAGAAAAAACCAAAATCAAGGCTCTCATCTCTACTATAGATCTGCGGCAAAATATTTCCAAATGCAGGATTTGGGTATTGTCGTTAATGTATCTAGATTCTAAGAGCTTTCCTCATAATAGCCAGGAATCATTATGTAATTTCATTAGGTTCCTAGATATCTGGATTCCTCATATATTTAAATAAGGATATGAATGCCTTCTTTGGTTTATGTCAAAGTCCTCTGCCAGACAGTCTCTCAGACTCTACATATAAGACCAATGAGTCACTTCTTTAGGACACTAAACAAGACAACAATAAATAACAAGAGTTACAGGCAGTTAAGGGTCAACTAAGGACACGGAATGATAATTTTTAAATTTCACTTAAAGGTTTTTCACTTAAAAAGCATATTCTTACTCCAGTCTTAAGCCGTGCCCAGGGATCAAAGCAGTTTTGCCTCATCTATATAAAAAAAGACACAGGCGGACTTTTCCTTATAGTATTCCAAGACTGTTGGACATAAGTCATCCAGGGCCGCCAGCCACATGGACGCTTGTCCTGTATCTTCCTCAGCCTTAACTCTCAATGTGAAAGGCCTACTACATAAATGGTAACCAAGCAGGAAAGTGAACCTTCACACAAAGGTTTTCAGCCCCATAAAGCACTTAATTTGGGCAAGTCTGTTTGGATCCGTGCCAACAGACTGATTCATAAACTTGTCAAGGCTTGGGCTGCCTCACAGGCTGCGCAGGTGAAATCTTTTTAGTGCCTCTCTAGGCTATGTCTTCCTCCTGAACTCAGGCAAATCCAGCTGCTGTTCAGGCTGTGGGAAGGCATGTTGCCTTTAGAACAGAGGAGAATGGAGTTTTTGTTAGCCAAAGGCCACTTAGAAATTTGCCTTTTTACTATAAAAAGAAATCAGCACAGCTTACACAGTGCCTCTGCTCAGAAGAGCACTTCCTCATTATTTTTTCAACAGATGTCTTACTGAAGCATATTTTTACTATTTATGTTAGCCTCCTGTAAAACATCTGAGAAAATTCAGAATAACAATGAAAAATGATTGTGTTCACAAAATCAAGTAAATCCAATAATATTTCTGACAGAATTGATTACAATAATGTCAAACGCCCCTCTCCACTCTCTTTGAAAGTTATTTCAAACATAAAGATAATGAAATATGTTGCCTGTCACTTGTAAATTGTGTGCTGAAAGTCTAAAGCGATAATTTAAAGATTTCCAGGTAGAACAACACATTTGCTTTATTTTATTTGTCAAGGAAATATATTAGTTAGGAACTTTCTGCTGTGGAAGTTGGAAACCTCAAAAGAGAATCAGACATTTGGAGGGCAGTCTGAATGTCTCAGGGTCACAACTCCCGAATTGTAGAAGCCTCTTTATATGTGTGGTATGGAGCAGAACAAATATTTAGGTAAAATTTCCATAAAATTTAAATTTTTTGTTGTTATGGTGGTAGAGTATAGCAGTTAATAGCATGAATGTTCAGGATTAAAAAAAACTGGGATCAGATTTCTAACTCCATCACTCACAAGCTGCAGGACTTGAGAAAGTCACTTAACCTCTTGGAGCTTCCATTTTCTCCTCTGGAAAAAGAGACAATGATAGTTTCTCATGGGTGTGTAAAGTGGATAAAAGGTCTGTAATATATGTAAATTACTTTCAGGGAACGCAGCACATAGTAATCGTTCAATAATGACAGCTTTTATTGTTGTTGAATGCACTAGTAGCTATCACTGTTATCAGGTATCTAAACATATGCCTTCAACTCTCTTTTCTGTTTATTTCTATTTTATTATTTTAATCTCACGATGACATAATAGGCTCTTAGCCCTTCCGCTTTGATTCCTCCCTAAATCTTGTGAGGAGGGGCTTATTATCTTCTTTATCTCTTCATGCTCTGTCTTCCCACCATATGCAAACTCCACAAGGGCATGTCTTGATCATGACTGGCTCCTCAGAACCCAGCATATCTGTCACATAGCAAGTGTTCACTGCACAGTGCTTAAATAAATGAATGCACCAGCATGCTTTGCATATAGATGAGGAAACAGAGACCCTCAATAATTCAATAAATTGCTTAAAATTAAAGTTATTTCAGTAAGTAAGTGGAGGAACTGCATTCTGAACACTGATCTTCATTATCAGAGCTCCCATCCACTTTCCTGCACCTAGGTTTCTTGTTGAGCCTAGAGCTGTATGTGGTAGAGCTCTAGAAACCTAACCCACAGTTTTTCCTAACAATTTTTCAAAGCACACTTTCCCTCTACAATATTCTTAATGGAATATCAAAGGGGGCAGCTTGTAAATCTCGGTTAGTGGGGTCCTTTTGAACACCAACCACTGACATTCAAGCAGTTAGGCAATTATTGCTGCTGGATATCCAAAGGTCCAACCTGCATGTTACCAGTACTTCCATTTCTAGTGAATTTACCACCAGGGACAATAAAAAGGAAAACAGTGAAATGGTAAAGTAAGTGTCTGATGGTTAAATGCCACAGTAACAGATTTCTACAGCTTAATTTTTGTTGAGGGGAAGAAGGGTGAAAGGGAATGTTCCCTGAGAAACAGTAGGGAACAGTTAGTAGTTAAGCCAATTTATGCTTGTATATTTTGTTGCCGTCAATAAAAGGCATTGCCTTGATCTGACTGAGAAGGTATTTTATTGCTTAGCTCTTTTAGATACATCAAACGAGATCTTTATTTTAACAGTTTTATTGCTGGGAATAATAATAATAGTATTAGTATAGTGCTAAAATATGTTCCTCACTGCTAGTACACGTGGGTTATCTTGTTGGATATTCATCACGTCTCCACATATGCAGAGGGAGATATTATTTCCCCTATTTTCCAGATGAGGTCACTGAAACAATAGAAGGCTAGGAGACTTCCATGAGATCACACAGACCAGGCCTGGGGCCATTACCTGACTTGCAGGCCAGTGCCTCTTGTCTAGCACATCCTCTTCAAGTTTACACAAATAGGTTTGGTAGCTCCATTTAAATCCCAACTTCGTTCTAAGATATTCCTAGTATGGCAAATGTTTGTTGTTCATCAAAGAAGAAAGGAACTGGACATAATGCTGGCTTTGTACTATCTTTTTTTTTGTGTGTATAGTAAATTCTACAGTTGCTATCAGAAGACAGGCCACTTAATATCCTCCTCATGTTTATTTGGGAATTTCAATTTTTCTAACTTTTAATAAAATTCTATAGAGTTAAAAAAACACACACACAACACTGAGAATACTTTAAGGTCAGTCTCCAAATCTGATTAGCATCCCTAAATGAATACTTAGACTTATTTCATAGCCCAGCCTTAATTGTATTTACCTTTTTCAGAGCCAGAGTGTCAACATTACTCAGGCTGTTGATGTGTGGGGTGTGCTGTGAAATCACAGTGGACCTTTAGGGGACTAATTAGTATGACCTGCTATTTATTAGGTAGCCACAGCATCTTGACATTGACCAGAACATAGAAAATAGTTCCAAAGAAAATAGGCTACTGCCCCTTTATTAATTAAATATAGGAGGGGGCTTCTTAGATAAACGCCTGGCTTGTAAGAATATCTACTACAATTCATAGTCAAACATACAACATGATATGCTTGTGAATTTTAAAACACCAAATTGCAATGCTTGTGAAATATAGTTAAGTAGCACGTTTATGATATAGTAGAATTCTATTTTGATCTCTTTGTTACATTCAAAGTAAGACCACATGTGTTAATACAGCCCTTCCCTTTGTTACCAATACTTTGCTAAGCACTATATGGGGAAACAAGATTAAGGTTAAAAGTCCTGGACTGAAAGAAACTGCAGAGTCACTTAGAAAAAAATCATTGAAACACAAAGTGTACTCGGCAGATGTGCTCAAGGGAGGATCCATCTGATGAAATGCCTCAAAGGCAGCTTTGCCCCTAGCCACTCCCCCATCCGCATCTCAACATAGGCGTTGCTCAGTATTTCATAGTATTTTTTGTCAATAAGTCTTGCCTTTCTTTCAGGCAAGTCTGGAAGTCCCTTACGGGAACCAGTATGATGTAGAGGGAAGATCCTAAATTTGAAAGTTTAAAAGTTCTAGGTTTAAATCTTGGATTTCCAATGTATGGGCTGAAATATTAGACAAATTATCTAACTTCTCTGTGCTCAAGTTCCTCATCTTCAAAAAAACATTGCAAAGGCATATCGGGGAGAGTGCCTTGCATGATGTATGCAAACCACAGGTGTCCACTGAATGTGAACTTCCCTACTTTCTTATATCACATTGTATTTTTGTATCCTAAATACCTTGTACCATGTATTTGTAGTTGCTGGCCATGATCTGAAGTGAAAGGACAAGAATGCCATTAGGTGTCCACAAGAGTTAAGTGACAATTTTAACCCAAGCAGGAGGCCTTAATTAGATGAATTTGCAAATATGAATGTAGGCCACTCTTTCGAGATGTTCGATTATTTCAAAAGAAGATTTTCCTTTGCAGAAAGACAGAACTCTACCAGAAAACAAACTCCCTTTCATGTTGTTCTTAGCCAAGAGCAGATGTCTGGCAATATGAAAACAGAGTGGTTATTTTCACAAACGAGATCTTTCTTTCTGCAGACAGCGTTGCAACACTGACTCTGGCTCCTATCTGAGGCTTCAAGATTACTCTCTGTGCAATGTCTTTAGCAGTATTCCTGCAGTTGCGTTAAAAAGTTATCATGACCTCTTTAAGTGTGTGGAGGATCTTCAATGTGCAGCTTTAAGGACTCAAAATCCATTGCTCTTAAACAACCAAAGGGTTCCCAACTCTACTCCTTTGGGAAGTTCAATTAGTCTCTGATCATTTTGCATATTGGTGTCCCCCTCACCACCCCTTTTAACCCCGGAGCCTTATTCTACTAATGTGAAACCTATATTGAGTTTGTCAGGCCATTCTTCCTCCCCATGTTTCACATTAGTATTTCTATGGAAGAGGCTCCAGTTTAGCTATACCTACTTGCTCCTAATGGTAGTGAAGGGTTGTTTTACCTAGCGTTGACTATATAGTAATTTCAGGTACTTTATTAGTATGCGTTATTCAAAATTGCCTTTCTCATTGTTCTGCAGACCGAATTTCCTATTGCCCAAGCTGGGAAAAGCAGCTGAAAGACACCAGCCCTGACTCACAACCTACAGTGTAGCTCAAACAAGTTCACCAGTCTCCTTTTCAGATACTGACTGTACTACTGGTAGACACAATGCAAGTTCCTTTTTTGGCCCTTTCTCTCTTTGGGCCCAACCTTTGGCACAGTCTGACTTGTTTAAAGAAGCAAAATAGCTATGGAAGAAACAAAAGAACCCATGTTATATGGACTTGATCCAGATAATTTACACCAAAAAGCTAAAGTTGAGATAAAATGCACTATCCATGTTGTATTTCAGTTCAGAGCCCCCTCAATTTACAAATCCTAAGTGCTTTAGCCATTACATCTACTGACCTAATCCCAACGCCACAATCTCCCCCTGCCTACTTTTCTACTTCAAGGTGTGAGTTGTAAAAATGTTTAAATTTTTTAAACTCTATGGGTTTCATCTTCAGAAATTTGAAAAGCAAAACACTCTTAAGAAGTGACATAAGAAGCTCTTGTGTGATTCTGTGAAGAAACTAACAGCCCATGAGGGAAAGAAGGAGATTTAAACCCTCAATGCCACCTGACTGCAGTATCAGCCAAGTAGGACCTCCTTTGCCTCTTTCCTACCCTCCCTCTCAGAACTTTAACTCTGGCAGCATCAAATATAACAACTGGCAAGAGAGGAGGAGGTAAGAAAGATTCCAAATGCTGTTCTACAACCAGAGGACAAGGAGTACCTCTAACTGTGAATGAAGCTGGAGGTTTTGATTATTACATGAGGCCCTGGGCATTTCTGATTATTCAGTGGAGACTGTGTTTGTGACTTAAAGTGGCTGCAAGGCTTTTTATTACCTAAGAGTGAATAAAAAAATCTTTGGACTGCAAGAGTTTTTATTCAGGGTCAGAGGAGGAACTTCTCCCCACTGAATAAATTTTATTAGAATAGTGGGAGACAAAATAAAGTTGTTTTTGATTACATCCCATGAGTCTTGCTCACTGAACTTATCAGTTATACTTACTTTTTAAGACACAGGGAATTGCTTAAGGGTATACATGATGATTCTTCTCAATAACATATAAACAGATTCTAATTCATAAATTTGCTAATGGTTCTTTCCTGCTAGACATTAGCAGAGGGAGAAAAAAAATCTCTGTTTGGTCATTAGCTTCCATTTAGATATAGCCTTAGAGTTACAAGGAACATCTTGAGGACAAGCAAATGGCTCTAGACTTTATTAAAACCACACTCCAAGGAAACACTCTTGGAGCAGCGCCCTTTAGAAATGAATTCGTGAATATATATAAAATGCAGTTCTTTCAAAATTTGTCTGACTCGGATTGCCCTTTTCCTCCCAGCTCATTTGCATTATCTGCCTCACCAATAGCCACCATAAGACAGGTTCAAATTAGCAGCCCTAGCCACCCACTTTTTAATCCCTGATGTTCACCTCCATCAGACTGCACCACAAAAGACTTATTAAATACATATTTTTAAGCACCAAGGATAAACCAGGCTCTGGGCAGTAATACTAAGATGACTGAAACACACTTTCCCAGGAACACCCATTTTTGAACTAAATTAGATATTTTGAAAGTAAATCACTAACAGAGACCACAGAAATAAACAATGGGAGCAGAGAAGCAGAAGTGATTAACTTCACTTGGAGTAGTCAGGGAGGCCATCCCAGAAGAGGTGACAATTTGATCTCAGTCTTGACAGTTGAATAAGTGTTTATAAGCCAAAGAGCAGGCAGGATGGCATTTGAGGCATTGTGTGAATGGGGACAGTGAGAAACAGCATGGATTTTCTGGGAGTGGGGGAGATTTTAGAAAATAATGATAGGAGATAAGTCCAGCTGGCAGGGATCAGATGAGATGACCTGTGTTGTAAATGTTCCTGTGTGGATCCTCTTTCCAATAAATGAGTCGCTTTTACTCAAGGTGGAATTCAAGCTACCAAATGTCAGGTGGAAGGAGAAAAAAGTGAATGAAGGAAGTTATGACTACTGTCCACACATGGACAATGCCTTTCTCTTGTTCTTCCTGAACTAACAGTAGTGTACATGATATCAAAATATCTGGGCATTTTAGTAAAACTACATGGGAACACCCACCTCAAGTCATATAGAGCACTCTTCCAGTTTTTTATTAAAATGTAAAAGAAGAAAATTAAGCTATTGTGCCTCATAACTTTAGAAGGACAAACTGGTAAAGAGACAACAGTGTATTATTATTTATAGCTCTCATGACTCTGAATAAACACAGAATCAGAAATATAAAGATACTGACCAATTTCTGCATGTGATGACAAACTGTTTTAAATATCTGAGGCAGTTAGGGCATGCACTTTTCTTTTTTCTTGTGTTTCCTTTAGCCTTGTGTGTGTCTCTCTCTACACATCCTGCATTTGATATTGTTATTTGTACTGTGCTGTTTTGTTTATGTCAATTCTTTTTTTTTAAATTATTTAACTGTCTTTATTTATTTTAGAGAGAGAGAGAGAGACAGCATGAGCAGGGGAGGGTCAGAGAGAGAGGGAGACACAGACTCTGAAGACAGGCTCCAGGCTCTGAGCTGTGAGCACAGAGCCTGATGCAGGGCTCAAACCCACGAACCGTGAGATCATGACCTAAGCCGAAGCCGGATGCTTAACCGACTGAGCCACCCAGGTGCCCCTGTTTATGTCAATTCTTATCAATAAAGTCAAGATTACATTCTATCCTGGGTTTACAAATTTACTACTTATTCCCACATTGTTTCCTCAAGAGGCCCAAAGAACATGGTTTTGAAGATTAAAGATAAGACAGTCTCTCCTTTGCTGTCCCTGCCTGCTGCTCCCTTGCACTGTATTCAATAAACTTCTATCTCCTTTTTAAAAAGAAAACAGGGGGCACCTGGATGGCTCAGCCTGCTGAGCATCTGACTCTTGATTTCAGCTCAGGTCATGATCCCAGGATTGTGGGATCCAGCCCCCTACTGGGTTCCAGGCTGAGCATGGACCGTGCCTAAGACTCTCTCTCTGACCCTCCCCTGCTTGTGCTCAATCTCACTCTCTCTCTCTCAAAATAAATAAATAAGCTTAAAAAATAATAATTTATTATTTATTTATTATTTATTTATTATTCTTTCATGAAATTCTAAAGAGACGTACAGGGAAACACAATGTTTGAGTTTTATTTTCAAGTTTTCTAAAACTGTGATTGAATTTAAGAATATAGGGGTGCCTAGGTGGCCCAGTTGGTTGGGCAGCCGACTTCGGCCCAGGTCATGATCTCGCAGTTCATGAGTTCAAGCCCCACATCAGACTCTGTGCTGACAGCTCCGGGCCTGGAGCCTGCTTCTGATTCTGTGTCTCCCTCTCTCTCTGCCCCTCCCCTGCTCACACTCTGTCTCTCTCTCAAAAATAAATAAGATTAAAAAAAAATTTTTTTAAGAATATAAAGAGTTAAATTAATAAAAAAGGTAAACTATGATTTTATTACATACTTAGTATCATGAAACATTGATATTTTTAGCTCTAATGTATAAGACATATAAGATATTTTTATTCTGTGATTTTCTACAGATTTTCAATATTAACTTATTATTATTTATAATTACTATCACCAAATAATTTATGTGGATAAAAACAAGATAGATTATCCTATTTTATTAATAGCTCAGAGCTCATTCCCTCAGAATGGAACTTAGTTGCTATTTGTGGACAGCACTTTGCCTGCTGTTAACAATTCTTGTAATCATAATGATTTGCTGAATCTCTCTCCTTCAAAAGACTACAGTATAAAGAAGATGTGGTATACACACACACACACACACACACACACACACACACACACACACAGGAATATTATGCAGCCATAAAAAGGATGAGGTCATACCATTTGCAACAACATGAATGGACCTAGAGGGTATTATATATATATATTTTTTAATAGTTTATTTTCAAATTGGCTTCAATATAACACCCAGTGCTTCTCCCCACAAGTGCCCCCCACCATGACCATCACTCCATTCCCTCCCTCTCCCTCCCCCTTCAGTCCATGGTTCGTTTTCAGTATTCAATAGTCTGTCATGATTTGTGTCCCTCTCTCTCCCCAGCTCTCTATCCCCCTTCCTCTACCTATGGTCCTCTGTTAGGTTTCTCCTGTTAGACCTATGAGTGCAAACATATGGTATCTATCCTTCTCTGCCTGACTTATTTCACTTAGCATGACACCCTCCAGGCCCATCCACTTTGCTACAAATGGCCATATTTCATTCTTCCTGATTGCCATATAGTACTCCATTGTGTGTGTGTGTGTGTGTGTGTGTGTGTGTGTGTGTGTGTATGTGTGTGTGATATATATATCACATCTTCTTGATCCATTCATCAGGACATTTAGGCTCTTTCCATGATTTGGCTATTGTAGAAAGTGCTGCTATGAACATTGGGGTACATGTGCCCCTATGCATCATCAGCTCTGTATCCCTTGGGTAAATCCCTAGCAGTGCTATTGCTGGGTCATAAGGGAGTTCTATCGATAGTTTTTTGAGGAGCTTCCACACTGTTTTCCAGAGCGGCTGCACCAGTTTACATTGCCACCAACAGTGTAGGAGGGTGCCCGTTTCTCCACATCCTAGCCAGCATCTATAGTCTCTTGATTTGTTCATTTTAGTCACTCTGACTGGTGTGAGGTGGTATCTCACTGTGGTTTTGATTTGTATTTTCCTGATGATGAGTGATGCTGAACATTGTTTCATGTGCCTGTTGGCCATCTGGATGTCTAGGGGGTATTATACTAAGTGAAATAAGTTAGACTGAGAAAGATAAACATATGCTATTATACACTGTAAATCATGGGCAAGTTAACCTGATCAGTTTCCTCATCTGTGAAATGGGAATAATATAAAGTTCAAAGAATGGTTTCAAGGATTTAATTAGATATCCAGATAAGACAACTGGTATAGATTTTGGGGCACCTGGGTGGCTTAGTCCATTAATCATCAGACTCTTGGTTTTGGCTCAGGTCATGATCTCTCAGTTCATGGGTTCAAGCCCCACATCAGGCTCTCTGCTGGCAGCGCAGAGCCTGCTTGGGATTTTCTCTCCCTTTCTCACTGCCCCTCCTGCACTCTCTCTCTCTCAAAATAAATAAATAAACTTAAGAAAGGAAGACAACTGGTACATTTCACTAAAAATTCTGATCTATTCTTTTTGTTCTTAAGTCACAAAATTAAAAAAATAGTTTAAAGGGACAGAAATGTAAGGGAATGAAGGAAGATGTCAAACATTTCTGTTGAGTGTAGCTTGACATTGGTCTTAAGCATGAAAATGGGAATTCAAAAGGAACCCATTCACTGCTAGGTCTTTTACCCACACCAGCAATCCGGCAATTCCCCCTCTCCCTCCCCCCACCCTCTCCCTCTGTCTCCTCTGCACCACCAATATTTTCCATTCTTAAAAAAAATATTTATTTTGAGAGAGAGAAAGAGTGCACACGAGTCAGTGGGAGAGGAGCAGAGACAAACAGAGGGAGATAGAATCCCAAGCAGGCTCTGCACTTTCGGTGAGAATCCTGATGCAGGGCGTGAACTCACGAACTGCGAGACCATAACCTGAGCCAAGATCATCGAGAGTGAGACACTTAGCAGACTGAGCCACACAGGGGCCCCAATATTCTCCTTTTTAATCCTTTATTCTCATCACAATACAAACCTAATTATATCCCTTTCTTACATCGCAGTCTGCCATTCCCTCTCTCTCCTCCCCCTTTTCAACACAACTTCTAGAAAGTACTGCCTTTATTGAAATGTCTCCTTTACCAAATCTGACGGGTCAATTTCAGAACTCATCTTAGTTTATACACATCATTTGAAACTGTTGATCTCTCTCTCCCCTCCGTGTTTTTTAATGTGACTCAAATATCAAAGTGATTCTTAAGTATGTATTTTTTAAGTTTACTTATTTTGAGAGAGAGAGCAAGCAGGGGAGAGGCAGAGACAGAGGAGGAGAGAATCCCAAGCAGGCTCTGCACTGCCAGTACAGAGCCTGAGGCAGGGCCTGAACTCAAGAACCACAAGACCATGATCCGAGCCAAAATCAAGAGTAAGACGCTTAACCGACTGAGCCATCCAGTCACCATTAAATATATATTTAAAACACTGGCTAACACTCCTATTCTTATCCATTTCATTCCATATCTGTCCTCTATTAACACTTCAACTATTTTTGTATATTTCCAATATTTATTTATATATAACAGCCATGGATTATATTACTTCTTCCCTATTATAGGGCAGGTAGCATGCCATGTGTATTTTCACTTAATATGACATGTAATCTTCTCATATTGGTAACAGAGAACTTCCTCATTCTCCTCTAAACATGTAATATCCCTTTATGTGGATGCACTGCAGTTTACATAGGCATCCTCCTATAGATGGATCTTTTGCTATCACATAAAAACATTTTATTGGATATTAATTATACATGCATAATTCCATATTAGTTATTCATAGATGATTCCACATTAGTGTGTTAAATAATACTATAAGTTCCTGGAAATGGGAGTACTAGGTTGAAAGAAAAATGTATTTGTAACTTTTAGAGATATTACCAAGTTGCTCTCCAATCCAGTGGATGAGAAATAGTAGTTATATTTTGCATTGCTCTTATTGTAAGTTGGTCCAACCTTTTTTTCTTTTTTTACATTTTTTTAATGTTTATTTACACTGAGAGCACACAAGGGCATGCAAGTGTGAGAGGGGCAGAGAAGGAGGAAAGGAACCCAAAGCCGCCTCTAGCCTGCCAGTGCACAGCCCGATGGAGGCCTAGAGCTCATGAACCATGAGACCATGACCTACGCTAAAATTAAGAGTCCAACACTTAACTGACTGAGCCACCCAGCGCCCCTCACTTCATACTTCTTGAAAAACTTTCAGGGTACCTGGGTGGCTCAGTTGGCTAAGCGTCTGACTTCAGTTCCAATCATGATCTCAAGAGTTCATAAGTTTGAGCCTGAGCTGCACATCAGGCGCTGTGCTGACAGCTCAGAGCCTGGAGCCTGCTTTGGACTCTGTGTCTCCTTCTCTTTCTGCCCCACCCTCACTCATGCTCTGTCTCTTTTCTCTCTCTCTCTCTCACTTTCTCTCTCTGTCTCTCAAAAATAAACATTGAAAAAAACATTTTTTAAATTTTTTTCACTAGACTTTCAGAAGAAAATTCTCTCTTGGTTCTCCTGAGTCACTGACTAATGATTCTGTCCTTTGATGATTTCTTTCTACAGCCCAAATTCTAAATGTTGGCATGCCCCACAGCTCAGAATTATTTTCCTCCCTCACCTCACCAATTTCTAGCTGAGCATTCAGGCTTACGGACCCCAGTATCTGAATACCTCAGTAGAGTATCTAATACACATTTCAAATACAAAGTATCCAGAATGAATTGCTGATTGTCCTTCCACACCAAACTCTCTGTATACTGTGAAGGGACCAAGCCGTTCTTTCAGTTGCTTAGAGAAAACTACTGAAATCATCTGGAACTCCTCTCTCTCTCAAATATCTTGCAAATTATCTGTCATCAAATCATTCTGATCCCTTTTTTTAAAAAAATAAATCCAGAATGCAAACGCTTCTATTTATTTCCTTGTATGACATTACTTTAAGCTACTACCATTTCTGGCCTGGTTTTACATTAGTCTCCTGAATGATCTCCCTGCTTCCACCACTACCAACCTAGAACATATTCTCAACATAGAAGCAAAATGAATCTTTTTTTTTTTAAAGAGTGTGAGCAAACTATGTGCAGAGAGAGAGCAAGAGAGAGAATCACAAGAAGGTTCCAGCATTCAGCATGGAGCCTGACACGGGGCTAGATCTCATGAACAGTGAGATCATGACCTAAGCTGAAATCAGGAGCCAGGTGCTCAACCAACCCGGCCACCCAGGTGCTCCCCTTCTAAAAGAAGAGAATCACTCAGAAAAGAATCAAATCCTTTTAATGGCCTACAAAGGCTCTGAACTATGGACAACCTCTCATCTTCATTTATCTCCACCAATATATCCTACTCCTTCTCACTTACTTGCTTCTGCCTCATCAACCTTTTTTTATGCTCAACAAACATAACCTTAGGACCTTTCCACTGTTTTCTCTCCTGCTTCAATATTCCCCCTCACCTGTACTCAGCCCACCATGATGGTCAGATGACTTGCTCTATCACTTTCCGCAGTTCTCTGCTCAAATATTATCGTATCTGAGACTGGGACACCAGTAAGAATGGTGTCTTACTTCCACCCTGGCACTCTGTATCTCCTATATACTATTTTACATTTTTCCTTAGTATATACCATCTTTATACATCAATATCTTATTGTATGTTTCCCTTATGTAAGCAACGTGATACCATAGTAGATTTTGTTTACTCCAACATAGTATAAGTAGAATTTGGAACAGTACCTGTTACAAAATATGTGTCCACTGAATACATATAGAATGAATGTAACAGTTTTAGAATTCAATTCCCACACAAACCTGAAAAATAATAAACATTTACCACTTTCTACAGATGAGGACATGGACACTTACTTATTAAAGTAATTTGCCAAAAATCAGTAATTGAAAGTTACTAAGTTTAAACCTAAGGGTGGTGAATCCAAAGCTAAAAGAAAGGGACAAGAATGATTGTTAAAAAGAAGTGTATTTGAGGTGCTTGGGTGGCTCAGTCGGTTAAATGTCCAGCTTTGGCTCAGGTCATGATCTCACGGTTCGTGGGTTCGGGCCCCACATCAGGCTCTGTGCTGGTGGCTAGCTCAGAGGCTGGAGACTGTTTCAGATTCTTTGTCTCCCTCTCTCTCTGACCCTCCCTTGCTTGTGCTGTCTCTCTCTGTCTCTCAAAAAAACAAATTTTTTAAAAAAGTGTATTTCCAGGGCATCTGTGTGGCTCAGTCGGTTAAATATCCGACTTCAGCTCAGGTCATGATCTCGTGGTTTGTGGGTTCGAGCCCTGCCTCAGGCTCTGTGTTGACAGCTCAGAGCCTAGAGCCTGCTTCTGGTTCTGTGTTTCCCTCTCTCTGCTCCTCCTCAGCTCGTGTTCTGACTCTCTCTCTCTCAAAAATAAACATTCAAAAAAATTTTTTTAAAGAAGTGTATTTCCAAATACTTATGGTGGGAACAATTGTTAGCAATCTAATTGCTTGATAACAAGGGGTGTTTAAATCAATAAATAAAAGATATTAACTTGATTGAATATTATGTATCAATTAAAATGAACATCATAAATATTTGTGGCAACACGGGAGATCCTTCTAATAAATTGGTAAAATTTACATCTAGATTATGATTACAAATGATTAAGAAATTAAAATAGTTACATTTTTGGCTTGAAAGATTATGAGTGAATTTCTTTTTATTTGATTTTAGTGATCATACGTTTGTTCATAGAACTCCTAGACATACATTAAGAGAGAATAGCAAAATCACTGCTTTCAGTCCAGTATAAATATATTTATATTTGGAAAACATATTCTTCTAAATAACAATAATCTTATGATAACCTTTATTTTTAAAATGTTGAAATCATAATCTAACATCACCACACCACTTCATTACACACATTGGTACAGGAAACATGCAACAGAGATTGGCTTGCCATTATTTGACAATTAACCTGAAATTGCAGATCACACACTATGAAATTCTTCAACAACCATATTATGTAATAATGTTTTTTCAGATCAAAAACAGATTTTTTTTGCCTTCATGTTATCATTTAAACTATCTTTAATTTGGCATCGTTTTCTTCATCCTTTAATAGAATCCTCTATAAAATGTAATATTTCCAAAAGCATAAAATAGAGCTTTAGTTGCCTTTAACTTAATACTCTAAAGTTTTCTAAACTAACAAAAAACATCTAGTTATGTGGAAATTAATGATGATATCTGCTGTAAATCCACAATTTTACATGTATATCTCTGTTCATATTGTTGTTAAAATATAGCAGAGTGCAGATGGTGATCACAAAACTGATATTATGACATAAATATATATTTGACAGACAAATGTGCTATCTTGCTCTGTACTCTATGCAACAGAGAGATAAACGACAGAGACTTTTAATCCAATCAGCAAATGTTTTTCAGAGTTATTAATCTTTGGTAGAGAATCAAAATACTCAAATATTTAACCAAGTTTGGAATCAGTATGCTTATATGTTCCGAAATGAATCCAATAAAATGGAGTATATTATCACTTTTCCAGAACTTAGTTTTTGAAAGACACACATGTGAAACAAACAATAATCCTAGACAAAAAATTGATTATGGCCAAATACTGCCAAACCTAACTACCTTCCTTATTCCGTTGTCTCAAGTAGTAGTGGAAAACAATAGTAAAAATAAAATGTAAAAAGGGCTTAAGTAATAACTACAGTAACGACTAGCTGAGCATCATTGCTCCAAGAAACATCCAATATATAAATGAGGTCCCAGAGAAAACCTTGTTTTTCCACATCTCAAGTGCCATCCTCTCTACCTGAGTTCACAATATTCTCCCTTCTCATCTGTTGAAGGACCTTGAGAATGCATTCATCCTCTCTTTATTTTACGTCTTCTATCTCTCCTTCTCCATGGGCTCCTTCTCTTGTGTCAACAAACATGCATGTGTCTTCCTCATTTAGAAAGTAAAGTTAGGGGCACCTAGGTGGCTCAGTCAGTCAAGCATCTGATTTTGGCTCAGGTCATGATCTCACAGTTCATGGGTTTGAGCCCCGCACTGGGCTCTGTGCCGACAGCTCAGAGCCTGGAACCTACTTTGGATTCTGTGTCTCCCTCTCTTTCTTCCCCTGATTACGCTCTTTCTCTCTCTCAAAAACAATTAAAAAATAAATTTAAAGAAAAGCAAAAGTAACTTCACTTGGCTTTTCTAACTTTTTAAATCTATCAACACATTCCCTCTCACAAATTTTCACAGGAATGCATGAAGAAGACTAGCAAGATCATGCAGCACCACATCTATTCATTAACATATATAACACTGGGCAAGATAGCAGAATTGTCATGTTCACAAAAGTGGTACACTAGGCTTACCACACTTCTTCCTTTCCTTACTTGCTTCTTTGGAGAATACAAGCATTCTCATGGTTTCTCATCATTGAGCTTCCATTACAACTAAACATCTCTTACTCATTCCTTATCTCTTCAACAACACTTCACTTTCTTTTATGACACTAATGCTACTAGCTGTCTTCCTGCCCTTTGGAGTTCTCACTGAACATTACTTTCACTGTCCCTCTTTCTCTAGCTTCATCTACCTGCAGATGCCTCCTAAAATTTATTCCTTTCTCCTTAGAATTTCCTCTTTTGGAGGACTCATCCAGTCTCATAACTTCTTATCACTGATTCATTCTACAAACATTAGAGTGTTTACTGTATTGCATGGGTTGTCCTAGGCACTAAGTTCACATGTATTACTAAGACAATGTTCTCGTCCTCAAGGAGCTTAGAACTGAGTTGGGGGAAAGGGGAAAAAAAGTTATTGAACTATAGCTAGAACAGTGAGCCCAACAGAAGAGATAAGGGGATATTTGAGTCACAACTGAGTAAGAGATAATTGGAGTTTAAACACATATATGCATACACATGTGTAATATGTAACATATGAAATATGAATATATAACATAAAATATATACTTAATTGCATTCCAGGAAGAAATATGCAGAAGATATAAAGGGAAATGAGAGCATGACAGGAAAATTTCTAACTCTGTATAAGCAAAGCAGATTTCTCACACAAACAAGCATGTTCAGTATTTCCTAAGGCTCAACTTAACTGTCTTTTTGCAACATTAAACTCAATTTACCTAAACATACTCACAAGTATTGCTAGTAGATATATAATGAAAGCAACAGGTATAATTGAAAAACATTTAGTATCCATAATTTAAAAATTTTAAAGAAGCAGGTAAAATTAATTTTAAAATATATTTTATTTAAGCCAATATATCCAAAATACTATCATTTCAATGTGTAATTAATATAAAATTATTAAGGGGATATTTCAAATTCTTTCATTATACTAACTCTTTAAAATCCAGTGTATAGGGGCACCTGGGTGGCTCAGTTGGTTGAGTGTCCAACTTCAGCTCAGATTATGATCTCACAGTTTTCAAGTTCGAGTCCCACACTGAGCTCTGTGCTGACGGCTCACAGCCTGGACCTTGCTTCAGATTCTATGTTTCCCTCTCTCTCTGCCCCTCCCCTGCTCACACTCTGTCTCTCTCTATCTCAAAAATAAATACTTAAAAAATTAAAGAAAATAAAATCCAGTGTCTATTTTTCAGTAATACCACATTATATTTCATACTAGCCACATTTCAAGTGTTCAAGAGCCACATGTGGTCAGCAGATACCCTACTGGGTAACACAACTCTAACAAAATTAAAACAGTAAAGCGCTGTCACAAATATAAACACACAGTGAATCAACCAACAGCAGCAACAACAATAACAACAAAAGTGCAAAAAAAAAAAAAAAGACCCAAATGCAAATGCCAATTTATTATATTAGAAATGAAAATTTATTATATTATAAGATGGTATTTCAAGTCAGTGATATAAAGATGAAAAACTTATTTAAATGTTTATTTTTGAGAAAAAGAGAGAGCACTCAAGTGAGTGGGGGAGGAGTAGAGAGAGGGGAACAAAGGATCTGAAATGGGCTTTGCACTGACAACAGAGAGCCCAATGTGGGCTTGAATTCCTGAACCTTGAGATCATAACCTGAGCCAAAGTAAGATGCTTAACCAACTGAGCTCAGGTGCCCCAAAAGATGAAATTTTTAATAAATGATACTATCACCTATGGGTAAACATCAAACACAAATTTTGAACCTTATCAAATAAACTGCAAATGGATCAAAGATATAAATGTAAAACTAAAAATCATAAAAATAGTAGAAGAAAATATAGACAAATTTCTTTATAAGCTTGGAGGAATAAGCTCTCTCTAATTCTAACTCAAAGATCTAGAAACCAAGAATAAAAATTGGTGAGTTCTATTTCATTTAAAAAAAGCACCAGAAACAATTGCAAATAAAGTGGAGGAAAGGGGGAGTGTCGACTGGTGTCAGAAACAAAAGGCTCATCCCCTTAATAAATAAATAGCTACAAGATATGGAGAAGAAAAGGATCAGCAATACAGCAAGAAATTAGGCAAAGGATGTGAATAGACAGTTCTCAGCAAGCAGAATACAACAAATTCATAAGATATGAAAATTAACCTATCTCTTCTTACTTATCATACTGACAAAATGCTGAAGTGTGATAATACACTCTGTGGTCAAAGCTATGGGAAAAGAAGCATGCTCAGAAACTGCTGGGGGAAATAAAGATGTACATGCCCTCTGGAGGGTGATCTGGCAATATCCATCAAAGTCACTAACGCTTTTACTCTTTAACTCACTTGGAAACAAACTCAGATATCCTTTCACATGAGCAAAATGGCATACATACTAGGGTACCATTGCAGCATTGCCTGTAATAGCAAAAAGTTGGATGCAAACTAAGAGTCCTTCAATGGAGAACAGTGAAACGAACTATGGTAAGTATATACAACAGCATGCTATGTAGCTACTACAAAAGCAAATGAAGAAACAGAAAGGTTGATATTCTCTGTATACAGACATGGAAAGAACTCCAAAACATATGTTAAGTGAAAAACTCAATGTGCAGAACACACACACATGTATGCATATACATATATGTGTCTCCCAAATGAGCCCTCTTTCTCTCCAAAAATACCACGTATGTGTGTATCATTCACATGTACACCTATAAACATATATATACACAAACATATATGTATGTGTATATATAATGTTACCTTTTCTAAAAAAAAAAAGAAGGATTAAAATATTTGCATAAAGAAACACTGGAAGTGTGCCCAGCTAGAGTGGGTAGGAGGGAAAGGGGTGGATGAGGAAATGGTAGTGATTTTTATTTCTAACTGTGTAAATATATTACCCACTCACAAAAGAATACCAAAATGTCAAATGTATATCTGCTTGTGTGTGTGTGATGTGTGTGTGCATGTGTGTATGTGTATAATACTTTTTGAGATATAGGGAAATGGAGATAATTTTTAGCAATCAGGAAACTGTTCTAAGCTTGACTCCTTTGCAATTAGCTATGCTACACTGCCTCTAATTTTTATTCTGGAGTCCATTAAAATAAATGAATGTTCTATATTTCAACATTGTTATTATAATGATAGTTTAACATTTTGGATGAATTACAACTGGAGATAAATTAGAATTTTTAGAGTAAATTTTAAGTATAGAACAATGAGAAGAAAGACTTGAAGCAGGTAAAAAACATTTGAAAGAGTTGGTGTGAACAAGGGAATTGGTGTGAACAAGGGAAAAATTATTTTTCTCAAAAATGTTGACAGTGACCATGAATGGTGACCATGAATCTGCCCAGTTGTGTGGTTTTCTCTGTGCTTGAGAAAGTGCATAGATGAGTTCATTCATTGTTGGAGAAATAGCACTACAATAGGGGAACGAAGTATAGGATTTGATTAGAAACTGGCTGAAGCTAGAGCTGACCAGAGAAAATAAGTTGAATGGCAGGGGGAGGGCAATGGAAATTAGAGGAAGTTAGAAGGAGGAATGAAGAAGAAGAAGAAAAAGAAGAAAGGAGAGGGCCCATAATGTCACTGAGTGAATGAGGTGACAAGATAAAGGTTAGGGAAAAGAAGAGAGTATGGAAATTTTTCTTTAAGGACACATCATTTATAATGAGTCTTCCATTCTCCGAGTTTCTACACTTCATGTATTTTATGCTCCAAAGTCAGGCTGAGTTTTCCTATCTCAGCCTTTTTTGCTGCTCAGACTGACTTGATTCAAATCCTGGTTCTACCACTGTGTACCTATGTAGAACTGGAAAAGATACTTAATTTTTTGTGCCTCAGTTACTTCATCTATAAAAGAGAGGAAACAGTATCCATCAGTGATACCACCTGCTCAAGTTTGTTGTCATCTTTATTACTCTGACTTAATGCTTTTTTATTGGTTTAAGACCAATTATGACCTCAGAGACAATAATGTGAAAAAATAAAAATCTTAGATTTTATTCTTACTGAGTTTAGTTTGTTTCTTCACCATGTAACCTAGGCCTTCTAAATTTAACATTTTTTAGACCAAATTAAAAATTTACTATAACAAAATTATAATCCATTCGTGTTCATTACCACATTCCTCCCAGAAGTTACTCCAATATGCTGAAGTAAATCAGCCAAATTGTATTCACCCTGAAAGGAAGGACAGGGTATTTTCTTGGCTTATTTAGATAATACTTACTGATAAATCCTTCAAGTAGAACAATTACCAGTTACAATGTGTCTCGTCATTGTGTTTACTTACTGTGCCCACTTATTTATGACCTTTTATTTTTGACTCTCCAAAATTAAGGATAATAATGTCAATATCCCCAAATCAAAAGACTGCATATAATAAGAGAAAAGGAAAAGACTCTGATGTCAAGCTTTTCTGTGTTCTTATCCTACTTCTGTTATTTTTCTGTATGTATTAGTTTGGATAAATTACTAACCTAAATCTTCAGTTTCCTAATTTGCAAAATGGGCATATAGTACTATTTAAAAGAACTGTTGTAAGGATAAATAACATTTTTGTCTCTTAAACACCAAAATCTATCAGGTTTAAATATTTCTCCCTAACCACTTATGTTAACCATGAACCACTGCTTCCTACCCTGGCATCTCTAACAGGGTAAGATTAGGTAACAGTGGGTGCTTACAAGGTTGGATCTATTAAAAAACAGCCCTAGTTCCTGAGATGATTCTCCACTACCCCCCCAACACACATTATTTAGTCACTTCCTCTTTTGTAAATATTCCATTAAAAACAGTCTTTTTC
Organism: Suricata suricatta; assembly: GCF_006229205.1. Taxonomy (NCBI): domain Eukaryota; kingdom Metazoa; phylum Chordata; class Mammalia; order Carnivora; family Herpestidae; genus Suricata; species Suricata suricatta. Next base: position 61,106,409 of record NC_043707.1, read on the forward strand.
TCTTTAGTTTAGGATTGATTATCTGGGAAAAGGCCGGTAATGTTCTTTGTGAATAATGCTACATATTGAATTGAGAACAAAATAGCTGAAAACAGTCTGAGGCAGTTCTAGTTGGCACACAGATCAATTATAGATCATCATTTAACAGAAACCAAAACACAGACACTCACTAGAGAACCAATTTTGCCCTCAACCTCTTCCTCAAAGAAATGAGAAATATATGTTTATAAAACTGTCAACCTATCCCATTGACTTGTAATAAGGGAAAAAAATACTCTAAAATATCAATATCACTACCATTTTGAGTCAGAAAAAAAGGGTTGTCTCTGTGGTATGTAACCATAGGAGTTACTTGCAGCAAAGAGAAACTAGATTCTATATACCTTTAAGTATTATTTCATAAAAAATACAGATGCAAGAACTTCTGGCATATCCATATCTGGCCTGCAAGAAAGTGGGGGGAATACTTGTCATCTCAGTGTGCACCCCTCTTTGAAATATGACTTTGCAATGTTTCTTGAAGGAGAAGGGACAATTTCTCTACCTGCTTATATTTGGGTGGGCTTTGTGACTCACCTTGACCAATAAAGTTTGGTGAGCATTATGTTAGGGAAGTTCCAAGTCTATGTCTCAAGAGACCTTGCAGATTCCATTGTCACTTCCATGGAAACCAAATGACACCATGTTTACTAAAGAAGCCTGAGCTAGCCTTCTTGACAAATAGAGATGACAGAGAGAGAGAGAGAGTGAGAGAGAGAGAGAGAACAGCCCTGTCAGCAACAGCAGGTGTGAGACCACCTCTTTAGTCCATTAAGCCTCCATTTTATTGCATTCATATGAGTGGCCTCAAATGAGACCCAGAGAAAACCTACCCAGCTGATTCCAGCTAAAATCTCCTTTAAAAAAAAAAAGTGTTTATTTATTTATTTTGAGAGAGAGAGAGCACGTGCATACGGAGGGGAATGGGCAGAGACAGAGGAGAGAGAATCCCAAGCAGGCTCCACATGACACAGAGCTCTATCTCACAACAGTGAGATCATGACCTGAGACAAAATCAAGAGCAAGAAACAAGGACTGAGCCACTCGTGCCCCCCACCCCCAGCTAAAATTTCTGATCAAGAGAAACAGGAGCAAATAAAATGATTATTTTAGGCTACTCGGGTTTTTAGCCTTATTTTTGTTTTTCTGGGGGGAAAAGTGACTTTTTTTTTAAACTCTCAACCAAGTTCTTAGAAGATTCATAAAAGCTTGATACATATTACTAGAAACTGCAACCATGGGGTCCATGGAAAGCCAGGCTATGCCAAAATCTGTTAGCTTCTATTGTTCTGGTTTAGCATCCGTAACTTGTTTCATATGTTCTATTTCTGCTGGACCATGTGTGGAGCTCCATGTTTCAGAGAAATGATCAGACCATGGCAGCTAGCAAAGAACAGGTCAACCATACAAAACTCTCCTCAGATCTTCCAGAGAGCATATCTCTTTCTCACAGAATTGACCATATTCTAATCTCTAACAATCTCTTATTGTTGCCATAACCTTGTTTTGTTTTGTTTTGTTTCCTGAACCAACTTCTCCTCGAGGTGCATCTTTAGAAACAAGATGCAGAGAAGTCCAAAATAACTGCATAAATATATGGGTTCATTAAACTCCAGTCTACATCTCCACTTTCATCTATGAAAGTCATGAAATCTGAGCTAAAGAAGATACCTTTGCCTCCTTTCATCCTCAATACCTGCTTTGCCAGAAGGGAATAAAATGCCACAGTGGTGTGGGAAAATCCATGGTCCTTGTTCCTTGTCTCTAAAATTGGTTTTCTTCTAATAAGCTTCAAACCAGTAAAATTTGGACTATTTTATGTTTGAATAAACACATTCATATGTAGTTCCAGATAACTGGCGTTGAATCATGTCCTTGATGAAACAGAAATAGAAACTGAACAACCATACATACATTTTACTTATGACACTGTTACATTGATATAGATCTCAGTTGCTTGGTGACTTAGTGACCAGGCAAACAATTGTAAAGTAGTCTTTATACATGTTGATAAAGAAGCTGTTGCTTAGTTGTATGCAAACTGGTAACTGTGATAAAATCACTTGCACAGCCCTGCAGGAGTGTTCCCCACAGCTTCCACAAGTCACCACCATATGAAGTGAGATGTTACACAGAGTTACATAACTGAGTCATACACAAAAAGGAGTCAGCATATTGTAGAGAAAAGAACATTGAAAAGAAAGAAGGTAATTTAGGTTCAAGTCCTGGCTGCACCACAGTTCACCCATGGGAAACTGGATGGACTTCTTCAACCTCTTAGAGCGCAATTTCCTCTTGAGCAAACAGAGATTTCACTGAACAATCTTCTAAGTCATCTCTCCTATAAAGTGTATTCTTCTACATTACTGTAGCTGATAGCAATTGTAGATCCAAATTAACTAGAGCTCTGATTTCAGAATATTGCTCATAACTATCTAGAAAGCCCAGATTCTCACCTGCTAAAGGAATATAGAATCTATTGCCTCTCTGAGAACAAGGGTTCTGAAAAAGTTGTTGAGATAGTTTCCTTTTACAAAATGAATAAAAGCAAGCTGATCAGGTGAATAGCACTCGCTTGTATGTAGCAAACTTGGACTTACGATGAGTGTACAGAACCTTGTAAAACTTTTCCCTATTTCAAAGCAAAAATTTTTTTAATTTTTTTATGTCTTTGTTTTATTTTTGACAGACAGAGAGTGAGCAGGGGAGGGGCAGAAAGAGAGAAGGAGACAAAGAATCTGAAGCAGGGTCCAGGCTCTGAGCTGTCAGCACAGAGCCCGATGCAGGGCTCGAACCCATGAACTGTGAGATCATGACCCGAGCCAAAGTTGGAAGCTCAACTGACTGAGCCACCCAGACGCCCCTCAAAGCAAAAACTTTTTAACAACTCTTGGCCATGGCAATAAATTGTTAACTAAAGAATCTATGGAAATACAGAAATATTAGACTGAAAATGCCATACCAAGTTGTTTGTATCTTTTTAGGTAACAAGAACTAAAAATGAATGATATTTTGTGTGTTACCCAAAATTCAGCTCAATCGCAGAAATCACTGAATCCACTTATTTTATAGCTGGCTAAATGTTAATCAAGTTTTTTAATGTAAACATTTCTTAGACAAAACATTTGTAATTAGTTTCAGGAAAGGTTATGACATCAGTGAAAGTGACTTTTATCTGGAGTCACATATCCAGAGTTGAGTCTACAGTCTGTCTCTTACCTGTGTGACCCTGAACCAACAATTAACCTCTCTGAGCTGCAGTTTCCTGCTCTATAAAAAAAAAAAAAATGATACTTGACCTATTTCACAAGGATACTGTGAGGATCAAATCAGAGGATTCAGCAGAAAGGTTTTTACAAATGGCCTACCGCCAATATATATAAAGGAAAGGAAAAGTGAAGGGCGACAATTCCCAAACGAACGCAATGCCTGCAAGTCTGCTGTATATCCCTGAGGTTTTGGGTAGAAATGATTAACACTGGAAGTAGACTTTGTGTTTTCTTTCTTATGACCATTTTTGTTTGCCAACTGTTTTTTTTTTCCCTCGTTTTCCTTCTTCTGCCCTTTATACTTTTTGTACCATATGGACTTGTTACTCCCGTGCTGAGAAAAGTAACTCCACCAATGAACATTTACTGACCACGGAGCCCACGCGGAGGGCAGAGATGATCAAGAGCTGCCCTCTGGCCCAAGGATCTCACGTTCAAACGGACCATCATACCAGTAGCAAGCTCTCTCAAGGTGATGGAAAACAGGAATAATGAAAATATGGCCAAGATGCTAAGAGAGCACAGAAAAAGAACGAGTTTATTTTCCAAGGGACAGAGAAAGACACAGGGGAACAGCCCCGCAAAGTGAGTAGCACAGAAGCTGTACCTCAAGAGATGAGAAGGATTTTTCAAGACAGACAAGGGTATGAGGTAAACTGTAGGATTCCAGTATATGCTAAGAACTGTAATTAATAATGATAAAAATAACAATTTTAAGAGCTAGCATCTACCAAGCATTTGTTACGTGCTATGGAGTTTAGACCTTATATTTGAAAGGAAAGGAAAGACCATTTTTCATACTCTTTAGAGTATTTCACATACCAAATCTTCAATTTCTGATTTTTTTAATTTACATACTTTTGGCAAATTAATACCTCTAACTGGCATCTCAGTACCATGATGTCCTCCAATAAAATTTTACCATAAGGCTATGCATTTAGCAGTTTTTAAAATGCATCTTTCATTTCAATGCAAAAGAGAAAATAATGATTGATTATTAACAAATATAAACTGTAATAATTTAACAATATTACATTTTGGGAATCTAGTCCTTCTGTTGTTTATAAGGTGTTTGATCTTAAAAATTGCAAATAAAATGCTAGCTATTGGAACCACTACCAATTTAACTTGCTCTTTCTCTGACACAGTGGAAGGGTATTATTTATCACACTAAGTATATATTATAATCTTCCGTTGATAGTAAAAGATCAAAGATTACCTTGCATCAAACAGAATTATGATGCCATAACATTTTATCTTGTTACAGCTGATATCAATCACTAGGTGACAGTGAGCTGCAGAGCATATTTTTCAGTCAATATCTCTGACATGCTCAAACATCTGAAACACAGCAACCAACTTCTTTGTGCTTTGGTTGTGAAAGTAAAAAGGTAGCATAAACAAATAAGTGGCTGATTGTTAATATCATGCATGTTGCTAAATACCACTTGATTTCTGAGCACCTAGCTAGTACTTTTTCCTAGAACCTCATCAAGAAAGAAAAGTTGGTGTCAATAAACGAGAAAGTGGGGCATTGTTTTAAATGGAGCTCTAAGAACGGTAACATCTTCAATCACAAGATTAGGGCAAAGACCCCCCTTCTGGTGTCGCTCTCTGGAGACACATATATTCTCACTCTTTCATCAGAGAGGTGTCCTAGGCCCTGACTAAAGTCACAAATCTCTCAAGCAAATTCTCTTTCTCAGTTAGGGTCACAGCCTTTTTCCTACATCTATTTTCAGTTATATCAGTGTTTGCTCAATGGGTAATCTGGGCCAACTTTACCCTCTCCCCAAGATTTGTAACTGCAGAGGACTTTTCCCTCCCTTCTCATTATGTTGATGGTTTTGTCATTTAGGAAAGATAGAGCAGGGCCCTTGAGTTTTTGCAATGTTCACTGTGCATGTAACATTATCAAAAATACTTAAGCTATAGACAGGAAAACATCATAGTTGTAAAATCTTTGTTCATCTTCATATGTAAATTTTACAGCCTGCTGATTCACATTAAAAATGCAAGACTATATTGGTTCCTTTGTTATACCTGCTTCTTTCTTAGTATTTCTTTAAATGGAATGACAGAATTTTTTTTAAAAAGCTTTATTACAAATCCAAAACATTAGCCATTCTAAGACCTGACTGGAGAGTAAAGTATTTAGCATTTAGAAATTATTATATCATTTCTTAAAAATAATAATTCCCTATTCCATGCATCATAAAATCATTTGCCTGAAAATTTTCTTTTCTCTTTTTACCTAGGTCAAGATGGTCTTACACTACATCAGAGAGAAGCCTTCCCAAACTTACACACAGCAAAGCCTTCCCAAACTTGCACAATTATTGGATGGGGGTATTCATTTTTATGCAAACTATATGCATATTCATATAAAACAGTCTGAAAAATGTATCAGATATAATTAGCATGTTTATGAATCTATTTGCTCTGCTATTAAGTAACAAATTTGTAGTAACCATGGCAACTGTAACATCACAGGCACAAGTTCTATTTTTGTAATATGAGTACCTTTCTTAAAGCAACATTCATACTCAGCCTGTACATTTTTAAAATCTTAAGAGTTTGTAAAACATCATTTCATTTTTCACCACATCAAGGGCACATTTTATATTTTAGTTTATTTTAAATTAAAATCGGTTTCTTCTTTGTTGTGTGACGTCTGTCTGTGTATGTGTGTGTGTGTGTGTGTTTGCCAAAAATAATATTTAAGTGTAAAGAGAAAAAAAACATGAAATATCAGGGGCAGGTTAAGTTAACACATATGGTTATAAGACTGTTACCTTTTAAAATTCTATTTCATTTGAAACACTAAAACATATTTTCCATTTTTAAAAAATGAAAGTCATATGCAGATTTCTTATTTGATTTTTGTTTAAAATTTTCTTCTTCAATCTTAATCATTATGTTTATCAAAATCTAAGTAGTAACATTTTCCTTACAATCAATTTGAAGGGGTATTTGGACTAACACTTATGTTAAAAGAAATTAATTGAACTAGTACTTGTTTTTATCATCTTAAGTGCCATCACTTGTACACCTGTCCCCCTGGGCCTATGTAACCCTCCCAAACCTCACTTCCCTATAAAACAGGAATAATAATAGCAACATTATAGGGTTGTTGAGAACGGAAAATCCAAAAATGCAAGTATGATGAACATACTTTCCTATTCTTTTAAAATTGTAATTCTACATTCAAGTGTATTTTATTCTGAGAATCAAATCTAATGCTAAATTGAACCATCTCCAATAACAGACACTACAAATATCTGATTTCTGTATTTTTTCAAAAAGTGGCAGAGGTAAAATGAATGTTTGAGGAATTGTGATAATGAGAAGGAATGAAGAAGAAACTCTTAGAGAAAATTCTGGTGCAGGTGTGAGCCCCAAATCAGTTCTCACTAAGCCTCATTTCCCTCAGCTGCAAATGGAAAAAATAATACCGATTTCCTTGGATCTTTACATGTACAAATGCAATATAAAGCAAGCATCATACTGTATGACATAGTATTTGTCAATAAAAGTAGCTCACTTAAACTCCACTTCATTTTAAAATGACAGACTTGAGGAAGTAAAGTGATAGTTTAAGGGATGCTAAGAGATTCCGACAACTTGGCCTCTTTGCTACATGCTTGAAAAGAGAAAAATACCAGAAGGGACTTTTACTAACAAAGTCTAGTTGAGCTAGTAATTAGTTGGCTTTAAGAAGAGTGGCTTCCTGTTAAGTTTCTCCTGTTCCACTTATGAGTGAAAACACATGGTGTCTGTTCTTCTCTTCCTGACTTATTTCACTTAGCATGACACCCTTCAGTTCTATCCACGTTGCTACAAATGGCCAGATTTCATTCTTTCTCATCGCCATGTAGTATTTCATTGGATATATAAACCACGTCTTCTTGATCCATTCATCAGTTGATGGACATTTAGGCTCTTACCATGACTTGGCTATTGTTGAAAGTGCTGCTATGAACATTGGGGTATATGTGCCCCTATGCATCAGCACTCCTGTATCCCTTGGGGGAAGCACAGGGGAAAAGTAGTTGGGGAGAGGGAGAGAGGCAAAGCATGAGAGACTCTTGAATACTGAAAACAAACTGAGGGCTGATGGGGTGGGGAGAGGGGAAGGGGGGTGATGGGCATGGAGGAGGGCACTTGCAGAGATGAGCACTGGGTGTTATATGGAAACCAACTTGACAATAAACTATAAAAGAAAAAAAAAAAGAGTGGCTTTAATCTGAGCTGAAAAGGTAAGCTGTGGTCCAGATGGAAAGGCTTTACTCATCCTGAAAAGGGGCTGAGTCAAACTAGAAGGAAGACAGAGAACACAAACTAAAAAGGCAGGCAGGCCAGTGACAAGGAGCCTGGGCTGCCCAGGGAAAGAAGATCTCAGAAAAGGGACAGTGAGCTTGCAAATCTGTAATTATCCTCATTTACCTATATATTCAACACCCCTCTGATCATTCAATTCAAAAAGTTCAGTCCCATCCTAGCGTTCCTGTTCCCTCCTGACTCTCCTTTACTTCCTTCATGGTACCTACCACATTGGAACATGCTGAATAACCTACTTACTTACCATATTTAGGAATTACCTGTCTCTACCAGCTTGGATGGTAGACTTCCAAAGATTTGTCTCTTTCTTCACTGCTGTGTCTTTAACGTCTACCAGACATTAAGAAAATATCTACTGAATGAATTGATTTAGCATACAGTAAACACACAATAAAGATTATTTGTTGTTACTACTATTCTTTTTCTTTTTATTCATTTTTTCCCCAAATTTTCTAAAATTAGAATCTTCCTAAAGCTACTGATAATGGGAGTAATGAAAATCTGCCTCATCCTCTTTAGGAAAAAGAACATAATTTTGGTTAGATCAATTACTTGAAAAAAAAATCAAACACAAATACTACCCTAATCTTCCAAAAAATATATAATCTATGGAACACTGGCCACAAATTAATCCATTATATTATTTGGTCAAACAAACTTAGCTATTAAATCAAACAATTATACCAAAACTAAATTGAATGATAATTTGATAAAATGAGTCTCATATTAACCTATCTTTGTAGATTTCACACATATATTTATCTCTTTAAGATATGTTCTTAATTCACAAAAATAATTGGAAAAGTCTATCTCTGGGGCACCTAGGTGGCTCAGTCAGTTGGGCGTCTGGCTTTGGCTCAGGTCATGATCTCACGGTTCGCGGGTTCGAGCCCTGTGTTGGGCTCTGTGCTGACAGCTAGCTCAGAGCCTGGAGCCTGCTTCAGAGTCTGTGTCTCCCTCTCTCTTTGTGGCCCTCCCCTACTCGCACTGTCTCTGTCTCTCAAAAATGAATAAAAAACATAAAAAAAAGAAAAGTCTATCTCTTCTGCTACATAATAACCCCAAAGCTGAGCTGACACTCAAAAGTAGATACACATTTTAACTGATTTGTTACCATTTAGAAATTTAATTAACAACGCTGATAAGTGTAAGTCTAATCTTTCTCACCAGTGCAATAGATGTAAATTCTCTCTAGTCAAAGTCAGCATTTGTCAAACTAACCTACCTCGTCTAATTTTCTGTGTGTATTTCAGAGGCACAGAAATGGCAGTAATTTGCTGAGCAATAATGTAGTTAGTGATGAACTAAACAGGATTTACAATCTTCCGAATGACAGAAGGAAGGTACAGACTGTGACAGAAAGAGGAAAGGAGCATCACCTATATCTTATGAAGAACTGGAAAAGTCACTGTGTGGCAGGACACACCCTAGGAGTTGGTGACATACATGATCTAGATCAGATTGCAAGGTTAGGGAAATGAGAGGATCGTAAGCCAGTCCGGATGCAGTTGAATAGACTCCTTATAAGAAATTTAGAAAATAAATCTCTATTCTACTTTTATATACTAAAGAGAACAGGGAAGATCTGGAGGCTTACAGAGCTAGTCTTGTTTCAGCTGTCTCAACAGAGTTGTACATTCGTGAGAAACTGTGCATTGTGGTGTTTGAAAAGGTTCTGTTTAGTTATGCTGTACAGTCAATGCTCTAATAAAAATATTTCAAATGCATCATGTCTCCACTTAATGTTTATTCATTCCTTCTAGAGAAATATGTTGTTAGGGCTAAATTAGAAAGTAACAGTATACATTGTGAACAATTAGCAGTTTCAAAGATAATATTAACCAGTGAATAATGCAAGTACAAATGACTTTACAGACAGGTTGAAAAATAGGCTTTAATTCTATATCATGCCATGGTAAAGGCTGTTCTCCAAAATTTCTACCCCAGTAGAATTGTAGCTAGGTCTAGCTATCCTCTATTTCTTATCCTCCCTTCTTCCCTTCCTTTAGATGGAGCTTCATGACTTTACCTCTCTATCAGAATGGAAGCAAAAGTTGTTGCTGTGTGTAAGTTATACCACTTCCAAGCTTGGCCTAGGTTCTTCCCTCCACCATGGACAGAAGGGACAATGATTTCAGATATCAAGCATTTACGATGGTGTCATTGCCTCGGTCCTCTCATTATTTTATTCATTCAAAAATTTGTACTGAGTGCTTCATATGTGTTAAGTACTATATGGCTCTAATAGTTTAGGAAAATAAATAATAATAATCCAAAAACTTTTCAACCATATATTTAAATATTATATGTGTACAGACTTTGGTACTATCAATAAACTATAATAAACTAATGTATTATTAAACAGACATTTTGAATGCTTACATCTTTTATGGTACTGTATGGTATGTGGTATTATATGGAACATTATTGGTATATGGTATATCATATATTACATGGTATATTATTATATGGTATACTTATGGTATTGTATGGTATTATATTGAAAATGTATGGCTTTCCTAGCACCATCACACACAACTCTTAATTAATATTTATATCACACTAATAATACACTTGATCAGTATTTTCAAATGAGAATTATATGACCACATCTTAATAACTGGGGAAAAAAACGATAGGCCTTCAAAAAAGTAAATAATAATAATAACAGCAATGATCAACTCCTTTTAAACAAAACACAAAACCTCCAAACTATCGTTATTTCCAAACTTTCTACCATAAGCTTAAAAGAACAGATACATTAGGGGGAAAAATGCTATATAATTCATGACTATATAAAATATTATAAAACTAAAGTTATATCTATTCCATGCACAGTTAATACAATAACTTTGTCATGTTTTAATCATCACATATGTATTATCTGTCATCACATATATATTACCTACTCTGAAGCTGTCATTTTGTCCTGTACAAGCTATACAGTGGTGGAGAGGGTGGACACAGACTCATGGAGCTGATTGGTTAGAGGGTGAGACAAACAGTAAAAATATAACAGACAAATAAATATCTACTTGTAAGCTCAGAAAATGCAATAAAAGGTAATAAGTCATATTTTACTTAAACAGAGTGTCCAAGAAAAGCTCTGGAGGAGGTTATTGAACTAGCAGAGGTCTGAGGGATATGCAAGAACCAACAATGCAAATGTGAGAGGAAACCCCATGAAAGGAATTTACCTTGTCAAGACGCCTGTGTAAGAATGAGTTAACTTGAGGTGTGTGAAGAAATCAAATATTTTGTTATTAAATTATAACAACATAGATGGTTACATATACAACAATTATTAATATGTGTGTATGTGTAATGACCATATACATCTCAACTCCAAAACGCTAAACTTGCATGAAGAATGTAATTTTCCTTCTGTCTTTATGTTCATTGGATAGTCCAGATAACCATGTAGTTAAAAACAAAAGAAACATAAAATATCATTAATTTCCCATACATTCTACCCGCTATCTGGCTGGAGGCAGGGATGGGAGTGGGGAAAGTTGAGGGCTTTGTTCTTCTCCCTCACTGTAGGGCCCAAATGGAACAGAAAGTTTCCTAGGCAAGAAGTGCGGCGCATGCACTCTGTGGTACATTGTTTTTAAAAGTTCCATGGAAGACACATAGCACTTTTGCTCACATTTTTTTTCTTTCATTTTCCTTTTCTTTTCTCCTTCCTTCTTCCTTCCTTCTCTCCTTCCCTCCTGTCTTTTTTTAAGATTTAAGTACTCTCTACACCTAATGTGGGACTCAAAGTTAAACCCCAAGATCCGGGGCACCTGAATGGCTCAGTCTGTTGGGTGTCTGACTTCAGCTCAGGTCATGATCGTGTGGTTCATGGGATCAAGCCCCACACTGGACTCTGTGCTGACAGCTCAGAGCCTGGAGCTTACTTCGGATTCTGTGTCTCCCTCTCTCTCTACCCCTCCCTGCCTTCTCTCTTTCTCCCAAAAATAAATAAATATTAAAAATTTTTAATAAAAATAAAAAAACAAGATCAAGAGTTGCATGCTCCACTGACTAAGCCAGCCAGCCACCCCTTGCTCACATTTTCTTGACCAATAAAGATAAGATGGTCACAACTAACTCCATCCATGTGTCCTGGAGGAGAACAGCATCGATAAGTCTGAATAATGAGAGAGGAAGAAGGGAGGATGGGGGAGAGAAAGGGCAGGGGAGAGACTGATTATGATATTGTCATGGGAAAGCTCAAAATAAAACAAATATGATTCAAACATTTGGTTCAAAATAAAACACTAGGTTCTTCCTCTTAAGGGTAAACGCATAGCTTTGAAATGGAATGAATAAACACAAATCTACACTTTTACATTATCAAATTCTCTAAATGGTTGATATTTTAATTTCCTTGTGAATTAGCTAATTTTGTTTCATTTTAACTCTTTCTTTTTGAACTCTACAACTCCAGAACTAACACACCAGCAAATAAAGGCTGTTATTACCTGGATAATAGACTGCCTTTCTTACTTATTTTCAGTCTATTTCCACTATGTTCTTCTGAGGGAAGACAATGCCATAATCCTTGTGACTAGTTTGTAGTTACTAACTACCCAAATATTTTAAACATATTGCTAATGTTTCACAAATATTTTATAATCTATAACTATCTACCTTCACCACAGTTGTATTCTTTTCCTTCAAAATTCCATTCCTTTGCTTTGGTCAGACTGCTTAGGAATAGAGGAGGATCACTCATACTTGGGAATGTTTGTGAAGCATACCCTTTATGGCTCAGCCAGGACTGCTGCACCGCGACCCAGCTGCCATGCTCTGCCAAGAGGTGAAGTCCCGCAAGTGGCTCTCAGCCCAGCTGCCCTTGGCTAGGACTCATTTTCTGTGCCTCCTGTCATTACTTTTTGCCAATCTCAACTGTAATGTGACTACCTTTCTACTCAAACATTCATTAATGTATATACATATATGTGTGTATATGTATGCCTGTATAATCCATGTAATTATAATTACAATCCATTTAGTTCACATATTCTAAATAAATTTAGAATAGAATGCAATACCTATTTTTTTTTTGCTATGGTAGAAATGCCTTTTTTAAAAAACCTTTTTTGAATTTAATTGAATTGTGACAACTTCTGTTTTTCCTAAAATGAAACGCCTTTTCTATTTTTGTGTGTATGATTAAGTAATCTATTGTTTGTTACACTGAGAATCAGATCCTACTAACCAGTTGCAACCACAGTAAATAAATTAATGTATACAGGCTTCTAAACAATTTTCCATGAATATGTGTGTGCATATATATAAATATATATGCATATAATAAAGATATGATTATACTATTCACACTGTTCTGTTACTTTCTTTTATAATTTAAAAATATAGCCCATGTGTAATTCAAGGGATTGAGATCAGTCAAGAGATCTGTGACAAGTTTTGCCCTTTATCTCCTCTTCAAGAAAAAATTTCCAGTAATAACTACTGATGCATTCCAAAACCAAAAAAGGAACAAATTTGTCACAAGAGCACAAAGGCATTCTGATTCTTGTAAGATAATGAATGCAGCCATGTAAACCTTCACACTATATCAAAATGACCGCATACAGCAACAAAGAGAATAAGTAAAACCACTCAAAACTCAGGCCTACAGAATAACTAGGATACAAGGAATGTGACATATTTCTAATTCTGTGTTAGCACAGAAATGGATGACCAGATCTAACAGAGGCAGCGCCTGTGCCCACCTCAAGCACAGACTGCGTACAAGACACCGGGGAAAGGAGCATGAGCTTCCAGGTGTGGAGCACAGATACGGCAACCCCAGAAAGAGAACGTCCAACCTTGAAAATAGGAAATACAAAACAAAATCTGAGATCTAGTACATCAGAGTACCCCCCCATCGGAAAACCAAAAGGGAAGAGATAAGGTGCCTAAGACCAGAAATAGTACTCCTGGGCAAGAACCACTTCTGGAAAGAAAATGGTCGGAGGCTAGGAGGTGATGGGAAAAAATAAGAAGGCAAGGAATGTGCGTTCACAGTCTAAAAAAAAAAAAAGTCACAAAATCAAAAGACATAATATCTACCTCCTCAAGAAAAAAAAGATAAAAAAATTAATGTCACCTTATCAAAAGAAGGAAGTGCTCTTGAACTAAGAAATCCATAAGGCTCATAAATGTATCTTTGTCTTCAATAAAATTTATTTCTGGTCTAAGAAAATCAAACACATCTAAAACTTTTTAAAAAGGTGATGTCAAAAAACACTGTTCATACAAAACTACCATACAGGAAAAATAAAAAGTAAACATGAAAATATGTCAGTTAATATTCTTCTTCATGAAACTACAACAAAAAAAGGAAACTGAATTAAAGAACATTAACAAGAATTCACAGATTTTATTAAAATTTAAATCATAATTTATAAACTTTAAACCAAAGACAAAAAAATTATAAAGATATGAAGTGAGAAGTGACAAACTCAGAGAGAAATGTATTTTTGAAAAGATAAGGGGCACCTGAGTGGCTCAGTCAGTAGGACATCTGATTCTTGATTACGGCTCAGGTCATGATCCCAGGGTTGGCGGGTTCGAGCCCCATGTCCAGCTCTGCTCTAATACCATGGAGCCTGCTTAGGATTCTTTCTCTCTCCCTCTCTTTTGGCCTCAGCCTCTCTCAAGCATACATTCTCTCTCTTTCAAAATAAACTTTAAAAAAATTACCTTAGAATAAAGAGTAAGTAAAGATGCTCATGGTAGAACAGATTCAACAAAAAAATAGATTATAAAAAATATTGAAAAAATATGAACAGAGCTATGTCAATAAAAAAGTGAAACATAAAATTATCAGCGAAAACACTATTAGTATATAAAATAGATATCGAATTTCTAACATAGAAATAATATGATCCCTGAAGGGGAGGGAGATGGAATATAATTAATATATAAAATTGCAATCAAAGAAAAATACTGAAAATAAAAAAAGACCTGACTCCCATATTAAATGGGCTCACTGATAAAAAAAAAAACTCTAATAAAACCAATTCTTTTTACACTTTAAAAGTAAACAAAAACACTCGGGACCCAGGAACACAGGCATGCGTGCGTGCACGCACACACACGCACGCACACACACACACACACACACACACACATGGGCATATCTATATCAATCTGAACAGAAAAATAAACAAGCAGATAAAGGTAAGTGTTTACAAAATGTTAATAATTGGTGAACCAAGGAGAAATATTTATGGATGTCCACTGAACTGTTCTTTCAAAATCTCTGTAGGCCTAATTTTTTAAAAAGAAAAAAGGAAAATCACTAGTAACAAAAAAGAAAAGACAATAAACATTTTTTACATAAATAATTTCCTAGTTTCCTACATAATGTCATTATTTTAACGGTTGTATAAAATTATTTTAAGGATTGCTACATTGTTGGGGTTTTTAAACCAATAACCCTCATTTGGCATTTAGGGTTTTATTCAGGTGCTGCAAATCTTCAAATTTTGAACTGAGTGAAATGTATTTAATGAACCAAAATGAGACCACAAGTAAAGGCTGGCAAAAAAGTAATGAGAGTTACTTTTAAGACAATTCCTGAGATGATAATCAAAACCACTGTTTTAGTAATATCAATATGAGTAAAATAAATAGGATCACCTTGAAAGATGAAATGATATTTGCTATATAAATTCAGTTTGTTTTTTAAAAATAAGTAAGAAAAACAACAAAAAAGTAGGAAAAAAGAAAAACCTACTACTGGATAGTCACACTAAGAACAGCAAAAAAAATTTTAAAAAAGGTAGAGCTATGGGTAATCTCCAAAAATAGCACCATTTCCTCTCAGTTACTTTTTTTTTCTCTTTTTTTCTTTTCTTTCATTTTGGTTTGTCTACATAAGTAGTCTAATATGGGCAGTTGACTGACTGACTGACCCAAGACTTACTGAAAATCTACCATGAAAATCAATGATTATAAAATATATGATCCCTTTACCATATAGCTCACAATTTTTGAGGAACAAGTATGTACCTACAAGCTATAACATAGGTAACATAGGCATGTACCTAAGGTCTATAATACAGGTAAGGTACCATATACATAACAGCTACTGAATATGTAAAGTGTGACATATGACAGAATAGCAGCAGAGAAAGTGTTGTGCAATGTAATACAGAGGAGTGATTGACTCAAATATTGCAGAGTGTTCAAAAACTTTTAAGCTTTTATTTATTTATGTGTTTATTTATTTATTCAACGTATTTATTTATTTTTGAGAGGGACAGAGCATGTACATGCAGTAGGCAGGGAAAGAGGCAGAGAGAGAGAGAGAGAGAGAGAGAGAGAGAGAGAGAGAGAATCCCAAGCAGGCTCCAAACTCAGCACAGAGTCCAATGCAGGGCTCGATCCATGAGACCATGACCCAAACCAAAATCAAAAGCCAGATGGATCCAACCAACTGCGCCACCCATGTGCTCCAAATGCTCAAGAACAGTGATAGGAACAGTTTCATAGATGAGGCAACACTATGGACATGTTTGAATTGAGAGAAGAGCTTTCCTGGGTATTATGGGAAAAATCTTACAGTCTGAAAAAACAAACAAACAAACAAACAAAATAAAAGAAAGGCTCAGAGGCCTTTGAGAATGCTTGGGTGAATGCAGGACACAATGTATGACAGCAAATATCCATGACCTCACTGAAAAAAATTTTACTGAGCATCCAGTATGATGAGCCCTGACTGACATGCTCAGGATTTCAAAATTTGTCCTTAGGAAATAGGAAGCATCGAAGGCTCTGAAGCAGCCTGTAACGGTAATACGATGGTCACGCAGGTGGTTACATGCAGGATAAGGACCTAGTCTCAGTTCAGCATCAGACGCCATACCCTGCCTTGATTCTGTACACTTGATATGCCCACTAGTGTATCCCTCATCCTTGTGGTAACATAGCTACTGCCTTAAAACTCATTCATGATCAAAAGTCACAACTTTTCTTTTACTTAGTACAATTACCCCCAATGGACACCCAAGTTTCCCCAGCACAGTCAGATGGCCGGGGCACTATAACAATGATAGAAGAATCAGCCCCAAGCTCTCTCACTAAATGTACAAATGAATGCTGAATAAAAGAATCAATTGTTTCCCAAATACCCGGGTGTTGGTGTAGTGTAGATTATCACAGATATAGATAAATGGCTCAGTTATTCATTTTTTTAAATTCTGCAGGTTTGGATATAAAATCAGTTCAGTTCAAAGGTTTCTCCAGGCTTCTAAAACATTCTTGATAATCCTGGCAAAAATACCCATTTTGTCTCATACTCCTTTGTCCTTTTCACTCACAGGGATGAAGATAGTGCACTACATCAATAATCATGACTTTATTGGAAGTAAATGTGATTTTCTGGGTCTTCTGGAAAGTATTGTACATTTAGTCACTGTGTTTACATGATTTCAATTTGAAACCAACCTTTGAATGAATATCCTCTGGCTGAATTGCTTTTAGTTTAGGCCTCATTTGATTTAGGCAGAAAAAGAAAAATCATGTACCAAAAGAGCCTAATTCCCTGCACACCAAAGTAGAGATGTTAAACTACTTCTGAGAATTAAGTGCTAAGGTGAAACAATCGGTCAGGACTGTGACATCTGGGTTCCAGCCTCAATTCTATCATGTCAATTCATTCATTCACTCATTCATTCAATAAATACTGAGCTTCTTATGTGACAAGCGCCATCCTGGGTGTCGAAAAGAAAAAGATGACATTGACCTTGGGAAGAGAATATAACTTATTTGGATGCATCCTTCACAAACAAAATCTCTGTGTTTGACTATCTGCAGTCACAAACTTAACATGATTTGAGGAACTGAGTAAGAGAATGTGTGGAACAGGATGAGATGGTACTGGTGCTGAGGGGCTACGGTGCACTGGACAATCTATCCCGCACCTAAAGGGTTCCATGTTTTATCTTCCATAAAATACACTGGGGGAAAATCACATTATGAACCCTATTTAAAGGGTCTCTGGTTTCCTACCTTTTCTAGTCCTCACATCCCTTTCATACTTTAAAATGAATGAGTGAGTGAGTCAACAAATGCACAAATAAATCTTGATTCCTATTCAGTTTTCTAGATGCCTCTAGTCAAATTCAAATTTTGGCAGGAGTACCTTCTGAAAGTTTGCTCTATAGGAATTAAAAGCAAATGGGGAAGGAATGAAAGTAGAAAGGAAAAGGCACCAAAGATACACTTAGGCCACTGTGCGGTTTTGGTTAAGGCTGACCTACCCAAATACCCTTCCACTCCTATACTTAGCTAAACCCAGAAGTACCTTTTTAGTCAAAATTCTAAGATCTATGTTTTAGATTTGATGCTAAAGAAGATAGATTGTATAGCCTGTAAATTACTAAGTACAAATTACTAAATACATGCTCAGTACAAGGTAAGTGTTCAGTAGATGAGTCTTGTGAATAGTCACATAGCAATGTATGTAAGTAAGGGCCTTGCCTTGTAAGTCAGAACTTGGTTTGAGACCGGGTTCCACTTTTTACTAGATGGGTGACCCTGAACAAGGTGTTCAGTCTCCATACGTCTCTGACCCCTCAGAGTACATCCATAAAAATGCAACAGAATGTGTCATGTGCCCAGCACTACACCTGGCTCTTGGAAAGAACTGAAGAAACTGGCCGTTTTGTCAGCATTCATGAAGGCAGTTCGCTTTTTTTTTAAAAAGACTCATTTATAGTTTTGGAAATTGACAAAAAGGGAGCGTTATCACTAAACATATTATAAAAATTAGTCTAAAAGAAGGAAGACTTGTTTCCATATCACTTGTAAAAATAATTACACTTGAATGGCTCTATGAAGAGTTAAATCAATGTTTTATCTTTCATAAGCCTAGTGAAAACCAAATGGCACAAGGATCAATATGTAACTTAAAAAAAAATTTTTTTTCAGACGGAAAATCTACGTCTATAATCAGGCACATTTTACACATCAGTGGAAGTTCCAATCAATATCTCTGAAACTTGTTGGCTGGCATAGATTTTCTTTGTAGTTGGAAAACTGCATCCAGTTAAACTGTGAAATGTTTAAACAAGGGGACAGAGGTGTGCTCGTATAAAAGCAGACAACATTTAAAAACTTGTCACTAGCCAAGGTCCTTAATCTTTGGTCTTATCTGAATCTAGAGAAATGAACTTGGTTATTTTAAGTCCTACTTGAGTGTATTCAGCATTCACAATCTATTCATTTTCATGAAATCAAGAAAGAATATTTTATATTTATGTGTGTGAAGGCTTATTTTAGTCAACATATCAGCATCGTGCCATCAATACTTTCTTAAATACTATTTAAAACATAAATTCTGAATTTGCACGTTGTTCTTTCATTATTTACTTCTCTATTTTAGAGTTTGGTTAAAATACAGCAAGATGGTGGTTTATTCCTTGGAGCTGAAGATTTTTATGTTGACCCTCAGGAGCCACTCACCCTCTCCTCCACTCATATTTACACCAATCACTTCTGTGCCTCAAAGCAATTTCTTAGATGAGTAGCATCTCTTCAACATACTATTTACCTGAACCTTAAAACTAAACACTGACAGTAAAAATAATCCCTCAAGTTTAAAAAAGAAAATCTTGAAAGTGCCATAATGCCAAAGGAGGCTCTCATCTCATCCTGGAATTTATTTAACTTTATTCAGAGATGCCTCTTCTCAAAGCAGAAGTCATTTCTCCTTTGGCAATATTCTAAGCAAATGACTTTTTTTCAATTATATCTACCATAAATAAACAGAAATAAAAGAGATTAATGAGCACCAGTACAACAGAGTGACAGGCGTTAACTACAATTTTCCTTTATTGAGAAACCTCTCTCTGACTTTTGTTCCATTAAGACTATATCCTAATTATCTCAGTTCCATCCTGCCATTAATAACCTTATTTTCTTGGAAATAGTACTGATGGATGAGTTTTAAATCGTACTTTCACGAGTAAGGCAGAGTACAATCAAGAAAGGGGTTCCCCTGTATAGTTTGTGGGAATACATGTGGAATGATCACATTTCCTAAATGGTCTTGCAAATCAGACTTCAGCCAAATGTAGTACTCCATTATAAAGGACAGGAGAAAAAATTGAATGTTGGAGTTCAAATTCATATAATAATTAGAAGGGACATTTATTTCAAAATGTGGAGAACTTGACAGTAAGAAAATGACAGAAATTCAGCTCCACAGTGAATTATAAATGTCAAATTACTGGTATGCATGTAAAAAAGTATGTAGCTATTAGAAACCAGACTCTGCATTCATGTACAGTGCTTCTGCCTTTATCATCTTCTTATATTCCTCTAAGGTGTTCTGTCATTCACTGTCAAATTTCCAGTGTAAGATTATAAGACATATGTCAGATCAGTGTCCAAAGCTTTCCAGGTTCTGGACACACCAAGGCAGCCCCATATTTTACACAATATTAAGTATACTAAATGGGAAACGCTGCTCAGTCATTAGGAGTCAGTTACCGAGTGTACTCTAGCATGTGCTATCATCTACTCTGAGGGATGCAAAGTGCAGGGGAGGGGGAAGCAGTGTGATTCTATATTGTGTGTGGACTCATGATGCTGTCAGAGTGTCAGCAGGATGAACAATGAAAAGGATGTTAACTAAATTTTGATGTGCAAGAACATGTGTTTAATTTGCAAGATGCTTTGTTTAATTAAAAGGTAAATACCATTTACAATTCCTCTTGCAGACAAATTTAGAGCAGCCACAACACCTACAGAGTGTTCAAATTGCCGGCAGAATTTCTTGGATGCATTCGATCAATTAAAAGGGTACACATTTGTGGAAAAATAATTATTTTTCCGTTTGTTTTCAAATAGAAGTAGCTTTATTTTCTATAAACAGATTATTCCTAGAGTTTAATGCCTAGCTAAGTATGGATTTTGCAAACTATATTATTATATACCTAGTGCAGAGAAAATAAACCTAAGGGCTAAAAGTTCCTCTTGCCACACAACCTCCACTTCAAATGAGATTCTGTTTCCCCATTCTCCCTTTCTTTCTCTCTTCATTTCCCTTCCTTCCTACTTCCTTTGCTTCCTTCTTTTCCTTCTTTTCTTTTTGTCTTTCTGGTTTTCCTTCTACAGACAGTAGGCTGTAAAAGTCGTATGGCTCTCAAAGACCTTGTTACCCCTCCAGAAAGACGACCTTAAACAGAACTGCCATATAATTGTTCCATAAGCTCCTTAGATCTTAATGCAGACCAAAAAGATCTCAGGCCTCATATTTTCCTTTATTTAAGACTTGCTATTTTTTTCAATGATGATAGAGGGGAATATGCTTTTGCTTCTTTAGCTGGCCTGCAGTCAGAAAACAATCGAAGGAGATTCAGATTTCCTTAACTTATAACTTCTAATCTCAGTAACGTAAGTAGGAGAGAGAACAACCCAACCATTGTTCTACAATGTAACACGCAGTTTGGTTGTACTTTGGTTTCAGTTACACTTGAAGGCAGGAAATAGATCAATCAGTGATTCTCCTGAGGATCCAACCTAATCATATCTTTACTTGATACTGTTTAAAAAAACAAAGTAAATTTAAAGATCTACTTGGCTTCATTCAGTAATTCCGGAACCCCGCTGAATCCTATCTAGCAAGTAGAAAGGGAGCCATACAAAATGGAAGGCTTTATAGACCAAAGAGGACAAGGGAAAAAAAAAAAAAAGCTAGTAAAAAGTGGATTGTTTCAGACAAGGTAACCTTCCTATAGAGGTGGTAACTCTGTCAGACAGATTGCCTCACTAGCACTGAACAGGTAATTCCAGACCTAGTGGTTAAAAGTTATATTCTTGGGAGAGGCTGAAATTGCAGTTAGGATTGGTATAAGTCTTGGTTTGCCGACTTAGGGCTTAATATGACACAGTGACTCCATTGTGGGCCAGGATCTGTTGTCTCCTTTTTTTTTTTTTTTTTTTAACAATACCGACATGCAGGCAGCATAAAAGAGAAATTCTGCAAGAGTTCCTCAACAGTTCACAATACAGTGAATTAGATTTTGGAGGCCCCCAACTATGAAACAGTCATTCAATAATTCATGTCAGCCAGTCTAACCTATCATGTGACTAACATAGAAGACCAAATATGAAATAGCCAACTAATGCCTTACGTTACTAACTACTATAGTATACTATTATACTATGTTATTAACTACAGTGATACATTATATTTACTGTTTTATTGGAACTCAGAACAAAACACAAACTAAATTGACAGGAAATAACACAAAAAGAGCACAGAAGAAACTTCAGTGGGTAAATGTACTTTTCCACCTTTCATTATCAGACAAAACTCTCCTCTTCCTGCTCTGTTCTCCACCTCTTAATTAACTAAAAAGTCCATTCTGTGTATCTGCCAAGAGGGAACTTCATTTTATTTCTAAGTCGACTACAGTACAACCTTGTAAAAGAAAAAAAAATGCCCCTCACTAATGGTAAATGTGGATATAAGACAATTGGTCATTTGTTCCAACTATGACGAACTAAAATTCATCAAGGGAGGGAATTTAGGAATTTGTTTTTCTAATCAGTTGTTTAGGTTTTTCATTTCAATGTCCAGTGTGTGTTTCGTTTGTAGTGGCCAGTTCTATGTTCTGAAAAATACTGTTGTTGATGAATCTCACAATACTGAAGCTCAGGATTCTACAGGATTGAACTTTTTATACCTTTCCTTCCCCAACTATTCCACAGTGAGGAGGTGGGAACTATTATATATCATATTCTAAAAGGGGAAAGTTTAATCACAAAATCCAATTACAATATACCCTGAGGCTTCTGCCTTCAACTCTCAAGTTAGTGCTCTCTTGGCCTTTTGGTTCATCTGCCAGGACAATCTAATATATGTTTGATAATGTGTCCCTTTTAAAAACATCTCGTTGAATAATTTCCTCTTTGATCTCTTTATTATTTCTTTATCCCAGCTCCTGCTTGAATCTATGCATTCTCACAAGCATTTAATCCCAAATCACAGAAAGACTCTGGGACAGAGTTATCCTTGATCCATGCATGGATCACCCAGGAGGGCTCTGCTTACCTGGTTAGGATTTCCTATGTTCATATATTAATTTCCCACCAAGGATTTCACTATCTGGCATTAAGGGTTCCCCCAATTTTTTTCAGCAGAAAATGTGGAAGAATACTAGCAGGCTTTTTGTCTGCCTTATACAGTGTAGTACATTAAAGGTATTTTTTTTTTTAAGAAAAATCTCTTTATAACCATTTTAAGACCAGCATCTGAATTTGTCCACCACTAGATTATAAATTTCAAAAACTTAAGGGCTTTTTTAGGATTGTTTTCCTCTTCCCTTTATCGAATTCCTAATGCCTAGGACAGTTGCCAAGTTCATGGCAATAACTAGTTGTCAAATAAGTGACTGAATCTCTGACAATCAAATAAAGAAGGAACATGATGCTGTAGGAATGCAATCGTCTTAGAGCTTAAATACAGGGAGTCTGGGTTCCAGTTCTCACTCTCCCCCTAACTAGATGGGTGACCTGGAGAATTCTGTATTACTTCTCGACATCAAATTATCTATCAGTAAAATAAAAAGCTTAGCCTAGGTAATTTCAAAAAAGCTCTTCAAGTCTAAAAATCTGTGAAAGTACAAATTCACAGACAAGCAAGCTTCATTATATAACATAATAGTTCCAAATAGTTCCAAACTGATACTAAGAGTTTTAATGAGAGATGGGAGGAAGAATATTCCCAACTTGACATTAACAATCATATTCAACTAAATTAAACCTTTGGAAAAATCACAGATCCCCAACATGACAGGAGGCCATGTGGCCAAATAATTTGCACACAAATGACGGAAAAGCTGAGGCATATGGGCTGCAGTCCAAGCAGTGACTTACGGCAGTTCATCTGGCTTTTTCTGATACTTCCAGCCCAACTGAAAATGGAGGAACCTTAAGACCATTTTACGAAGCACATTCTGTACCTGAGCTAACTTTGCAACACAGAGTAAATCAATTCTACACAGTGTACTTCAGTGCACTGCGAGTGTGTATTAAAATGTGGGTGCCAGTCAAAAATCTCTTGCCAATTAATATCGAATAATTTTTTGCCCATTACAGTGGTCACTCCAGAGATTTGTTTTGACATTTTTACGGTAACCATTCACAGAGGAAAGAAGAAATATATGAATGGAGATGAAAAGTACTGAAACCTTATGAGTGGTGAAGTCTTTCAAGAACAAAAGCTAGCAGAAACCTAATGTGGAATGACTCTCCCCAAGTAGGGCAGGATAGGTCTTGGGGGGTGGAGACCACTAAAATTGTACTGAGAGGGCTTTCAGATATCTCTTCAACTGCTTTAACTGCTTTTCAAGTAAAGCTGATGTAGTTATTTTAGTCTTTTGCCGTTTTTATGTCATTTAATTCACCACTGAGAATAGCACTATTTCTACATTTGCATCCTTTCAGTATAAAAAGGTATTCACAATTAACGTGAAAGAAAGCTTCCTCGCTGAGAACTGAGCTCTGAGCTGGTAATGATTTACTGTTACGCATTTCAGGAAAAACAAAAACAAAAACAAAAACAAAAAAAACCCCCAACATGAATCTTTCAGTTTGGGCAGTGTAGTTAAGCAGAATGAAAACCAAAGCTTGAATCAGAAAAATCTGGTTTTAACACCTGGCTAAGCACCTCACTCTCCTAGCTCAGCTAATTCATTTTCTCGGTTTTCTCATCTGTGAAACGGGGTTAAGGAAGGCATTTTTTTAAACAAATACTTCCCTTTTATCAAATGTTCTCTTTTCAGAAAAGATTATCTTTTCTTTCTGCCATGAATGACTAAAACTCAGACTTAAAATACTAGTTTATTACCAACCTGAATTCAGTACAGAAAGATGATTTCTCAAGATAACTCTTCTGCCTGTTTTCAGATCTTTGCTCCTCCGGTTACCACCTGTTGTCACCTTGGTCAAGTAAATAAACCTCCTAAGTCTTACTTTCCTGTATGAGAAACTATATTAGTACATTATCCATAGCGCTGCAAGGAGAATTAAATGAGATAATGAAGGTGAAGGCTAGGCTGCGGCATAGCACCTGGAAGTGAGTAAACACTTAGTACGTGTTGCTTTTTATTAGTATAGTTGTTGATATCTTCAGAAGAGTTCTAACCCTCTATGTC
Source organism: Suricata suricatta (assembly GCF_006229205.1). Lineage (NCBI taxonomy): Eukaryota > Metazoa > Chordata > Mammalia > Carnivora > Herpestidae > Suricata > Suricata suricatta. The sequence goes on from NC_043707.1 coordinate 61,131,229, forward strand.
CTACTCAGATCTCCTGGATTGGTGGGTATACAAAGATATCAGATCTCACTCCTTATCAGCTTCATTTCCTTCCTTTTGGGAATTAGCAGGTCAAATATTGTTATCCATCTGAAAATACAGAATATGAAAACAGACATCATTTTAAAAGACCTCCTAGATCTTACCTACTATAATCCCAGGGACAGTCAAAATCCTTTAGTTTCTTTCTGCAGAATGAGTGTGTGAAGATAACAAAAGCAAACAGTAGTGATCCTTTACTGGACCTACAGTTATTATACACCTAAACTTATAAAAAATTATTTTTTAGCTATGCTCCTTCTCCAAAGACAGTAAACATCCAGAGGCAACAGACATTACTGAAAGTCACAATAATAAGATATTATGCCCATCTCTAACTCAAGGTTGCCTGAACAGAAAGAAACATTGTGATTTCTAATAACCTTTACCTAAGCACAGAAAAACCTGCCACTCAAGCATATAGCCTATTTCAAGGTTAAATTAATTTCAAAAAGCCATACAGAACTAACTCATAAATTGTCTAGATAAATGAAACAATCTCTTCCCCAGTTCTCTGGTGAAGAACGGGAGCAGGACACAGGAAACCCCCCAGAGAAGGCTCTATCTCTGTTGGCCTTCTCGGTAAGAGGATGAAAACTTTTCTGGCCATGCTAGGATTTGAGAATGAAAGTCAGATTCACATTCAGGTATGGGAGGGAGGATTAAACTAAGGGGCATTTGTCTTCCCCTCCCCTTTGCAATCCAGAGTTACTGCTGTTGCCTACAACCTGAAATATTAGTAAATATTTCCTCCAACAACTAATGAAATGCTTCCAGACACATGCACATCCATAGCCCTCTTCCGGACTGGTTACGTGTGGGTTTGCTTCAGTGGTGTGTGTGTGTGTGTGTGTGTGTGTGTGTGTGTGCGTGTGCGTGTGCGTGTGCGTGTGTGTGTGTGTGTTTGATGCTCATGCTTGCAAAACGTGCTTTCAAAAGCAGCCATGATTTCTTTTTTGGGGGGGAGCTTTGTCTCCCCGAGACCTCAGTCCAGAGGACCAGAAGAGGGTCAGAAAGGGGCATGGGAAAGGCTGGACTAAACACTTACCTTTCAGAAGTCGACAGGTGAGAGTGGCTTTTGGTGCTTTGTTTTGTTTTGTTTTCTGTGTCTTTGGACACGCCCCAACGCCGGGGGCGTGGGAGGGTCGAGGTGGGTCAGGGCGGGGCCGCGGCTGCCGGGCGGAGGAAACCGGAGCCCGGACGGCGCGCCTGCCGCGTCTGGCCAGCAGGGGGCTCCTTCGCTCTGCCTAAAACCGCGCTTCTGCCGCCTTGGCGGGCTCAGCCCGCGGGGCCCGCCACCTGGGGAGGGCGGTGGATCTGGAGAGGGGAGGAAGGCGAGGGCTCAAGAGAGACCAACAGGGGTGAGCCACACAGTGGGTTTCCCCGAAAGCTCGCGGAGCCTTCCTGGAGCTGCTTAGTACTTGACAAATCCTGGAGGAGTCAAGCGTTTTCAGGAACGGGGTCCCAGCCACCGCCTTGCTCTGGCTCTCGAGTCCCGCGGCGCGGTCTGGCTCCGGCTTCGGCCCAGGTCGCCTGTGGCCCCGGGCAGCCTTCCTCGCGAGGGTGTTAGGGGGCACGCCGAGGTCGCTGGAGGACCCGAAAGAGAGCGTGGCGGGGGAGGGGGAGGGGTGCGAGGAGGGCGGCGACTCCCCTCACTCTCGCTCTCGCCCTCGCCCCCGTGCCGACCGCACCTAGCGCTTTTGGGGTTGCGGAGCGCAGGCCGGCTTGGCCCAGAGAGGCAACGGCTTCCCTGCCGTGGTCCCGAACCACACCTTCGGTCTGAGGTCCAGGGTGGAGGCTGAGTTTTCGCTCCCTTGCTCTCCCTCCGGAGGCCAGGTCCGAGCCAGCGCGGGCGGGAGGCAGCTCCTGAAACTAGATTCAAGGTGGCTAAAGGGAGCCCTGGCTCCGCTTCTGGGACATCCGAGGAAAGAGCCGGGCCGGGGCCCGGGGCCGCTGCCCTTTCTCCGTGATGGCGCACCGGGCCTGGCGACTTGTGCGCTTCCCTTCACCAAACGAGAGTTTAGCCCCCAGGCCCGCCCGCGAGAACTGGCCTCCGGCGGGCTTCGGGACCCTCTCTCAAAATAACGCGAGCGCTGGGACCAGCTCTTAGCTGGCCTCGGTCTGGATCAGGAAGAAACTGTATCTTTTTAAGGGGTCTCTCAGATCTAAGTTGTTTTGATCTGCAGTAGTAGTGATGGCCTTCAATTTGTATAAAGTTACTGTCTCTCCCCAAATCCCCCCACACCCACACACCACACTCCACCACCGCCCCCACCACTCCCATTCTATTTGCATTTGAAAACCTCTGGAAACAGGCGCTCGCTGGATGAACCTGCACACTCACACACACGCACACACACACTCACAAGCAAGCGCGTGCCCGCCGAATGGAAACTGAGTTGAGTCACAGGATGCATATGAATAAGATTGCTTGGTCTTTCGCTTCTGAGGACAAAAATTTCTAATAACCCAGGATTCCAGCAATAACAGAACATTACAAGGTACCTCAAAGCCTGTTCGGATCCTTCAGAAGCAATTAGAACAATAGTGGTGATAGTTAGAGGAAGAGAATTGTATTTTTCAGGGCACTTGCAGGCAACCTGCTGTTTAGTATAAGGGGAGAACCAAAAAAAAAAAAAGTTTCCCCTTGATTCAGACCTACAGGTCAAATAACACCATCTTTTATTAAAGGTGCCTCTCTTTTCTGGATGCTAATTAAAAGCAATTCTGTCGATAAGCATTTGATAGGTATTTGAATCAAAAGATGAAATTTTCTGGCTCAATAACAAAGTGCTTCTATATATATAATCATGTGTAATCGTATTATATATATAATTCTGAAAGGGAGGTGAATTTTATTTTCTTTAAAACTGTACACTCGAAGACAACTAGAAATGTCAGCTGCAGGCAACCAGTTGCTACTCTGGCTACAAGTTGTGCAATTAATAGTCCAGCAGCCTAGTCCAAAGCTTCTCTTTGCTTGGAGCGAGAGTGTTAATGAACTGTAGAGGCAAAGATCTTAATTTATAGATGCAGTGTTTTTTTGAAATTTAACAAGCTTTAAAAATGTAATAAAACAAGGATAGGCAATCAGGTTTTTGTTTTTTGATTGCTTTGTTTTGTTTTTAGATTTGTTTAAAATATGGTACAATCATCTCAGTTCCTATCCCATTCTGGAGGAACTGCAAAAAGCACTAGTAGTTAAGGTGGAAAAAAAAATCCTTCAAGAAAGCCCTGCACTACCGTTTATTTAAGTCTTTTGTGGGCATTTCAGGTAGCTCTAAGATAGCAGAAGGCATTTTGTGTTTTTACTACTTCTACACAATATGGAAAAAAATACCTCTAACATTTGAATAGTAAGATTCTTATTTGATTGCTTATTTGGCATTAGAATTGATGCTCTTTTGCATAATGATATCCCATTGTTCAATGTGATCTGTATTTAAATAACAGGAAAATAACATTGCTGAGTTTTGTTTTTTTACAACTCGGTGTGAGTAGCCTTATTGTGACTTAGGAAATACAAAAGAATCTTTCCACAAACGTGAAATCATTCCCATGAAAATGCTCCACTTCCTAATACTGTGGAAAAGTTGATGTCATTGAAATTGTGTTGTCAACAATATATTTATTTCATCTTGGCAAGGTGCCTTGTTTGGAAAGGTTGATTGTAGGAAAGGATGGGATGTCAGGAGCATGGCGGTTTAAATAATGTTGCATTTTATAATCCAGAAAACAGTGTAATTGTCCCCTATCATATCAGCACTAGGAAGAATCTGAGTGAGTTTGATTTGAATGCACATCATGGGGTCTACAAAGAGCCCACTGACATCAAGTAGTAAGTTTCCCAGATTATCTCTTTATTATTGAAAAATCATAATTCCAATTCTGTTACATTCACTTTTGAATTGTACTGGATCTTGTGCAAAAAGGAAAAGAGAAGATGAAGAAACTATGCTAAGTGCATCAAGGGACTTCCTATGTGACAATAAAGTGGATGATGGTCTGTTCCACTCAGCAAAATTCTCAGAAGGAAAACTTTAATCACCTATCTGTAAATTTCATTCTTTTGTGAATTTACTAGATGTCTCTAAATAAACAGTTTATAATGTAAACAGTTAAAAAGTTGACTTATATTGGGAGAGAATAAATAACGTGGCTCCCATCCATTTCCTGAAGACTTGGCCAAAATCAGCCTGCACTTTCAGCCTAACCTGCAGGGGGCAATAGCTTGACACGAATGACAACAAAGGCTGCTGAGCTATTAGTCTTGGATTTCTGACTATGACCCTGGAATGTTGTGTAGGTTGGAAAGAGTGCTTAATTAATGTATATTGAAACAAAAGATCAGGTAAATTGTTTGATTTGTCTTCAAGCTATATTTTTAAACTAATTTAATTCATAACTGTTAGGTTTTTTCCTTAAAGAGATTATCCAAGTTTCAGTAGATATACTCAGCTTTCTCAAGAATTATCCTAAACATTAATTGTTTACTATGAAATATGTAATCTACGTTCTCAAAAAAGGGAACAAAATCAAAATGAACACAGTTTTCCATGTTCAAATAGGTGACAAAATTAGAGGAAATGTGGACTATTTAGATATTTATAATGAAAGAATGTCACATATCTAGGTGACTAAGCTCTCTATTCCTTTTTTAATCTTAAAAATTACAAAGGGATAGGGAACATTACACTATCATTTGCAACATATTTTCTTACCATATATAAAACATTAATTTTGAAAACTGGTTTATATTCATATATCATGATGGATAATTAGTAAGTGATCTCTTTTGTTACTATAATTTTTATTACAGATAGAGTTGAATTTATTGGCTATTGATAATCTACAATCTCCCTACCCTGTCCCATATCTCCACTCCTTCCTCAATCCTTACACCTCCCCCATCAGCTGATCAGGAGACTGGAAACAGACCAAAAGGGGGTTTGGCTGGAGGGAATAATTGTAGAATTAAAAAAGAAAACTCTCCCCATCTCCTCCCTGCAATCACACTTAACATTCATTATGTCAATTTTCAATAATGCAAAATGTCTTGCCCAAGAGGCATCCTGATTTCAAGAAGTCAAAAGGGTACCTGGCATTAAACAACCTCGAGTCAATCCTGGTGGGATTAACTGGGCTGAGTTTCTATAAACTGCACATGCTATGGATCTACTTTGATCACAGTAAGGAAAAAAATGATGATAGATTTTTTTTTAAAGAATTGCTGCACAGGAATGTTCCGTTTCTTTTATACAGCAGTTTAATCTTGATAAAAACCTTTAAACCATCCTTTCCCCTCCACTATGGTAAAGATATGGTATCTATTTTTTGCTTTTCTTTAAGAAAGGAAAATAGGAATTGCTTACACTGAGAAAGAAAATTTTATTCTCCAACACCCCCCCTCCCATTCTACTAAACCGTTTTAGTCGACATATGTTTGTTATCAGAGAGAGGTGCTGTGAACACACAGCCATTTTCTTAGCAGCTTTTTGACTGTATGTTACCATAGTCCCACAAGGCATTGGTCCTTTCCCATTGGGAAGTCATGAATAAGAGACTATGAAGCTTGCACGTCAGATCTTCCTCAATTAATCCACCATTAGCATGTTTGGGATCCACTACTGGATGGTTAACAGCAGCTTTTGTAACTGTATGCCGACCATACCCAATTATGCTCTGCTAAAAATGAACTCTTTGCAGACCAACCCTCTCGGGCTGTCAGTGTTTTCCGTTTTCCTATTTTAACGTTTGTGTATAGTGGCAGGCGACAGATGGTGTAGATCAGATCGATTTGATTGCATTAGATGATTTTTTTTTTCCTTTCCCCACTCCTTTCTGGAAGCTCGCATCAGCTGAAGGCTATCGCCTGGGACTCCTTGGAAGCGTGAGCAAGCCGCCACCACGCGAAGGCACTGGGGCACAGCCAGCGCGAGGCACCGAGGTCCCTTCCCAGGGCTTGTTAACACTGTAACCCGGCACTCCGAGGGAAGCAGCTCCCACTGCCCAGAGCCCACCTCACCGCTCATCAGATGACTCTGGTTTCTACACACGGTTGGAGTCCCGCTTGAAACCTGGATTTAGAGGGTAAGCACTTCAATCGAGATGGATTTGTGACAGTTACTTTGCTATACCGCAAGACAAATCTCAGCAAACGTAAAGGATGTAGGATGTGTGGAAGAGGGAGACTATGTTTACATCGACAAATGTGTTTCTTTTTGTCTGAGAAGGAGAGTATTATTCAGTAAAGATGTCTATAGTGTTTTTCCATTGATTGTAAGAGTCGACTACCATCCTCCTCCCGATTTTTTCCCTCTCCTTGGTGTTTCCCCCTTTCTACTTGAGAGGGAAGGAGAGAGGAAGAGGGAGGGAGGCAAGGGGGAGGGGGGGAGAGAGAGAAGCATTTCTGCTTTAGCTTAATTGGCTTATTTCCTCAAACCGATTGCTTTGTCGCGTTTCTTTATGTATATTTGGTTGCAAATTACCAAGCGTTTAACCGGGATGGGTTTTGGAGTGTGGGGGACAGGGTGGGAAAGTAGTGGGGACTGGCAGTCAGTCTCGGTGGCCTTGGGAGATCAAAAGGTGCTGAAAACCCCTGCCCGCAAAACACACCTCTAGTTATTGGGGAGCTAGAGAAATGTAGATTCTAATAAACATGGCTTGCAGGAGTCGATGAACAAAGGTACTTAATGCGGACCTAAGCCTCCGTTGCTATTGCTCCGCTAGCGGTATCTAAATATTCAAAAGCAAAGTGTAAGTTGATCAACAAACGCCCTGATGGTATTGGGCTTTTTTCCCTTTTCTGTTTTTGTGTGGAGGGTGGAAAAGGGAGGAGGGTGGATGGGTGGGGGAAATCCGACAGCTTAAGGAGGTTTGAATTGAATATGCACCCAGCGGCAGTGGTCTCGTAGGAAATGGTGTTCTCGTAAGTCAGGCTGCCCCGCTGAAGCACGAGAGAGCTTTGGTTAGAGCTCAGAGCGTCAGTTCTGCTGCGAGTGCTGCCGGCTGTCTGCCCGGGCAGAGCTGTCCACTCGTCCAGGTGCTGAAGCTGGTGGAACATTTGGGTAGGTAGAGAAAGGGCTGGCACTGGTTACTTGGATAAAAAGAAAGCGTATCAACTACGTTGTTCTAGTTTCTTAACGCGTGTGAGTCTGTGAGTCTGTGTGTGCATGTATTTTATTTCAATTGTAAGGAAGCAAAACTAAAGGAGATTACTCAGGAAGCATTGAAAATCTGTTTGGTTATTTATACTGTGATTCTGATATGCCATGTATTGCTGTGGATGTATGTATTATGTATATGTGTGTCCGTGTGCGTGTGTGTGGTGTATATACATCTTAATAATCCTCTTTAATTCAAAAAGAATGCTCCATTTACTAAATCAAAATCAATCTATATAACGTGTTTCTTGTTTTCCTTTTAATGTTAGTTGAGATTTAAATGGAAGAGTTCAGGAGCAAATGTACACTTTGCTCATAGACTATTGCATTACTTTCCCTAAGGGCTTTTGTTTCTAGGAGTTCAAGCTGAAGAGAACCTGTCAGCTTTCTGTGTGTGTGTGTGTGTGTGTGTGTGTGTCTGTGTGTGTGTGTCTGTGTGTGTGGTTGTAGCACCCCCAGAGAAAAGCCCCACTTTATAGCTATGTTAGGTAGTGGCAGAAAATAGTGCTTATTTATTTGTTTAATTGGCATCTGTATTTTTGTGAAAGGTGTACTTAAGAGTCATCTAAAAATACTGTAAAATAGGCTATTAACTGGGCAATGCTGCTTTTCTTTTGAGTTGTTTTAGGCACCAGATACTATATATTAAACAACTGTTCATAAAACCTAGAATTCATGTTGGTTTTTCTATTTGTAGCATGTCAGGAAAATAATGAGTTGGTGTGTTTGAAGAGGTAATATATTTAAAGAAAAAAATTATAAGAGCAAGCACAAACTAAGTGCTTTAAATTGCAACCAGGTCAGTTTGAGATGAGTTGTGGTAGTGGGAGAGATGCTGTTATATAATTACTCCTTGATGAAGAGCTATTTGCACTTACATAATTTAAGGAATCATAATGTCTATTGCCATGTTTCCATATCCCCTCCCTATTCCACCACATGGGTGTACTTCCATGTATTTGAGAGTAAAGGGAAAACCAAATAGAGAACTTTCTAATGGAGCTACAACATGTCTTGTGTAGTGACGTTGCACTTGTCCATTTTATTTAGTGAACAATAAACCCTTATTATCAGAATATTCATTGCAAGGTCTTAAGACAAAGCTTCTCCAGTAAGAGCCATATTGATCTTCAAAGAATCTCTCTCTGAAAGCCAAAATTAGAGTCACTTTACAAATGAGTTTTTGTTTTGCTTTGTTTTTTTCCTTAAAATAATTTTTATGAAGACAGCTTCAAAGGTTTTCTGCAGAGGTGTTCACAACTGCACAGCAATGCATTTATACTGTATATTAAAAAGGTGGGCTATGGAATTACACATGGGTACTACAAAATGATGCCTAAATCACATAAACTCTACCAGCTTGTCAACTCAGTGAGTTCTGATACTATGGAAAATGAGTTTAATTATTTTGTGCTTTGAAGCTTTTTTTTCTTTCAAAATCATCATGTTGTATAGCTGTAAGGCCTTCAAAAGAGAGATGCCTATTTTTGTAGATCTATAAGTATTTGATTTCAAGTAGTAAATTGAATGAGTGTTTATTTTCTATGATCTTGGGCTTGAGAAAATGCATTTCCAAAACACACTGCTGAAAATTTCACCCATGCATGACCCTATCTTTATTTGAGCCTCACTTCTTCTTAAGCAGTCTAGGCAAATACATTTGTAATATTTGTGTGCTTAACTATGCATGTCTCTTACAGGGCTCTCTCACTGCCATGACACTCAATCAAAGCACCTAGAGTGGGCTGGCCGAGACCAGAGCGGGTACCAAGCGAACAAGTACAGAGGAAGGCACTGGGAGAGCCCCAGGTAAACTAAAGGTTACTTGTCACGCCCACCCCGTGCCCAAAGAGCCTTCCCACATCCTCCTTCCTCACTTGGAAGAGAGCACTCTTCATCTGTATTAAGTGCTTGGTTTTGTGATTTGTCTTTCAGGATTGGAAATAGAGCAGCCATTTGGATTTGGGCAGGAAGCAGCAGAGCACAGCTTTGGATCCTTCTTTAGGGAAATCGAGTTATGGATTTATGGTCCCGGTCAAGCTCAGCCCAGCCCCAGCCAGGGGCGGGCTCAGCAGCAAGAGTTCTGGCGGCGGCGGCGGCAGTAGCAGCGGCAGCGGTAGCAGCGGCAGCAGCAGCTTGGTCCTCTGACTCTCTTCGGTGACGGGTATTCTTGGGTGGATAATACGGATTACGTTGTTATTGCTTAAGAATACGCGTAGTCGAGGAGAGTACCAGCGGCAGGCGGGCAGCGGCCGCCCCTCCCAGCCCACCAGCTGGCCTCTAAACGCCTGTGGTTGCCAAGGTAGCACTTTTTTGATCTTTTCCTTTCCTCGTTGTTTTCGCTTTGGGTCGCGTGTTAGTTGATTAGAAGACACATCCCACCAGAATGGCTCAGTGCGCCTGGCCTCTGGCAACTGGGGCTGTAGAATGGGTCCGCACAGGGGCGCAGGGGTCGAGGAGGAGGGGAGGGGCGGGGAAAGGAGGGGCGTCTGCTTAGCGGAGCCTGCGCGGAGTTTCGGCGTCCCCGGCCTGCTCTTTCCTCTCCTCGCCGGGGTGTGGCTTGGGGGGGAGACGGGGACTGAGCGAGCCTCTAAAGTTGGAAATGACTGAAAGGCCTAGAGCAGTTTGGCAGCATTGCGAGCGAGAAGCAGGAGCTCCGCAGAGGGTCGCTAGGGGCTGCCTCCGCAGAAAGGGCGTGTCCGTGGGCGAAGGTGCCCCCGCAAGCTGCGGAAGCTCGTGACTTCGCGAATCCCGGCCCGGGGCGGTGCCGGAGCCCCACCCCCCCGGCGGTGCCACTGCGCAGCTCGACGTGGAGGCCCAGGCTGGGCACTGGGGGTGGGGCACTGGGGGAGTGGGGGAGTCATGGGGTGGGGGGAAGACAGAGGCCTGGGTCCGTGCAGAACTTCCAGACTGGAAGCGTGTGGCGGGTCTCCTGAGGGACCCATACTTTCTTTGCGGATTCTCCGCGAAGGGGTGGAGAAACAGAATGAGAAGCGGATTGGTTGCGGTGTGGCACAGAACTGGAACCTTCCTGAAAGTGGTTGGGGCACAGGCAGTGAGTGTTCAGCCGTCCAGTTTCTTTGGGACACCTCTTCAGCGCTGTCTTCCTGCCTATGCTTTTAGGACGAGTCTCAAACACCAACAAACCCAAGGCATGTTCCCCCTTCTCAGGTCTGCTGCGAAGGGAAGAGAGGAAGAGCGAGCCTTTCTCTTTTTCTACTTGCAGTTTTGTTTGTTTCGAATACTAATGGACGACAAAACCAAGCGGATTTGTCCCCTCCTAGTGAAGAGCAAGCAGCCACCCACCGATTCCCCCCACGCACGCCCAGGCACTCCTGGGGACAACCGGATATGGCTGGAGTTGAGATGCCCAGATGGAGCTGGGAGAGTTGATCCACCCTACCGGAGGAGGAGGGTCAAGGAGGCTGGAGCTCCCAGCTCTTGCGGCAATGGACCACGCAGCTCTGTAACTCTCCTTCCGTTCTTGAGAGGCGCCAGGGCCCTCCAGGTCGTGGCACTGCAAAGGTAGGAGAGAAAATGCTGGGGACAGGAATGCACAGGCGGCCAGAAGGTTCTACCAGGGTCAGCCAGAACCAGCTGGGACTCTAAATGCAGGTTTCCTTCCTGCGTGGTGCCGTCGGTTGTGCAAGGCATGCGAAGACTGAATCTCTAAGAAATCGAAGCTGCAGGAGAAAACAAACAAAAACAACCAAAAGGGAAACCTGCGACGCTCTCCCTCGCAGCGTTCTCAGACCAGCTCTGAGCTGAGCTGCGCCCCAGACACCTTTTCCCTTTGGAGGACGCCTTTCCCAGGCGCGACGTGCATGTACCCGCCCTAAGTTCTTACCCGCCAGGGCAGCCCTGAGCCCTGGAGAGCGAGGTGCTTCGAAGAAGGCAGGCACACTCGCATACTTTCCCATCTAGAGCTGGGCATTTCTTCTAGTACTTTGGATTCCTAGTGAGGGGTACAAGGCGCCACTAATCTCCTGACCCTATTTCCACTACACCGCGTCTGATTCCAAAGTTCACTCTCAGGGTGTCTACACTCACAGCTTTTGCGCTCAGAGAAAGTTGTTTGCAAGGAAAATGAGTGGGGACCTTATGAGAAGCTTCCAGGGCAAGTCCCTTTTAAGAAGGAATTGAGGTAGAAAAGAAAGCACAAATATGCTATCTCTGCACTCAACAGTCTCTCACTAGCAAGAGAATGTATGACTACTGTTCTTCCCTTCATTGTTCCATGAATTATCCTCTTTCAGGAGGGATATCCAAGTTGGAGATTAAGGGCTTGTTATGTATTTAACAAAATTCAATATGTCTGCTGGTGGCATTGTTTTATTGGGAAATTAGACAAGTAGAGAGAGACACATAATCTGGTAACGAGGTGATCTTTGGAAAGTTAGCTTCATGCTGATGGTTGACTAATAAGTGTATAAGATTTGAAAGGCAGAAAGGGAGCTGGGGGCCTAGTGATAGAGTTTTCCAGAAATGAAAGGTAATACTCTGTCATTCGTTGAGAGACTGAGGAAGAACTTTTAAAAATAAGCTATTTCATTCAGTTCTTTGCCCATGGTACTTTAGCTTATGATTGCACTTGCTTCATAAATGAGTCATAATGTTTTTAAGTGGAATAATTGTAAATGCTAGGGATGAAATCTAAAGGAAACCTCTTCATATCTCATGGTCAACAACAAGCATTTTATTTTCCTGGTTCAGGTGATTTAAATACTTACCTCATTGCTTTCTTTCCTTTGCAGAATTATCTTCTTATAAAAGTTTCCATTAGGTGTCAGTCTGACTGAGCTGGTTCCTATTTAAATTTGAAAAGAAAAAAACTAAAGTGGGCCTTTTTAGATAAGGGGGGAGGACCCAAAACTTTATTCAGTTGAAAATGCTGTAGTTAATTGTTTTATTATAGGCAAGTTGTTTACGTCAGAAAATAGAATTTTAAAGTATGTCACTACTAGCTGGGTATTGCTTCTGCCTTGTCAGTATTCATAGGTAAGATTAAAGAAGTGAAAAGTGATTGTGTGTGTTTTTCATGCTACATCCAAGTGATTTTAAGGAATTATAATAGCTGGATTGTTTTTCAGTTGATGTCCAAATACTAGAAGGATATGCATCCTTTTTCTAAAATTTGGTTTGGTTTACAAAAGTGATAGAATTTCTACTTGAGAAAAGCATAAGGATACAGCTTAGATTATTCTTTGATAGTAATGCATAGGGCATAATGGAGGGGGAGGGAGAAAACTTATGAAAATTTCCTTTTACTACTATTTTTACTTTAGTTAAGTCTACCTATGTACTCAAATTTTTTAAGAACACAATTTCTGGCTTATAGGTGCAAGATTTTAGTTTTCTCACTGAGATTTGTATAATGTCTGTGAACACTCACATTTATACTGTGATATTCATTAGTAGGTGTAAGAAACATCATCTTGGATGATGGTTTACTACTGAGTCTCAGGTAAGGAGTTTGGTGGAAACTATGTTTTACAAAGAATTTACTGATTTTATTCCTTGTGTCTGTGAATTGTGTTCTCATACTTTTGCTTGAAAAGAACTGCAGGGAGTGGTGGTATTCATGATTAAAGATCCCTTGAGGATCATGACATCCTCTGTGTGAATACTATACTGTTTAATCATGAACACACACACACACACACACACACACCATGTGATTCTGACCAAGTACATTTTTGAATAAATAATCGTGTCCTGGAACCAGGATTTCTCCCCAAGTACATTGTTTGCTTTAGAATGATGTGGTTCTGGGTGTCACAGCATTGCCAATCTAGAACAAGAACAGAACTGCCAATGAATGTCCAGGGAACGGAGAGCAATGATGAAGTAGCATTTTGATGGATAAAAAATTCCATAAACCATACAAACATTTTTTTCTTATTATATTGCAAATCAGTCATGGTAAATTTTCAGATATAAAAATAGACCTTTTTTCAGGTAGGTGCAGGTGATGGATATATTGAGGAATATTTTGTGTTTTTATGTAAGATATAGGAGAAGGTCTTAGGATATAGAAGACATTATAAGACTATCACAATTATCCACCAACTTTTCAATAATACACAGTTTCAGTGACCATTATACCATAGAAATGACAGAATGATGATCTTACACTGTTAGAGAATAGTGTAATCTGTATATATGAAAGTAAATTTATTTTGGTAATAAACATTTTAATTAAAAAATAGAACATAATGATAGAATATTTCAAAACTTTTTTATTATTGTATTTAGCTATTACATTTAGTTATTGGTTGCTATACACCTATAAACATAAATGCTATATAGGTTTTAAACAAAAAGTTGTATAGTATAATTTTTAAAAAGTGTTTTGAGATTTTTCTCTTGACACCTGTATTTTAAGTGACATAATGCTTAAATTTCAATCTATAAAACACTCTGTGTGAATGTATAAGCTTTTTAATTGAGAAAACATTGCAATCATCCAAAAACCTATCAGTTAAAAAACAGATATTGTGAAATTCTAAGTTTCTTGAACCATATATAGTACCTGGTGATTAGTTGAGTTTGCTGAGTGTAGCTTAACAAAAGACCAGTGGCTCTCTAACATTTGTATTGTTCAGACTACAAGTATATGACTACCTAAATCTTTTGAGTTCTGAGTTTGATTATATTCTAATTAATAATGAGAGCTATGTAAGATAGTCTGTTTTCAAAACCAACCAAAAAAATTTTACTAGTTATATAAGTGCACAGACAGAAATTTTCATCTACTGTGTTTGTGGAAATAGCCTTTGAGGCTCAGTGATATGCCATGCTATCTGCAAATTTACACATCTGCTGTCTACAGCTAGAACCAAAAGTTAAAAAAAAAAAAACAAATCCAAGAATAAAGCCATAAGAATAAACTATAAACTTTAAAACATACAAAGGATTTTAAATAAGGCTTACTATATTTATTTTATTAACATCAAATTAATATTGAATATCAGTTAAATTTCAAGCCAAAAACCACATTTACTGTCATAATCTATTTACTAATACTATGTCCTTGATTAAAATACAGTTTATATCATAATACACTTTTAAAAAGTTGACAAATTATGTTACAATAGTGGTATAATTTCATAATTTGAAAATAGTGTCTTTTTAAAAACTTGAATTAGATATGTGCTCTTAGGAGACATTTTCTAAAAAATCATTTTTGTAAAAATGACATAATTTAACTGGAAATTTGATACTCTTGAAATTTTGTGTTCTTTTAAATTTATGTCCAATACATGAGTGAAAAGTAATTGTTTGAGGTCTATTTTTATCTTTGTGAGCAAAATGTGGCCAATTTCATGGATTAGTTCAAACAAGTCCCCAGATCAACTAAAGTTATTTAAGGTAGTTTCTTAGACTCTAAGAAGAATGAATGAATGAATGAATGAATGTCATAACTGATATGCTATCAGCAGCATGCGTGCAAAATATTTTCCTTTATAATAGAAATGTATTAGGGTAAGACTTCTAAATATTTTGGATTGTTTGTGCACAACTACAGGGAAATTAAATTTTAAAATGCTTATTACAGTGGGTCCAGTTTCAAGCACAATTCATTTACTCTTTTAAAGAGGCTTTGGAAGTGTTGACAAAGACAAAGCAAATTAGAGAAATGAGGCAGTTCTATGGGAAAACCTCAAGTCTCATTTTTCCCTCTGTTATATGATGCTTGAGGTGAAAAGAACTTTGGAATAAAAGCTGAAAAATATGATTTTGAGCACAGGGTTCGTTGTGAGGGAGGACAATGGACGAACCACAAAGCTGGCCTGGCCCTCGGGGTCTCCAACACAACACGGGGGGCTAGATTTACAGTCTCTCAAGGCCCTTCTCCCTCCTATGGACTCCATTTCAAAGAAAGCCTTTTTGCTGGGCAGTCCGGGGACGGGGAGGGGGGCGGGTGCTTCTAAATTCTTCTCTTCATTTTATATATGGATGGTGTGCAAATCAATAGCACAACTAAGAAAAACAGCTTTTAAAAAGTCAAATCTTTCAAATACATTCACCAGCATATTTTATCTTGATAGCAAACAGGAAAATGGTCCTCAAGATTTTTACTTAAATTTTTAAAACATGAAATACATGGACACATATTTGTCACTTCTTTGCCATTCAGTTTCTTTTTGAAGTTTTGGTAGGAAAGAAAACCCCCGAAGAATCACTTATAGATTCATCCTAGTGTGTTATTGTGAAAATACATGAATTCCCTATATGTACAATGTATCAGAGGTTCCCTAAACCAGGGATCCACCTGAGAAACATTTCAACTTAAAAAGACCAAATCGCAAATAACTCTTTTCAAAGTCAATGTGTATAATTGTAATTCATGAAGAATAAACACTGGGCCTTTTAACGTGTTTATTCTGTGTGTAAATGTTTATGCTATTAAGTTTAATTATAATTTTAAGAGGAGTGGGGAAATTACTTTTTTTTTCATTCTTTTAAAAAAAGGAAGGACTAATATCTGTCTGGGATATTTAATTCTGGAATAGCAGAGCAGTGCTAAAGCCTTTTAAAATAGCTGGTCCAATATCTAGCACATGATAGGTGTTTAAAATGTTATTAATTTAGTAAAGGCATATTGCTTTCTTTCAGGACATGTTAATACAGAATTTTACATTTTTGCCCAGAGTTAATGTCTTTTTAAAAGTAGCTAATACATAAAATGGCTGTTGAATTGCATATATTTAAGTTTAATTTAATGTTAATGTAAATTGTAATGCCCAAATTTGCTTATGAATAGTGCACTTATTCTTTGTTAAGGTAGAAAACTCATTTTCTCTGATTTTCAGATATAACTCTTAAACAATTGAAAAATCTATGAGAACATTTTTTAAAGGTGATATTCTTTTTGGAATTATAAGTAACTGTTTAATACAGAATTATTTTATTCCATGTGTATTATGATGTAAATATGTTATCTAATATATTTTATTTAATATTAAATGTGTAAGTATTTGAATGAATTCATACATTTTTAACAAATAATCAACTGAAAATAATTTTACCCAATATAATAATTACTGTGATTGATATACTTTCAATGATAAGGATCATACAATATTTTTTCAATACTTATTAGCAAGGGAAATTTAAGTTACAAGCAAAATTAAATTATAGTTTCATTTGAAAGGTGTTACTCTCTTGGGTGTTCCAAGTATAGGTAACACAAGTTGACCTTTAAACCAAAAAATAATATGCCCATTCTCTAAAAATTAAATAATATGATTTGTCAGCTATAACTTTAGTCAGATAATTTACATAATGTTTCATCTACAGTTCAATGATGGGTATGATACTTTATGTCCATTTAAGACTTTGAAAACAGTTTTAATGCAAATTCTATAAAGTTTTCAAAAGCATTTGATTTCCAAAAGATTTCTGGTGGTAGAAATTCAAAGTTTGGAAACCATTTATTATATTTTTATTAAAATACCTCATATTCCTTTCTGTTGCTGGATGTGGTTGTCCAAAACAACTTTAGGAGTGTTTAATACTAGGAATTAGGACAGAGTCAAAATATAAGGATTTTTTACACTGAAAGAAACAGGTTATTTTAGTTGTGGCTGCTATATTAAAAATCGGGGTTGATGCTAAATTTTTGAGACAGTTTCACATTTAGATCTGACAATTTGTGCAGATAACAATTGAATTTGACAGGAGACAAGGGACAATGATAGCAAGTAACAATATTAAGGATGTGGACCGTGGAGAGGATTGTGCAGTTTTGGTGATGTGTTAAAGAAACAATAATGAAATTATTGGTGGCTATTTTATTGGCAGATCTAGT
This sequence comes from Suricata suricatta, assembly GCF_006229205.1. Lineage (NCBI taxonomy): Eukaryota > Metazoa > Chordata > Mammalia > Carnivora > Herpestidae > Suricata > Suricata suricatta. The sequence goes on from NC_043707.1 coordinate 61,148,263, forward strand.
CACTTGTGATGGGAAGCTGACAGTATTGGCTTTATATAGTGTATCTATACAGGAAGAATTCTTTCATAGTATTCAAAACCTCTTGCTTTTACTTAGATCAAAAGTCATATTCCGGTATAGAGCTGTGTATCAATTAGAATAATAGTGTCTGTAAAATAGGCCTAGTCTATAAGTAGAAAACTGAGAAAGGCATGGACTCTGGATGTTTCACAAGTCAGAGGAAAGATCGTCAGTCTTGAAAAGACAAACTTATGGAAAATTAAGCCTAAGGGGCACATGGCTTAAAAGAGAGAGCCTTTTCATCCATTTTTATGTGGAAAAGGTATATGTTACATTTGAAACCGTGCTTTGGAAACAAAGTAACCTAGGAGAATTTATTTAAGACTGTATTAGCACCATCTCTCAATATAAAATGCAGAATTTGGTTTTTCCTATTTACTGCAATTGATTAGATTTTAGGGATGAGGGTATTTGTTAATTAACCATGGTAACGATATAGGAGATTGACATGCTTGTTCTTCTCTGGCTCTTCCTGTGTATCCAAAGACGCAGCATTTCCACCTGATCATTTGTTATCTTTTGATAGAAGTATTTGCCAGTCTATCTCCACATAGAATACACAATTTTATGAGTCTTAGATAAGCTTGTAGTAAATTCATATGATATTTAGTTGTTATGATCACTTTCTATCTCAGATCCAGTTATTTGGTGTATGGTCTTATATCCATGTTTTATACATGATATTTTCATAACACAAAGAATCTAAGTAACTTCCCCATGGATACCCAGATAATATTTTAAACCGACTTTCTAAGTCCTCCTTGGATGTTTTCTTTCTAATACATCACACTAAAAGTTTTTCTTGCAACTCTACTCTTCCTGCTATCTGGCAATAATTCTTATATTCTTTATACAAGTCAGCTATTCATCTGATTTAACCTTTTTCAAGCTTAAATATTGTATATATAGATGTGAATGTGCCAATAGATTCCAAAGGTCTGTAGTGTGCTTATTCTTATATGTTTTTTTTTAATCTAGGAAGATTTTATAGACCAAATTAATAATGTAGAAACAAATAGGAATCAAAATTACAGGAATAGCTTGATCTTTAACCAAGTTGCAACTATTTTAGTAAAACAAATAAAAACTTAATCTCAGTTATATCAACTCAATTTAATGAGCTTCCAAATGAAAGTATTGGCTCATAAATGAGAATGACAAATATTTGTCATGTAGTATATTCAATGGAAAATTAAAAATGAGATTACCAAATGCTGACCCAATGATATTCTTACATCAAAGAACATAAATAAAATCACATTTTAATATATAAATTAAAATTGCATTTATGCTTTTATTCCATTTTTAGATATTCAAAGCTGTCTTATTAAATAAAGAGATATAGCTTGACTCTTGGATTAGAGCAAAATCAAAATTCTCAATTTTACTAAAACCTTGTGCACTGCCGTGCTTTTATGTAGATTGTATGGTGGTCATCCACTGATACATCTGTGTCACCTATGATGTTACTCATTTAAGAGATTGTGAGAGTGATTTCTTGCTTGGTCACCCAACTTATCACTCAAAGAAACATACTTCTTATACTTTAAAGACAAATGCTCCCAAATCAGAGCTCTACACAGCTGTATGAGTTCACGTGAAGAAACGGTGTAACTATCATTGTTTTACAATTTACCGATCGACTATTTGTCCCCATAAAAGGTTTTCCTTTTTCTTTAATTATAAACTAGAGCCATTAGTACTTATACCCATTATTAACTTCAAAAAACAAAATGTAGATATAACTGTAAAATAGAAATAAGAGAGCTGCGGTTGGGGGGAGAGAGAGAGAGAGAGAGACACCACATTTTGATCTACTTTGGTGCTGGATTGAAGGTAATAGAGTGGCAAAATTGATTCTGGGAAGTAATACTTAAAATAATCAGCATTTTGTCCAAGGAAAGATGTTTTATGGATTCATATAATTTGGTCAAGAACAGAAGGCTTTAAAATTTGTAAAGGATAGATTTTAATCCTCAAACCAGCTAATTAAGCTTCTTCTGTACAACATACTGTTTTAAGTTAACAGTAATTAATATAGCCAGCTTGGAACCTCAGGAAGCTAAAGCCAGCAAGTGCTTTTTGGTTCACTCAAGAGGATGCGGTTTGATTGCTGGCGCCAGTAAACAGGTTGGGAATTGTCAACATTGTAATTAGCAGCAAGTTTCTGGATTCTCAGCCTGCCAGACTAGTGGGCTGATGCTTGGAGCAGTTGCCCCAGGGGGGAGAGGGAAAAACAAAGGAAGGGAATTTGAGCAACCTTGCAATGCTCTGCCAGCATATGCCACTGGACCAGTGTTTTTCTTGGCAAAGGTCTATTTTAAGACATCTAGCAGTGGTTTCCACAAAATATGAAACTCACCATAGCAACCAAAATGGCAAGCGTCTCAAAGAACCTTTCCTTGATTGGATATCAGATCAAACTGTGTTCAGGGCTATATTGCCTTATGGGCAGTATGTGCTGTGCTCTGCACAATGTGGTTATTAAGAGCATTATTAAAAGGGTTAAAATATGTTTTTCAGCAATTCTGAAACACTCTGCTGAAAAGCCGTCGAAGAATAAGGTTACACAAACCTTATCCCTTTGTGTAGTACAAATGGAAAGAAAATGTCAACCTGAGTACCACCAAGAATCCAATCCTCAACATTTGAATGATTATTTAAGTGTAGTTTTCTTAATTCAAAGCCATAAGATCATTGTGGAGAAAGTTTGTTATAGATTTCAAATCCAAACAGTATCTGCAGTGCTTCTATGACTAAGAATTAATAAGGTTTATGGGTAATTTATAACCCAACTGAACACAAACTAGGCTAGCTTCAGGAATCTACTTGATAAAAGTTCACGTGCAGGAGTGTAAAATTTCACTGATCTTATAGCAGAATATGACCTGAAATAGATGACATATATACTCTGAGTAGTTACAGGATAAGTACTAAATCCACCTGCCTTGTGGCAAAAGCATAATAACAAATGCTTTTTTGTTTTAAAGCAGCTCTGCAATAAATTAATTTTACCTTCCACTTGAAAAAGGTCAAGGTTGCTTAGCATTGCTAAAATAAATATACTAATTTCTCCCAAATAAAAAAGCTTAGAATCATATCAGGGACATTCTTACTGTCACTTACTTTTGCCAAAATATGAGGAAGAGGCATCAAAGAGATAAGCAGGATCCAGAGACAAACAAAATAGCTTTTGTTAGTATAAAAAAAACGCATTCTTAAATGGATCAACGTGCTATATTAAGCAATTGCCATATGTGGCCATTTCTGCTGGTGGATTATCAAAAGTACCCAATAAATGGCTGTGTAGCTTTGGCACCCAGGTGTCTGGTGTTGCATTTAGTGGACTCTTTTGTGGGGAGAAGGATTACTCATATTTGTTGCGGAGACTGCAGTTCTCTAATCCTCCTCCACAACAGAATCCTTGTTGGAGTGAACCAGCAACAGGATTCTTATCCACTCTCCTCTGGACTCTGAGGAATTCTCCACAATTATTTATTATTTTCAGTGGAATTAGATGCCTACAGGTGGCCCCATAATGTGCTTCCAGGCATACAACCTGCTGTAAATTTTTAAGTTACATTAACTCAGCAGTATGTTGTCTTATATCAACAGTTCATTCAGTTTATGAGGAAAGCGAGAAGGAAGCAGAAAGGCAGTCTTTCGTGTTAAGCACCATTACAGTTCTGTTCCACCCTGTTCTTTCTTTGACGTTAGTAAAGGATATTTTCCAGAAGCAGCGCTGCTGGCTTCTTAATGTGGTCTGCGCATCCTTATGGAATCAGATGGGGGGTGGGGGGGGGGGAGAGCAGCCCGCAGACCTCAGCACAGTATCTCAAAGACTGGTACAGTGGGTGTCAATTAAAAACAGATGCAGAGCAGTACTTTTGCTTTTCTTTTTTTTTTAAGGCCTTAAATGACTTCTGTTATTAAAGTGTTTTGTCTTTAGTGGTTTTTCATACTGTGTTAGAAAAAATTCAGCTATGAAGACATTTGGGTTTCTCAGGTCTTCTGCAATTTCTCCCCTACCACACGTCCTATATGGTATAATTGTTTTAACTGGACTTTTAGGTTACCAGTCGGTGAGAGAAGGAGTGAACTCCTTCATGACTTTTTGTCATTGGGATTCATGCTCATCCTGCCTTTATAATGCAGTTGTCCACTCAATGTATACAGCCTATCAGCCCTGCATATTTTAGGGTATGATTCTCAGAACTGATGAAAAAACAAAGGTAATATACTTTCGGGGCAGAAATTAGATTAACATTTTAGGGGCAATACACAGGTCCATTTAAACCTCAGAAGTCCTAGTACTAGGTTATAAAGCCTTTTTTACAGTCATAAGCAGAACAAAATCTGTGTCCTACAGTTCTAGTCTCATTAAGCCTGTAGCTTATACTACAAGTGATGATGATACGTGCATTTTAAGGTTATATTTTATCTGTACAAAGTCACATCTACATTATTAAAACACAACTTTTTAAAATGTAGAAACCTGTTTTTTTTTATTTTAATGCCTGTAGCATAGACATGGGTAAAATTAGAAACCTAAAGTCAATCTCACACTAACCACGTTACCTGCCTCAATGCAAGGATATTTAGACCATTCCACTTTTCATTTCATAGCATCTGACGAACATGCTGAGATCCAGCGGCTTCTATGGTTAAGAGGTAGGATGTCTTTCAGGATAAATCAGTGAATATCTATTATGCATGTACTGTTCATGAAGTATTCAGGTCCGTCAACATTTTTTAAGCCCCTACTATGTTCCTGGAATACTTCTAAATATTAGGGTTATATTGCCCTGAAAGCATTCACATCCTATAGGACAGCCCACAGTTCAGGTTCTTAGGAGCTCTGTGGGGAATTCAAAAGAATGTAAAGCAATATCCTCCTTTCAAGTAACTTACTAGATTGTGGTTAATAGAGCAAATATTAAATAGTGTAAAAGCGAATGTTGCTAGAAGTCATTACTATTGTCTCCGTTCACCAAAAGACACCTACACATCACAGAAATAATAATAAAAATCCTCTATAGAAATAGATGTACTCCTTTTTTTTCCTTCAGAATATAGACACTATTTCAAAACTTAATAGACCAAGGAAGTACTCGATAGGAAAAGAATAAAACACACATATTTTCACCTCAAAGCAAGTTACTCTATTACTATTCCTAAATCATTGTAACATATTTATAATTACACAAAATTACATCCTAGCAAAAATTGTTAGTGTATCTAGGGTTATCATAAAATTTATTTTTGTAACTGCAAAATGATAGTGAATATATCTCATTCCCAAATCCATTAATAATAATAGATTCCAGAGTCAATAAATGTCTTTTGAGAACATAATAGTTTTATCAAAGAAAGTGCTAAAAGTATGATGCTACAGTCAGATCAGTGGTTCTTAAAATGTGGTCCCCTGATCAGTCACCTCAGCCTCATCTGGGAACCTGTTAGAAATGCAGATTCCCAGGGTGCCTGGGTGGTTCATTTGGCTAAGCCTCCAACATTGGCTCAGGTCATGATCTTGCAGTTTTGAGTTCAAGCCCTATATCGGGCTCTGTGCTAACAGCTCAGAGCCTAGAGCCTCCTGCAGACTCTGTGTCTCTCTCTGCTCCCCTGCTTGTGGTTTGTCTGTCTGTCTGTCTGTCTATCTGTCTCTCTCTCTCTCTCTCTCTCTCTCTCTCTCTCTCAAAAATAAATACACATTAAAAACAATTGTAAAAAGAAATGCAGATTGTCGGATGGCAGCATGGGTCCACCGAATCTAAAACTCCGGAGGTGGGGCTCCTAGTCTGTGTTTTAACGAGCCTGATTCTGATGCCTGCTACAATTTGAGAGCGACTCTTTTCTACTGATTAAAAAAAATCACAATAAAAAAGTTAGGTTCTTGCAACACTGATCCAAATCACTTAAGTTGTGTTGTAGATTTATAGTAACAAGTTATTATTGTTAATTTTAGCAGATATTTTCAATTGAAAATCAGGACTTTACCTGACTGGCAAATTCTACAACATTTGGGAAATGTTATAATCTCCCAAATATTCCACTTTATTTGCAACTATTCCACTTTATTTGGAGTCCTATTTATATAGAACTTATATAGTACTCTTATTAGTATTATAGAATACTTTTTAATAGTACTCTTACTGCTACTAACTTTATGATAATACATATTAAATAGAACTTTCTCAGAACTTAAACTCTTTTGATTTAAGTTATTATCATTGTATAGGTATTATTATTATTATGTGGTAATATTATTATTTTTGTGGAAATTCCAGCAGCTGCCCAAATTTTATTTTATTTTTGTATTAAATTGTGACCCAGTTTAGAAGCAAGGAGAAACAGCTTTAATTTATAAAAGGCATAAAACCAGAACTTTAGATATTGTGTGTGTGTGTGTGTGTGTGTGTGTGTGTGAGAGAGAGAGAGAGAGAGAGAGAGAGAGAGAGAAAGACACATGATTGTCACATTGACCATTATTAAAATTTTATCCTTCATCCATGACACAAAGAATTTTTAAATTCTCATGTAAAGGAATGTCCTGACCAAATTCCTTGAGCACTTACAAAATGTTTCAGTAATACAGTAGTATAAAATAAATTTCCTAAATCTGTTTATCAGAACTATACTTGATAAAAATTTATTCCTAATTTAGATTATTATATAATGGTAAAAATGAATGTCATTGGCTAAACAATTAGGTTATATCAGTTCTCATTATACCAAGTGGAGACTGTCTCGTAGAGCTGCAATATGTTCTTAGTTTGCCAGACCATAGCTTTCTGTCCAAGCTTTCATGGAAACATTAGAAATTCAAAAGCTAATATGTTTAAAATGCAACACTAATGTGCAGCACATTTTTCTGGTTTATTCTTTAACTTCAAATTTTAAAAGATCAGTATTAAACTATATCTAGAATAGTCCTAGAATAGTCCTCTGATCCATAAAAACTGACTTTTGTATTTACCACAGAAAATAATCTTAACCACCCTCGATTTAATGTTAAAGTAACTGATCGACGGTGGAACCAGGATTTTTCTCCGTCTGAAGCCTTCTTTCTATTAATGAGACACTCGCTTATATACTTGCTTGCTTATATCAAAGTATAAATTTAGTCACATACATTATAATATGTAGCACACATGAAGTATTAATAATATTTCTTAGTAAAATTACAACATTTACTAATACATAAAAAGAGAAGGTGATGGCCTGAGTATCAAAAAGTTTCTTGATGGACAATAGTTGTAACATTAAATAATAAATTAGGTAGTATTTTTCTTTATAGCTTTAATACATTAATGAATTTTGTGAGATTGTTTTCTCAAATATTATCTTGTTATAGTTATTCGATTAGTTGACAGAATAATAGAATTTTCCCTCTCTAGAAATATATTCTGACTATAAACTAGAACTGTAAGTCCATTTTAGGATATGATATTTTTCTCTTTCTTTTTTTTTTTTATCTACAATTGAGATAAGCAACACTGTCCAGACTTAAACACTGAAGTTAAGAGAGAGCCTCGGTGGTGGACCAATTTATGCACATCCTGTTTAGTTAGAGTGCTTGAAAGAAATATGTAAGAAATCCAAGTTATTCTTGTGGTAGGGGAAAAAAAGTCCATTATTTTGACAGTTCGTATTTTAAGATTAAGCACTTCAGATTAACCAGAAAGGAAAATGAAACGATTTTAGTAGGCCTGTCGCTTGATGGATTTAGTTATTAAATAAAATAGACACTAATTTAATGTTTAGTACATCAAACTTCAAAAAAGGAGTTTTGACTGCAACAAGGATGCAAAGTAAGTACCAAGCAGCTTATATTTTGGCAGAGAAGATACTTAAAATTCAGAAATAGCAAAACAAAACAGCTTGTTTTTCTCTCATATTAAATGTTTCAGTTTATCATTGGTTCTAATTCTAGTTGTATGATGGATTCCTAGGTGTTCATTATTATATTGTTAATGTTTCACATATTCTTTTTTTATTAAGTAATCTCCACCAAACTTGGGACTTAAACTCATGATTCTGAGATCAAGAGCCACATGTTCTACTGACTGAGCCCCCCTCCCACATTATCTTTTTATCTAGCAACTGTTACTTTAAACATTTTATAAAGGAAAAATCCGTTTGAAAAATTGTTGTTAATATTATAGAGACTGTAATAATCTTTCTCAAATGAGTATATATATATTTATTTTTAGCCATATCTCATTTGGCTTATTGTGGGCCTATATAGCTGATAATCTCTTCATTAATAATATAAATTAGTATGTTGTTAGCTGGAAAAGTTACCAGATGTGAACTTAGTGATTATCAACAATGAAACATTATTGGTTTAACATCTCTCTTCTAGAATGCTTTTGAAGTATTTTTGCAAAATTGATATAGTCACATCTCTTGACCATTTTATTTGTAGATTGCTACCTTATGCTACTTAGAAAGTTCTCCATTTGCTTATAAAAGTATGCTACTTAGAAAGTTTTCTCAATATGCCTATAGAAGCAGATCTATAAGAAATTGTAAACAATAAACAATTGTAACAAAAAACTTAGAAAGTTTTCTCAATATGCCTATAGAAGCAGATCTATAAGAAATTGTAAACAATAAACAATTTTTATATACTGTTTTCTGGCTTAGGAGTTCCCAGTCTTCCTGAATCCTGATTTTTGTTTTTCCTACTAAAACTTTAAAGTAATATTTATATATCATACATTATATTTAAAAAATAAAAAAAAACTTGGGGCACCTGGGTAGCTCAGTCAGGTAAGTGTTTGACTCTTGATTTTGGCTCAGGTCATGATCTCATGGTTCATGGATTCAAGCCCCATGTCAGGCTCTGAGCCAACAGCTTGGAGCCTGCTTGGGATCTCTTTCTCCTCGTCTTTCTGCCCTTCCCCTGCTCTCTCTCTCTCTTTCTCAAAAAATAAGTAAACCTTTAATTTTTTTAAGAAAAGAAAATTAGAAAAGTTAGGTCATATGAGAAAAGATAATTGGAGAAACATACTAAGGTAATAAAAGTGAAAGCACACTTTAGTCAGGCATTAAGTCCAGGTATTAAAATTAGCATGCTAAAATGGGAAATATTAAGTGTAATGTTTACTAAATCAAAGTACTTTGATTACCCTTCCTTTCTGTTCTTTCTTTTTGATGTATATCTACTTTAATGCCATGACTACCTCACTAGTAAGTATCAGGCAAGATTATAATTTTAGCACTCACTTCACGTTACATGAAAATAGCATCCAAAAATGCCGTATTTCAACAAGGTCTACTTTCTTGGATCAAAATATATTGTTGTACATTATAAATTATACTGCCCAATGTTTTTGTATTGATTCATGAAACTAAGGGGCTGAAAATTTAGCTCAAAGGTATCCATAAAACACTAATAAAACAGGAAAATTAATTGCAAAGTACTTCTAGATCATGATACAGCCAGGTATTCAAATAATTCTAATTCTTGTCTTCTATTAATGTATTTGTAATGCTTTAAAAAATCTACAAATACAATTGATAATATTTTTGGAGTGCCTGGGTGGCTTAGTTGGTTAAGTGTCTGACTTCAGCTCAAGGCATGATTTTTCAATTCATGAGTTTGAGCCCCACGTCAGGCTCTCTGCTATCAACACAGAGCCTGCTTCGGATCATCTCTCTATTCCCCTCCACGACCACCCTCATCTCTCTCTCTCTCTCTCTCTCTTAAAAATAAATAAACTTTAAAAAAATAAAAAATATTTTTAATAGCTAAACTACTGGCAATTAAGTGTTACAAATCAAAGCAAGGCCATGATACAATAACCATCACATGGTGATTTTATATCTCTTAGGAAAATGTAACTGCTTATAGGTTGTCCTGTCTTCAGGGTGATTCAGTGTCTCAAACTAATGTAGAAACAATTGTAAAATACACAGAGTTACATTCATATCCTTTTTAAATTATGATCTATTTTTCTTATAAGAAACTTTAGCCAATAATAGAAATTCTGTTCTGATTTATTAACTTTTATCCTAGCTTATCTCTGTTTCCTAGTTTTTATAAAGGAATCCCATGTATTTCACAGACACTTCATATACCTTAGTTAAATTTGTTTAGAAACATTTAAAAATATAAAATAATCTTTTAAATAATATTCATGTGTTAATTATATTGGTTGATTTGAAAACTAGGCCTAGTGTGTCAAGGGAACCACCAGTTATTTTTAATCCAGAGCTAAAAATCCAGTTTGACTTAGAAGATTCTAAAATGATTTCCTGAAATGATATTTGGTACATGGTGATTACTGCTTTTATGTTCTTCTCTTTAACTTTACATGTTGTTTATCAGCAGAAAGAACACTTATGGTAACAATCTGCTTACAGAAATTTGTTTTAAAAGAATTAGCTTCATTTTGATTACTCTCCATATTTTAGTAGGAAGAGTATTTATATAAATTTTGCTTTTCACATTTATTATAATACAAAATTACACTAATTTAAGTAATAAAGTTTATATTCAGAAAAGGCATTTTCTTTGTTTTATTTTTATCTTGCAATATACATAATTTGCTTACTGTGGCCTGACCCATATTGCTACAGAAATGCATTCTTTTAGAAAAATGCATTAAAATTTAACATTTAAGTTCCTTTAGTAGTACATATTTTTTCAGAACAATTTATGTATCATTAAATGTTATACATAGCTATGTTATACATACCTACATATTTTATTTATATTTATTCATGAGGATTTTTGTATTTCCACCCTGTCTTTATTGTGATTATTATATTTTTCTTCAAGATATCTAATTTTAACCAAAAAAGTAATCTGTCCATGTGAATTTCTTGATGTAGCAAATTAAAAGTTTTATCTACAAATAGAAGCAGATGGAAGCACACCAACTGAGTGTATAATATGGTCTCAGTTTCTGTGAATTTCATGTTCACTTACTCTCTTCATCTCTTTTTGCAAGTGGCCACTTCGTCATATGTTTTAACTGTAAGAGGATGAAAACCTTAAAAAGTGCCCACCATCAGCATAAAGTGAGGCATTTTAAGCTCCACTGTGCAAAATGAAAGTATAATATTCACAGCAGAGAAGACTTAGAATTCTATTATGTTGTCATTTATACCTAAAGGCACTTTGATTTCTGTTAAACAAAGGAAGTTTGGAATGGATTCTCTTTAAAATTTTGCAAATTTGAAATCCTGAGGCTTAAAGACCATTGAATACTTCCAGCCATTTTCCAGACAAACCACAGTTAGAGAATAAATTGTGATGTAATTAGTTATGTATGTATAGATATGTGAGCATTAAATAAAAATAAGAAGCTGATTTTGTGACTTACACTCTAGCCACCAAGGAAGTAGGTTAACACACTGCAACTGACTTCCCAATTCTGGAAAACTGTGCAGATATGCTTCTGGCCTTGAATTTGGAAGTTCCTCTTGAAGTCAAAACTAGGTTTATGCTGTCAGAAGAGTAAGGAACAAAATAGGTGGTGATTATAGAAACCGTAAAAAGCAGTATCTCTGAGCTCACTCCTACATTGTCCAGTACTCCAAATGTGATCTGATCTATCATTGAACCTCACAGGGTGACATGTTTACCCTCAAGTCTCATCTAGTCCTGATGGATTCTGGGCCTAGGTATAGGAAGAAAGACTGTTATATCTATAATAGACTTGTTTTCAGGGCTTAGTGCTGGAAAAGACGTAAGTGGTCATTTGGTACGATTCCTCTTATTTTAAATATCTAGAGATATTGCAACTTAACACTCTTAATACGATAATATTTTCTCCAGTAAATGTCCTACAAAATTATGCAGAGTCATGAATCATATCCAGATCAACATACATGTGGTTTGACCTGTGAAGTATTTTCCATCATCATCACCTTTATTATTACAAAAGTGATCATTATTCCAAAATACTTCTTCCTCACATGCAGCTTATCCCTAAATTTTCCATTCTTTATTTAATAACTATATAATCTTGTGAAACTACTTTAATTTACAAGCTATTTTAATGACTTTTTGAAGTAAAAAATATTGTTCAACCATAACATGACAAACATTGGGTTCTTTTCTGCATTATGAAACATACAGGCAGGAAGGATAACTCTATGTCCGTTATTACTGCTAATGTTTATTTTAACATTAAATGTTAAAATGTTTCCACATTCAATGCACTTTCTCATTGGCATTCCCATGAGGGCACGATCCCCTCCTTTTCTGTGTAAAGCTGATTAACGGGCGCTCCCACTGTCATTTTGCGCACAAAACTTCTATTCCATTTCGACAACAATCCTATTTACACAGGACCTCAGGGTTGAACATTGAAAATACCTAACCATTACTGAATATTGAATCATTTCTCTCCACATCGAATTGCAAATGTGGTCTGAGAGCCAATTTCCAGATTACCTTGGTTGAGTAATACTAATTACTTCTAAACTGAGGGTGCAGCCACGGTCTGCCAAACCAGTGCTGGATTCTTCCAATGTCAGGTGAGCTCCGCCCACCAAATGATCATCTCCTACTGTAGAACGCAGAAAGAGAACACTCATGCTTATAGTAATGATTCCTTGTGAAAATAATGCTAATCACAAATAGTCATAATAGTAATGTGTACATCGCATTTGAATGTCTACCCTGTAGCAGGCACTGTATGTAGTATCTATTATCTTATTTCATTCATTTCTGAAAATGATCTTATGTGTCATTATTATTGACATTTTATAAATAAGAAAACTGAGTTTCACAGGGATTGTCCCACAGCCAAAGTCACACAGCAAACAAGTACAAGAACCTATGGCTACTTTATATTAAAGCCCTCATTCACTTCTTCCCACTATACCACCATTTCTATGCCTTCCTAAAACAACCAGCAAAGATGAGTGAGGCCTGAGAAGATCATCAGTTTGGGCACTGGAAGAACTGGGTATTATTCTTGTTTCTGCCGCTAGCCGAAATGTGACCTCAAATCAGTACTTGTGTGTCATTTCCTTCATCTGTAAAATTAGGGGGTAGAACTAGTTTTAGCCTTCTGTGATTTTAAGTAATTGCAAAGAAGGTTCTTTTTTTTTTTCTTTTTTGAGAAAGAAAATTGAAAAAAAATTGTTCACAGTTACAATACCATTGAGCAATATTTCTCTGGTATTTTCCAGGTTCTCATCTGATTTCATGGCTTCAATCACAGAACAGAATCCTTATTGATATACAAAGAAGGCCATATTCTGACCAGATCAGTGAAGCACAGAGAAAGATATGAAATTGACTTAACGTGGGTCAGACTCTTACAAAGTTTGAATTTAACATCATGCATTTATTATGCTGCATATATAAGAAATTAAATGAATGATGTGAAGCAAGATGGGAATATAGTACAAGCATAAAGGATATTTATAGGATGTGTGATGAAGCATAAAAATACATTTATCTCCCTCAAAAAGCAAAATGTTGGATATATTCATATGAAACACCTTAGGCTATATCAAGAACACTATACTTAAATACCTAAATATATTTACATACTATTCATGTAAATATATTGGCCTAACCATAGTAGCTCTAGGGATTCATGATAAGCTGTGAAAATTGTCTATAGAAGATAAGTGAATGACCCTTTAAAATAGAATAAAAATTAATTATATTACACCAGCAATTTTAGACACATATACATACCAGTTTGAAAATCTGTGCTTTTGAAATGTTAGCCGTTCCTTATGTAGTTCTCATAGTGATGCATCCATACCACATATACAGTTTCCTAAACATATTGTATTTTTCTTAGAACATCAAACATTATGTCCTATGTCAATTTTGTAATATTTTGAAAGAACAAAATATGGTATAGTAAGCTGACATATTTTCCTTCGTTGAAGTATTCTTTTGTGTGTAAACTCTTTACAGATTTTTCTCACCATTTTCTCCTTTTCTAAAGTTGACAAAAATGTAAATGATGGCAAAGTGAAAAGAATTATCATTTCTTTCAGCAGTTATTACTCTGTGTTTTCCCATTGCTATTGCATAAATACTGTCATAAATCCACAAGTTTTATATTAGAAATATTAATAAATAATTCCTTTACATAATTTGTGAGCACCTTCATGGAATATCTGACATTCACATGCACTAAAACATGTCACTTAAGGTGATTTTGAGATAGTAGGAATTTTGCCAAAAAAAAAGAGTGTTAAGTTTGATTTCACTCATTAATGCATTCAATGTGTATTTACCGAACTCCTTCTGTGTGCTGGCCACTATGCAAGTTGCTGAATCTATACTTTGAAAATACAAATTTGATGCCTACATGAAGCTTCCAAGTAGGATACAAGAGACCAATGAACAATTAAATCCATAGAGAAAAAAATAATCACGAATTGTGTAAACTTCCACAAAGGAAATTGAGGAGATAGAGATTATCTGAGGGAGGCTAATTTAGACAAGGTGAAATGGGGCTATTACTGAGATCCTGAAAGACAAAAATGAAACAAAGGCTTGATGGAGTGTTCTAAGCAAAGGCACTGTTAAGTGCATAGACATCGATACATATCAAAATATTTTAGTAATATATTCTACAATTTGTCCTTCAGTTTCATTAATTGGCATGATTCTCAGGAAATCTCAACAGCCTTGTACAAAGATTTGGTGAAGAGAGAAACTTTTTTGAAAAGTTGTAGTAATTTGGAAAAATAAAGAAATAACTTCTAAGGAACAGCTTTAAGAGTGAAAATGGGTGAAGTAGTTAATGCTTAAAATATTATTTTATACTAGATATTATCTTTTTAGGAAATTAATACCTCACAGCAATGATCTGTGCTTGGATCTACTGTTTATAACAGTCTATGAGAAAGATAAACATGTTTTTATAGAATATAATTTATCTTAATAAATTTTTGTTCTTGGAGTAATAACTACTTCTTATTTATGTTTCCTATTCACAATGAATGCATTTCATTCCAAAAATATATACCACATTTGAGGAAGACAGAAAAAATTAAAAATTGTTAGTCAAAAACACCTAAAAATATTTTCATGTGAACTCATAATTTCAGAAAAAATTGCATGGACTATCTCAAAGATTAATAAGTATTCTGTCATCTTATTATATTATACATAGGTGCTAGTTAGAGACCATTTTATTTTGCTTTGAAATATTTACATTGTACCACCAAGAAATGAATTAAATAATACCTTATAAAATTATTATTGCTGTTTTTGAAAATTAATTTAAATTAATTTTGCATAAAATTTTATGATAATAATGACATATCTGTATACCACCACAACACATTAATGAAAAGTAAGAGAAAATCTATAATATTCATTTTGTGCACAAAATGTAAGGATTTGTATGTTTTGATAATTACTTTGAAAATATTTTAGGTCCAAATATTCTTTCTTTTTAAGTTTATTTATTTTGAAAGAGAGAAAAAGAGGGAGCTGGGAAGGGGCAGAAAGAGAGAGGGAGAGAGATAATCCCAAAGCAGGCTCTTCACCGTCAGCACAGAGTCCACTGGAGGGCTTGAACCCACAAACTGTGAGATCATGACCTGAGCTGAAATCGAGAGTTGGACATTTAACCTACTGAGCCACCCACATGCCCTTAGGTCCAAATGTTCTTAATTGACTGATATAAAGTGATAACAATTGAATATAAAATTGAATAAGTACACAAACTACATTTTTAAAATTTATTTTTATTTATTTGTTTTTTAATTTTTTACTTTTGAGAGAGAGAATGCACACATGCGTGAGCAGAGAGGGGCAGAGGTGGCAGGGGGAGAGGAGAGAGAATTCCAAGCAGGCTCTAAACTGTCAGTGCAGAGCCCAATGCGAGGCTCATCCAATAAACTGCTAAATCATGACTTGAGCCGAAATCAAGAGTTGGAGGCTTTACTGACTGAGCGACTCAGGTGCCCCATACCAACTGTACATTTTTAATCAGATGATAATGCTCCCTGATTTTGAATAAAACTTTTAAACTTTTAATTTTATTATAAGTAAAACTAGTATGTCTTATAAAGCTTTAGCATAGTACAGTACTTGGAGCAGGCATCATTCAGTCTTCACATTATTTCTAACAATTCTCATTCTCATTTAAGTACAACTCTAAAACACAGATATCAATTACATGTAATTTTTCAATCAATTTTGAAAAAATAGTTTTATATGGAGCTAACACATCTCTTGTGAGATAAAAGTAACAGAATTAAAATCCATTTTGAAGAAGGTAGATTCCAGAGCAAGCATTTTGCAAAATTTGGAGATATCAAGAATTTTCAGTAAGCTCATAAAATAAGATGTGCAATAATCTATTATGGAGATTAAAGCTTTCTTCAAAGTGAAAATTAAATTCTGGTCTTACGTTAGGGTTATAAAATAAAAGCTTATCCAAAGTATGAATAGACACCAGGTAAGAATCATGAACATCTTTTCCATTTTTACATAAGAAGGAATAATTTTAATAAAGAGGGAGGCACTCCTGGGTGGCTCAGTTGGTTAAGTGTTTGACTCTGGCTCAGGTCAATGTCTTGTGGTTTGAGTTCAAGCCCTGCATGAGGCTCTGTGCTGACAGCTTGGAGCCTGGAACCTGCTTCAGATTCTGTCTCGCCTCTTTCTGCTCCTCCCCTGCTTGCACTCTGTCTCTCTGTCTCTCAAAAATAAATAAAACATTAAAAAAATGTTCTTTTAAAGAAACTAGGAATACATAATTCAGAAACATTTTATACATATGTTACACAGATGAGGTAAATTGCAAATTATGTTCCAATTTCAGTTAGGGTTTGCTTGTTGAGGTTTTAAGCCAGCTAGAAATATTTCCACTTGTATATACAACAAATGATATCATTAAACATACTTCATTAAATCTTGTGTGAGAGATAAAATAAAGTAGATATTTATATGCAGATAGTGAGTGATTCAGGGAAACATGAAGATGTATTAATCTGGAATCCACTTGGCAGAGTTAGGGGGCTTTCTGTGGTTTCATATTTCCTTATGAAAACCTTCTGGTGCTGATCACATTTTATTGTAATTATTGGTTCACATACCTTCTTTCTCCTACGAGCTCCGTGAGTACACAGCGATCCTCTCCAAATTACCTGTTATCTCTCCTGAATCTTTGGTAGGTACTCTGTAACTGTGAAAGAAAAAGATAAATGAATTAATGAGAAAAGAGAATGGTAAAAGAGATAAAATTAAAATCAGCAAAGTATAAGATGAGAAATAGAGGTGAAAACAGTCTTTGTACCCCATCCTACTTACAAAGCCATGAAGAAATGGAGAATATTGAATGATAAATTAAGAAACTATACATTTTTGGTACTCCAAAGTGTATTTAAGATTTGGCTTCTTTTCGTAGGAGGGCAGAAAAGCAGGTTGCTAAACTATGATCTCCTTCAGGAAAGTTTATATCCACACAAGGATATACACCACAATTTCTTCACATCTTTACAGTCTTGCCTTCTATCACATCTTCATGGCATCTATCATTAGGATCTGATTCCATTTTCATTGACAGATCTTTAGAGCTCTGTTGGAATGCCTCATCGTTCTGGAGACATTTAATGTCATAGGCTTTCTTATTTCAATAGTTGTCCTTCAAACAACAAAGATGATCTGCATGTAAGGATGCAGTTTCCACCAAAATGTCATCTTAGACAGTATAGGAGGGTAAAAATAGAAACAATTTTGGAAACTAACACTATAAGAGTAGCCATCTGCTTCTCAGAAAGATACGGATGTGTTTTCTTGTTTCTTTCCTCTAACCAATCCAAAAGATTTTCTTCCTAAAATCTAAGATTATGATACTTCTCCAAATAAAATTTCTGAGATTTCTGACCAAATTTCTTAACTTGTGAACCCCCTGGATGAACTTTAAATAACCCATCAAATATTGCTGATGGATAGATACTACATAGAGTGATCCAGCAGCCATATGGAGACCCGATGGACAATCAAGCTACCATTTTCCAGACTGAGAAAGCAATCAAAATGAGGAAAATGGGAAGAGTCTCACACCAGATGGTACTCCAGCTGAACTAGACAAGTGTGGGTACACAGCAAATAGTGAATACTTTCACCACTTGTTCAAAACCATATGGACACAGAAAGATAGATGTAGTTATTTGAGGGACACCTATTTTTTAAGAGGAAAAAGAGCGGATAAACTAGGGTACTAAAAGCTACTACTGTGTTAATTGACAGGAAATTGCCAACTTAGATTCTGTGTTATCTAAAATAATTTACTCTGGGATATTATAATCATAACATTCAAAAGATATAATTTATGAAATAATAGAATAAAAATAGTTTAGAGAATACGTTGAAATACACAGTGAATTTCAACTGAATTTTTTTCAGATCAAAGTTAATAAAAATGCAAACACTCCAAATCTTAGGTGTTACTTATTATTTCTTTATGATATAAGTCCCACAACTTGATAATATTTGAGGTCATAGTTTTTTAAAAATTTTTAAATTTCAGTGGAATAAAGTAACCAAAACAAAAAAAAAAGTCTTTAAAGACCTAACATTTAGAATTTATTTAAGTTGTCATACTAGGTTACACACCCTCCTGACATGGCAAAATATTTACTCTAATAGAAGTCTATAGTGAGGCTTTTCCCCCACTTCCTTTATGTAAAGTATAGCAGATGATTTACTTGCTACTTATCACAGAAGGTCTTAGGCAATCTCAGACAAAGCAAGAGACTATATTCTTGCATGGTTTTGACCTCTGAAACATGTGTCAATGCCAGGTTCACTAATTGTGCACCCGGCATAAATAATTGGAAAGCTCAGCCAAAAAAAAAAAAAAAAAAGAATGCTGAAGTATGAAATAAAGGTATCCATAAAGAGAAGATATATGTTTTGATTTTATTTTATGTTAGTTACTGTTTCCCACTAAGAATTTTATTGTGAAGGTGTTTGGAATGTTTACTTTAAATGATACATAAATACAGATAACTCCAATGACAACTGAACCAATGAAACTGTTTAAACCCATGTTGACTTCTGCAGTGTATTTTAGCGTGCAATGCTATACTTATCTCACCTACATTGGTGTAGAATACAAGCCAAGGAAACAGATAGGAGGCTTCTAAAGGTAATTTTAGAGATAGTATCTTAGAAGCTTGTATAAATGGTAGTTCAAATGCTATGCAAACAACTAAAGTTCCACATTTAAGTTTGCAGGGAAGAGAAAAGTCAGAAATATGTTCTCCCACAAACATAATTGTCAACATTCTTAACACCCACACTCCCAAACTGATTGTAAGTAAACGTTTCAAATGCCATAGTCATAACAATTAATAATTTATTTTGAAACTGAGGCTACCTCAATTTTAATGACTTTATTATTATTATATCAAAAATGGAGTATTTTCTGTGTGTCACACATTGTGCTTAGTTTAAATGGACTGTCTTATTTAATTCTCACAAGCACTCTGTGAATAGACATTTTCCCCCATTTTATGGGTAGAAAATGGGCACAGGTAGGTTAAGCAATTCGCTCAAGACAAAATATTAGCTATGTCAGAGCAGGCTTTAGAAAAAGCAATACCGGGGGTGCCTGGGTGGCTCAATCAGTTGAGCGTGGGACTCCTGCTCATGGTCATGATCTCATGGTTCATGAGATGGAGCCTCAGGTTGGTCTCTGTGCTGAGAGTGGAGAGCCTGTTTGGGGTTCTCTTTCTATCTCTCTCTCTTTGTCCCTCCCCTGCTCACACTCTCTCTTTCAAAATAAACTTGATAAAAATAAAAATAAAAATAAAGAAATACGACTGAAAAGCCATTTATTTTCTTAAGTTTATTAATTTATTTTGAGAGAGAGAGAAGGAGAGAATCCCAAGCAGGCTCTGTTTTGTCAGCTTGTTCTCATGAACTGGGTGATCATGACATGGGTGGAAATCAAGAGATGCTTAACCAACCAAGCCACCCAGGCACCCCTGAAAAGCTGTTTCTGAACTTAACCATCATGCTATGCCGCTGGTCTTGGAATATTCTACCTAAAACATGTAGATGAGATAAGTATATGAATATTATTTTTAATATTCATTCATTCATTCATCCATTCATTTTTTATTGAAGTGTATTTGGCATACAATATTATATGAGTTTCAGGTGCACAACATAGTAATTCAACATTTATGTACACTGAGAAGTGATCACCAGGATAAATCTAGCTACCATCTGTCACCTTACAAAGTTGCTGCATATTATTAACTATATTCTCCATACTGTACATTGTACCCCATACCTTTTTTTTTATAACTGGAAGTTTTACCTTTTTATCTCTTTCCCCTATTCTGTCCATCTTCTCATGGCCCTTCCCTCTAGAAACCATCAGTTTATTCTCTGTATTTATGAGTTTGTTGCTATTTTGTTTGTTTGTTTTAATTTTTCAGATTCCACATATAAGTAAAATCATATGATATTTTCCTTTCCCTGTCTGACTTATTTCATTTAGCATAATACCCTCAAGGTCCATCCATGTTGTCATTAATTTATTATTTTCAGAAATGAAGAAAACTTACAACACTTTTTGAAAGGAGTTTTATCTCTATTTCATAAGCAACATTCAGATTTAGTTGCTTCTAGGTGAAATTTGATACCCCTGACTTTTTTCCTAGGATATGGTAAAAATTAATAGTCCAAGAATTCTTGATAGATGTAAATCATTTTCCCAATTCAATAAAAATTAACTTTAATGATATTTTTACTTATAAACTGATCGATGCACTCCCAAGGTATTTTATCCTTTATATATATATATATCCTTTATATATATATAAGTATATATATATATGTATATATATATATATATATATAAGACTACTTATATATATATAAGTAGTCTTCCTTTATAGGGAATATATTTGTAATGCCTAGCTCTATATGAATAACATATATGAATAACTCATAAGATCATGAAATCTTACTTCAAGCATGACTCCAGTTGATGTCGTGAGAATTAATCAAAATACTGGCAATCATGAATATGTAAAAGTTAACATTTGACTGCTCTATGTTTAAATGGGCAATATTGTTTATTCAAATAGTAACTCTTTTCTCTCATAGCTAAATTTCAGCTATGAGTGAAAAAGGCAGAAATAGATGTGATCTGGTAAAAGTAATTTTTTTTGCTAGTGAGATATTATTACACTGATGAACCAAAAAATCAATTTATAAGCTATACCATGAAGGAGTATACCTTTTTATTTATGGAATCTATCTTAAGTTGAAAAATTGAAAAAAGGAAACCACTTGTGTCATATCTAAGTATTTTATATGGAGATGTCAGAAGTTTTATACACTCCCTCTGCTTCTCGACTTGTGACTCTGTATAACTACAGTTGTCATTCATGAAACCAATTAAGGCACAGGTGTTATACCCTATTCCTGCCTTGTAACCTCACAGCCAATATGTCTGTAGCATGTAAAGTTACATAATGGGCGTGTCTGTGTGCTTGCTCTCTCCCTCTCTCTCAGGTTCTCCTTCCTCTCTCCCTCTCTGTCCCTTCTTTCTTTCCTCCCTTCTTCCCTCTCCCTCTGTCTTCTTTCAAGCTTCCACTACGCATGCAAACCTATTTTCCCAGATCAAATAGGGGAGAAAATTCTTAACATGTTCTGTGTTTATTGCAAGTAAAAGTCCAATTTCCCTAACCTCTGAAAGCTAAAGACTGCTTTCCTGTGAGCATTTTTTCTTTCATTTCTCTATTGTAAGGCATAAGATTAGCCTGTTGGTGACACAAATAACATGCTCTAAATTATTCTTAATACCTATTTTATGATTAACAAATGTCTTTGTGTTGTTTGCTATGTGAGGTGATATATAAATGCTGAATATTTGGTGTTTATACTACTTATAAAGAACATGAATAAACATAGCCAACACCTGTAGGCTTCACAAAAACTCTGAAACATATATTCACATTTTGAGGGATTCTTAAATTTTCATAACTTCATATTTCCCAGTTTCAGTAATGAAAATTCAATAACTATTTCAGATACCTAGTTTAAAAAAATTTCCCTCATTCTGCTATAATGTTGATTTTAAATAAATGACCAATAACTTCTAATAATGGAACTTATTTTTTCAAAACAAAAAGAAAACACAATTTCAGTATTTTTAAAAAATTTACAGATTTTAAAATTATGTATATGCACATATATATATTTTTAAATGTTGGTAAGAACGCTTAGCATGAGACCTACACGAACATATTTGTAAATGTGAAATACAATACTGTTAATTATCAGCCCAATTTGTAAAGCAGATTGCTAGAACTTACTTATCTTACATAACTGAACCTTTATAGCCATTGAAGAATAACTCCTTATTTCTCCCTATCCCCAGTTCCCGGACACCATCATTCTTCTCTCTACTTCTGTGAGTTCCACTATTTTAGATAATTCATGTAAGTGGAATCATGCAGTACTAGCATGACTGTGCCTGCCTTATTTTGCTTAACATAATGTACATGTTGTCACATAATTGCAAGAGTTCCCTCTTTTTAAAGACTAAATAATATTCCATTATATATTTATATATAATACTCCATTGCATTATATATATATTCCATTATATAGCTCACATTATATATATATATATACATACATTTTCTTTATTTACCCATTCACTCATCTATGGAGATTTAGGGTTTTTTCCACATGCTGGCTATTACGAATATTGCTGGAATAAGCACAGATGTGTTCATTGCTCTTTGAGATTCTGATTTCAATTCTTTATCAAATACCCAGAAGTGGGATTGCTGGGTCCTATGGTAGTTCTATTTTTAATTTTTTGAGCCACTTCCATACTGTTTTCCATAGCAGCTGCAGCAGCTTGCTTTCCCACGGACAGGGCACAAGTTTCTCCAACATCCTTACTAACACTCATCCTTTGTTTTTTTTCTGGTTTTATTTTTGGATAAAGTCATTCTAACAGGTGAGTGGTGGTTTTAATTTGTATTTCCCCAATGATTACTGATATTGAACATCTTTTCATATCCCTGTTGGCTATCATATGTATTTGTTGGGGAATTGTCTTTTCTTTTCTTTCTTTCTTTCTTTTTTTTTTATTTAAATAGTTTATTACCAAGTTGGTTTTCATATAACACCCAGTGCTCTTCCTTGCAAGTGCCCCTCTCCACGACAGCCACCCCTTCCCCGTACCCCCTCCCTCCTCAGTCCTCAGTTTGTTCTCAGCATTCAAAAGTCTCTCATGATTTGCCTCACTCCCCCTCCCCAACTCTTTTCCCCTCATGTCTCCAACTCTTTTTTAAGAAATTGAGTCATTAGATTTTTTTTGGCTATGGTATTATAGGCATTTCCTATGTATTTTGGAAATTAATCTCTTATCAGATGTATGGTTTACAAATATTTTTCTGCCATTCCATAGGTTGCTTGTTTATTCTGTTGATTGTTCCCTAGAGTATGCGTGTACACACACACACACACACACACACACACATACACACATACAAACATAATAAAAAACATTAGCATTAATAAATTTAGTATGGTTGCAAGATACAAAATCAACATAAAAATATCAGTTGCATTTTGGGGCACCTGAATGGTTTAGTAGGTTAAGCGTCTGACTTTGGCTCAGGTCATGATCTCGCTGTCTGTGAGTTCGAGCCCCACATTGGGCTCTGTGCGGACAGCTCAGAGCCTGGAGCTTGTTTAGGATTCTGTGTCTCCCTCTCTCTCTCTCTGCACCTCCCCTTCTCACACTCTGTCTCTCAAAAATAAACATTAAAATTTTTTAAAAATCAGTTGTGTTTCTATACTCTAACAATAAACTACTTGTAAATATTAGGGAAACAGTTCCCTTATGATAGCATAAAAAATAAAATCCTTAATAATAAACTTAACTAAGGAGATCAAAGACATATACACTTAAAACTATAAACATGGATGAAAGAAATTAAAGAATGGAACCAAGAACAGATGGAAAAATATTCCATGTCCATGAATTGCAAGGATTAATATGGTTAAAATGTTCACACTACCCAAAGCTATCTGTAGATTCAGTGCAATCCCTATCAAAATCCAAATGGCATCCTTTTTTTACAGAAATAGAGAAACCAATTATAAAATTCCTAAGGAACCATAAAGAACCCAAATAAACAAAACAATCTGAGGAATGATTAACAAAGCCAGAGGCATCATACTTCCTGATTTCTAAATATATTATAAAGCTACAGAATGGTATTGGCATACTAAAACAGTATGGTACTCACATAAAAACAGACATATAGTCCAAAGATACAGAATAGAGAGCTCAAAAATAAATCCACATATATACAGTGAACTAATCTTTGACAAGGGTACCACGAGCACATAATGGAAAAGGATGGTCTTTAAACAATGGTGCCAGGAAAAATTATTATCCATATCCACAAGAAGGAAATTTTATCCTTACCTTACACTCTACACAAAAATCAACTCAAAATGAACTACATACTTAAATATGACCTCTAGCTCTAAAGCTCCTACAAGAAAATGTAGAGAAAAAACGTCATAAGGTTTTTCTTAGCAATGATTTCATGGATTTGACACCAAAAGCACAGGCAACAAAAGAAAAAAAAGTGAGATTACATCAAATTATATGTGTATATTCTTCATATGTATGTATGTATGTGCATATACACATATTCTTTTTTTAATTTTTTAAGAAATGTATTTATTTTTGACAGACAGAGAGAGAGCACTAGTGAGGGAGGAGCAGAGAGAGAGAGAGGGGGAGACAGAATCTGAAGCAGGCTCCAAGATCTGACTCATCAGCACAGAGCCCAGTGTGGAGCTTGAACCCACGAACTGTGAGATCATGACCTGAGCTGAAGCCAGATGCTTAACTGACTGAGCCACCCAGGTGCTTCTACACATATATATTCTTAATATATGTTTACATATTCCTAATATATGTTTAAATATAACTTAACCGAGAGTTATAGAGCATCAGTACTGCATTATTCATGCTTGAAGTTTGGCAAGCATTTAAAATAATATAAAATAAAATTATTTTCTCAGATATTTTAAAAGTGTAGGAATTGGAAAAATAGATCTTTTCAGTTATTCTATAATCAAATAAAATAGCTACCATTTTTGTTAACCTGGAGTAACTACAGATACTAATTTATAGTATATGATATTAGTAATTAGCAGCCTAGTCATAACAACCAGATCACTTTTCCTATTAATATAATTCAAGTATTTCCCCACATTCTGAGCTAAGCATATTTAAAGCATTTAGTCATGTACAAATATAAGTCAGACAATATCATTATGTTGGTAAAGAAATGTGCATTTCTGGGGAGTTTCAAGTGGAATTGCACCAAATTATAAAGAATTATGAATATTTTGGTTTGTGACAATGAGGTTGTATTTTCATTTACTTCAGAAATGAGAAGTCCTGGCAAAAATGTGAGGTTTTATAAGAGTTGTACCTCTAAGGTGCCTGGGTGGCTCAGTCGGTTAGGCGTCTGACTTTGGCTCAGGTCATTATCTCACAGTTCGTGGGTTCCAGCCCTGCATTGGGCTCTGAGCTGTCAGCCTGGAGCCTGCAATGCTTTCTGTGTCTCCCTCTCTCTCTTCCCCTTCCCCACTCGCACTCAATCTCTCTCTCTCAAAAATGAATAAATGTTAAAAAAGGAAAAAAAAAAAGAGTTGTGCTTCTAGTCCAGAAAATCTTGCTAAGAGGATTATAGTCATGACTATTTTGCAAGGATAATTTATGACACAAATTCCTTCAAAAATATGTTTATCTAGATTCTGTAATATTGTTCATCTGAGGTTGAAAGTTAACTTTCAACATGTATGATTAATTTTTAATCCTACAAATACATGAGGCTTCTGACTTACTCAGAAACGCTTAAGAAACTGATGGGACAGTTTTAGGACCAGGAATGGAGTATGTTTTATTCATCTCTCTAGCCCATGCTTCTATTCTCAAGTTCATGATTGTTTAGCATGTTTACCTCCCTAAGTCAGTTATGTGTTGAAATAGTCGCAAAAGAATAGCTGAATCTCCGGAATGCTCACTTGATATCTACGCTTATAGGTGCATTATTTCATTCATTCAACAAGTTCTTACTGAGAACCATTCCCTGATCTAGGGACTTCGGACCCAACCACATACAAAGTACATGCCCTCGTGCAGGCTTTGATGTGGACAATAAATAATAAGCATATAGTAGTAACTCCTCCGAAAGAAAATAAAGTAGAATAAGGAGATAGAAATTACAGATTAAGGAGTGCTACATGACATTTGATCAGAGAACTGACTGAAATGAGAGGAAAAAAAAAACACTTGACTTTCTGAGGACAAGTGTTCCAGAAAGAAAACGAGAAAATGCAAATACATGCTTGGTGTATTCAAGTATTTGATACATCAGATATTTTATTTTTCCACCATATGTCTTGGTACCTGCTTTTTCCCTTGCCTAGAATTTGCTTCCTTTCTCCACCTCCTATTGTTCATCCTTAGGCCTCAGCATCTTTCCCACCACACATTGATGAGGCCCCCATACTGGCCCAAATGCTTTCTTTCACTGCTTCCATAGCATTTACACAAACCTTTAGCTAATTATTTTTCAAACACTGCCTTTTACTCCTCTTATATTTATTTATCTTCCCTACTTGACCATTAGTGCCTCAAAGGCAGGGACTTTCTCTAATGATTTTTTATTGTCCCAGGGCCTAATACTATACTCAGGACATCACAGAACTCAATGAAGAGAGATGTAAATATCTGGTTATAAAATAATTTTACATAACCTGTTTTCCTTTCCTCAGATTATAATTGGAAATTCTTGATTTAAGTCACATCCTCAGGCAAAAACAAATAACTAGGCCCATTTTGGGGAAATGCTGTCTGACAAAAGATTCCTAATCTTAAAAATCAGCACTTTTCTGGGAATATGATTTGTAAAAATTCTGAAAAGGCCTTACACGAATTTAAGTAACTTTTGTAGATATGACACTATATTAAAGACTATTTGTTTTATATCAATAGAAAGCAAATGACACTAAATGGCTTAAATATGTATTTTTTTTCTTGAAGTAAGGGAAGCATGAATATAAAGGTTTAAAGGAGAATCAAAAGACTGGACTCTTCCAGGTTGAATTTTTGCTTCATCAGATTTTCATAAATAGAGCAAGTGGTATTTATATTATTTAGTGTAATAATAAGAAAAGATGTCAAAAGCATTAAGATCATTACAAAAATAAATCAGTGGCATACAGTTACAATTTCTCATTCTGAATGCATAGACATAGTTAAAATTACATATATGGTTGAATTTTGTGATTTATGCATTTCTCATAAAGGTATTTCATTTGCATTTTTTAAAAGTTTGAAACATTATTTGGTTACCCTAAATGTTTCATTTCCTCTGGATCTAAAACACATCTGGTTGGATCATTTTGACAAAGTACTGCCTGGTAGGCCCAGAATCAAACCCAATCATATGGTCATTGAACAAATGGCCATTGTATTTCTTGGATTTGTGGCTAGTTTATTCTCCAGTGTAGTTGCTCTTTTCTCATTTGGCAGTGTCCTGTCAGCTCTCAATTAACTGCACATATTTGCCCTGTATATACTGAATACTGCTGCCTCTCAGCTTTTTTTCATCCTGAACAGCATCCACCTTACCTCCTCGTTCCATTCTCCCTGATGGGCATTTTCCTGCAGTTATTTGAACTTTATCAGAAATTATGTAAGTGTTTACTTTTCTAGGCAGTTTGATATGCACTGGGGATACCCACTAATGAAACAAACAAACAAACAAACAAACACGGCTTAATACCCCAACAGGCTAAAGACCTAGGGATGGTGGGAAATACCAGAGTGAGGACAGGCACACAAATGGATAATGTCAATACAATAAAAACATCCTGAGAAACCTGTGTAGAATGGCAGGTAGACTCAGGGAAAGCTGTTCAACTCTCCTTAATGAGGTTCCTGGAGAAATTACCACGTGAGGTGAATCTGGACTGCATAGCACCCAGGCATAGATATCATTTACAGGAGAAGAAAAGGCATGTGCAAAGATACAGCAAAGTGAAAAGGAATGTGGATAATTAGAGGACCATATGACCAGAAATAGAAGTCTTTAAAACTTGAGGACAGCGATAATTCTCTAAAGGAACCTCATTTGAAGCAATGCTTTGTTTTAATCTCTATTAATCCCATATCTTTGTAAATAGGCATTCAATGAGTATTTTTTATTTGATGAAATGAAGATTAAATTGGCAAATGTTTGGCGAACTCAAGGCTGTGCACTGTTAAAAATAAGAGACTCTGGAATGCAAACTGCCGCAGCCAGTCTGGAAAACAGTGTGGACATTCCTCAAAAAATTAATAGAACTCCCCTAAGACCCAGCAATAGCACTGCTAGGAAATTACCCAAGGGATACAGAAATGCTGATGCATAGGGGCACATGTACACCAATGTTTATAGCAGCACTTTCAACAATAGCCAAATAATGAAAAGAGCCTAAATGTCCATCAACTAATGAATGGATAAAGAAGATGTGGTTTATATATACAATGGAATACTATTTGTCAATGAGAAAGAATGAAATCTGGCCATTTGCAGCAACGTGGATGGAACTGAAGGGTATTATGCTAAGTGAAATAAGTCAGGCAGCGAAAGACAGATACCATATGTTTTCACTCATGTGTGGATCTTAAGAAACTTCACAGAAGACCATGGGGGAGGGGAAGGGTAAAAAAGTTACAGAGAGGGAGGGAGGCAAACCATAAGAGATTCTTAAATACTGAGATCAAACTGAGGGTTGATGGGGGGTGCGTGGGAGGGGAAAGTAGGTGATGGACATTAAGGAGGGCACTTGTTAGAATGAGCACTGAGTGTTGTATGGAAACCAATTTGATAATAAATTATATTAAAAAAAAACAAAGGACTCAGTTTTAAAGGATATACCAAAAGGATAGTAGACCCTTGAGATTTCAACTTTTAAAATCTGAGGTTTCCAAGCATGCAAACATACATAGAAATACTGATAGAATGTTAGCCTATTTCAGTGGAGAAGCCTCTATCACCAGAAGTGCCTCTCTCGTTTGAAGATCATTTTATTTCCACAAAAAAATCTGTGTATATGTGTGTGTGTGTGTGTGTGTGTGTGTGTGTTTTAAATGTTTATATATTTTTGAGAGAGACAGAGAGATAAAGCATAAGTTGAGGAGGGGCGGAGAGAGGGGGACAGAAGATCTGAAGCAGGCTCTGTGCCGACTGCAGAGAGCCTGGTGTGGGACTCAAACCTACAAACTGTGAGATCATGACCCGAGCTGAAATTGTATGCTCAATGGACTGAGCCACTAGAGCGCCCCAATGTGTTTTAACCATACCAAGAGAAACGCTTCATATACAGAGATGGTTAGAGAACAACAGACAACATTAATGCCAAGTGAGTGACTAGACTTACATTCTAGTTAAGTGATTCTCTCCAAATTACCAGAGTTGAAAAGAAAATAATTCAAATTCTGAGCTTCAAAACTTATCA
The DNA here is from genome assembly GCF_006229205.1 of Suricata suricatta. Classification (NCBI taxonomy): domain Eukaryota; kingdom Metazoa; phylum Chordata; class Mammalia; order Carnivora; family Herpestidae; genus Suricata; species Suricata suricatta. The sequence continues at coordinate 61,177,853 of NC_043707.1, forward strand.
CAGTTTTTAAATATCATAAACTTCTGGGGTAGTTTGTGAATAGTCAAATTTAAATGGTAAGTAAATGGTAAGGATCTAATATAAATGGCAACTCTCACATTTCCAGAGTCTTCCTAGGTATTGTTTCTGCTACCTAGTTATCAGATTTATTAAATCTCTCAGTCTTAAGGACTGCTGAAGCAAAAAGAAAACTCCTGAATCAGTCAGTTGTCCTCCTTTCTGAGCTACCCTTTTCCGTATCTCCATTAAGATAAATATACGAAAATTGACTTAATTGCAATACCTAAAGGCGACTTTGCAGTATGTGAAAGTGCTTTGGAAAAAAAATGAAGTGCTCTAATATTAGCAGGGCTGCTGAAAGATGAGTGACACACCAAAGAGATTTGAGCTGATTTTTCCATGATAACTTAAGGGACTCAAAGTCCTCCTAAATCAAATCAGTTCTCTAATATATGTACTCTAGTCTAAGCTTCAACAAAGCACTAGGAATAGAAATTTAGTGTTATATTTATTAGTCAACACAAACAACTAAACCTTAATATAGTTAATTTCTTTTTTCTCAAGAGGAAACTTACTTCAAGGCCCTATAGAACTGTAAGGACTTAGAATAACTGAAACTACTATAACCTACTAGACCATTTTAATAATACTATCACCATCATCACCACATAGAAAAGAGTAGGAAACAAAGAATTATAAAATGTGATTAACTGGAATGTCCATTTATGTTTGTTTTTTATTATTGTTTTAAGTTACAAGATGATATACAAATTTAAAACCAATATATAGAGAATAAAAAGAACATCAATCTACACCTCAACCACTTCCCTTTCCCCTATTTTGTCTTATGGACAATGAATATTAAAAAATACATTTAATTGTGGACACCTTATCCACTGAAATAATATTAGGCTTCTGGGTTTGATTTCATCATCACCATAGAGTACTCAGATTCCATGCTGCTTCATTACTACCTGTGGACATGATTTGCCTTTGACCAGTAGTCTAGAATTCAAGTCTTTAGTTTCTCCATAGTCAAACTGGTATGGATTCAAACTAAATATGGGACTTTCTCTATTTACACCATTTCATAGAAGTCTTAGCAGGTTCAGTGACTATTTAGGAGTGCATATCTTTAACATATATACTTTAGAAGAGGTGACTTCTGTCTTGCCCTACAACATATGATGCATTATTACAAATAACAGTTTTATTGTAAACTCTTCAAATTTCCAGGCCAGTCTTCTAGGGTTACAACTGCCAACAGGGGACAGGCAGGTATGGTAAATGTGTGAAATGGGGCTGTGTTGCCCTGTAAAGTACAGGTCCAGTGTAGAGAAAACAGCTGCTGCTGTTTAGTTCTAGCCAATCGTCACCATGTGAGAATCTGGGCACAGTATTGTCAGAGCTTCCAAATTTTCAAGAGAAGCTGAAAATCCAGAGATTTATGTAAAAAAAAAAAAAAAGCAAATACCCTGGTGTTTAAATACTGGCTTAATTTTTTAAAAAATCTTATGTAGGACAAACATTTGTGGGCCAAAGTCAGTCCATTGGCAATCAATTTGCAATCTCTGCTACCCATATATAATCACCACTTTGTTCTTTTTATCCACTGATTAATTTATAATTCACATGTTTGAGCATTGATCCAAATATGTCTGGAGGGTGGTCTCAATAATCTGGATCAACACATTTCCATTTTCGTCAGCAATTTGCTGATGGTCTTCAGTTTCCAGGATAAAAAGCAATTTGCTCCACTTACCTTGGTTGTGGAAACATGTTTTACTTTTCTTCTAAATCCTAACTCATTGAAATATTTATATAAAATCTTAATTGTGTAAATAACCCTTCAAGATGGGATACAATGATAAGTTAGATTTGCTTCATAAGAAGCTTGCTCTCCAACAAGAAGAGAAATAAATATTCTCTTTTTAAAAAATATTTTTAATGTTTATTTTTTGAGAGAGACAGAATGTGAGCAGGGGTAGGTGCAGAGAGAAGGACACAGAATCCATAACAGCTTCCAGGCTCAGCTGTCAGCACAGAACCCAAGACAGGGCTCAAACTCATGAACCATGAGTTTATGACCTGAGCCAAAGTCAGATGCTTAATGGACTGAGCCATCCAGGTGCTGGAGAAATAAACATTTTCTGAGGATCTGAAAATGTGATTACCTTAACCTAGTGTTTTTCAAACTTTGTTCCACGGAACCTGAAGAGTTTGGAGTTCCTAAGAAGCCACATTATGGAGGTAACTGAAGGCTGTCATTTGAAATGTGGATTTAACCTGAAAGAAAAAGTTTGACAATATGTGTTCATCAGATTATAGAATTTAAAATTTTATATGAAGGGGTCTTTTTTTAAAGTTTATTTTATTTATTTTGAGAAAGAGTGCAAGCAGGGAAAGAGCAGAAAGGGAGAGACAGAATCCCAAGCAGGCTCTGTGCTGTCAGTGTGGAGCCTGACAAAGGACTCAATCCCACAGACTATGAGATCATGACCTGAGCTGAAATCAAGAGTCCGCTGCTCAACTGATGAGCCACCCACACTTCCCAGAAAAGGGGTCTTATCTTCAGATCAGAGGATTCCTTGTGATTCACAGAAGTGTTTCAGAGGATCCATGAGCTACCTAACATGCAAATGGATCCACAAATGGGATTTTTATTATATTTTCAAAGGAGTTTGTGAACCAACATATGATATCTACAATAAGTAAGTAATATTCAAAAGTATGGATTCGTGAGGTGCCTGGGGGGTTCAGTTGGTTAAGTGTTCAACTTCGGCTCATGTCATGATCTCATGGTCTGTAAATTTGAGCCCCATGTCAGGCTCTGTCAGCTCAGAGCCTGGAGCCTGCTTTGGATTCTGTGTCTACCTTTCTCTGTGCCACTCCTCCATTCATGCTATCTCTCTCTCAAAGATAAATAAACATTTAAAAATTTTTTAAATAAATAAAAGCATGGATTCTGAAATTAGAGTTATATAAGTGATTAATATGGGACTAAATGCAAACTTTTTAAGCCTGTTTGTTCATCTGTAAAATAGGAATAAAACAGTATCTACCTCATTGTGTCGTAGGGAAATTTAAAAGAGATAAGCAAATATAAAGGACACAGCACAATGTCTTAAATATAGTATGCCCTCCGTAAATGTCAATTTATTGTTGTCCTTGTTACTGTTGTTTAACAAACTGAAAAACACAGGGAGAGTCACAGGAAATTAATATACTATTTGTAAACAACATTGAGGACTAAATAACTATTTCTCCTTGGATGAGTCAGTGTAGACTTCCAGAAGATGGGCCACTTGGTCTGGGTCTTGAAGATGAGTAGGAGTTTTACTGAGAGATAAAGTGGGAGAAAACCTTTCCAAAGTGGGGACAGGAACAGTATGGGTAAGACAGAGTATTTGCAGGGCTCGGGAAGTTCACTGAGCGGTGAGAAGGTTGTGCAACCTACTCAATAGGACCCAGGAGTGGAGAGGCAGGAAATGAGGTTGGAGTAGTAAATGGGAATTAAAATATTCTGGTGAGTTTGATTTGTAAGCAATATGAAGTCAATGAAGATTTTCAATGAGAATACAATCAAATATTTAAAGGAAGATAATTCTTATGGTGTTGTCAGGATAAATTCAAGTAAAAACATAACTAACATTTTTATGCATTTAATGCATGCCAGGGATTGTTATAAAACAAACAATAATTTTCTCAATGAACCTAAAATGTTCAGATTATCACTTCATGTCATACATGACAAAATTGAAGTTTCAAGTGGTTAGCAATCCAAGGGCACATAACTAGTCAATTATGCAGCTATGCTTTTAATCATTTTGTAAGATTCCAAAGCCCCTTATATTTCCATTGGTCTGTATGGTTGGGAAATAAGATATGAAACTATTGCCACTCATCTAGATAAGAGGTCATAAAGGACTGATATAAGAAAGTGGCAATGAGGATTGATATTCAGAAGCTATTTCTGAGGAAGTAAGGAGACATTAAAAAAATTAATATAAAAAGAGGAAACAGAGAGGCCTGGGGTGGCTAAGTTGGTTAAGCATCTGACTTCACTCAGGTCATGATCTCACAGTTTGTGAGTTCAAGCCCCGCATTGGGCTCTGTGCTGGCAGCACAGAGCCTGCTTAGGATTCTTTCTCCCTCCCTCTCTCTGCTCCTCCCCCACGTGTTCTCTCTCTCTCTCTCTCTCTCTCTCTCTCTCTCTCTCTCTCTCAAAATCAATAATTAAACTTAAAAAAGAGGAAACAGAAAGTACTAGTCAAGGCTAACTTAAGGTAATGAGATGGGAAAGTATTAATACAACTGGAAACTCTGCAGACTAGGAATCTAGTAGATGAATGGTTATTTAATTAATTTACTTATTTATTTAGTATAAAGGAGCATTGGTACAGAGAAAATTGAAAGTGTGGCCCGCGGGGTTTTAGGTGCCTACAGGACATCCCGAGAGAGGTCCACTAAGGAGTTGGAAATACAGCTGTAGATAAGTGTCAGGACTGGCCGGTACCTACTGTGGTTGAGGTCCTAGGGATCAGGGAGATCATTCTGGTGGGATGTGGGGAGGAGAAAGGAAGCACTGATGTCCTCCAGTTGGAATGATAGGTTTAGAGGCTTTCTGCACTAATTAAAGTCGAGGTCTTCAGGACAATGTCTTCTTTGCCTGTAGTTTTGAATCCCTCAGATACTTTTACACTACAGTACACATAGTAAACAGTTCATAAAGTTTCTTTGAGTAAATAAATGACAAGAATATTTAAAAAAAAGTACTTAGAGAATGGGAAAAAAGAAGGGACCCAGAAAGGAAGTTGAGAAAGATTGGTTAGGTGATAGGATGAAAAGAAAAGAATGGAAGTCAAAGAAAAGTGTTTCAAAGTGTAGATTTGTGCCAGGGCTTGAAATGCTTCAAAGAGATCAGTTGAGACAAGGACTTAAAATAGGACATTGGGTTTGGGAATAGGAGAACACTGGAAAATGTGTTTCCTATTCTAAACTTATCACTGGAACTAATCACTGGGATTTTGGAATATATCCTTTCATGGGTTGGGAGTCAATCTGTATAAGGCATGTTTCCAAACCCACAATTTAGCAACATAACTGGTAGTATAGATCTAGTGTAAAAGACTAGCAGGCAATTAATTGTACTGAGTTTCATTATAAGTGTCCCAATTTAAAGTGCCTCCTGCTGATAGGGGAAGCTAAGTGTATATTAAAGGGAAAAATGAAATAAAATATATCTCCATCATGATTTTTAAATGATTAAAAATCTCCCCCATAATGCATTGATTTGCTTACAGACTTAAAAATTTGGGAGTCAGTTAACATCTTTTCATACTGAAAAACACAATGAGAATGGAAATGTAAATAAATAAAGGGATGACAATTCTTTAAAAAAGAAAAACAGATGTCTTTGGTATATCTGTTTTTCTGTTTCATGCTTTCAGCGTTTATATCTTTACATGACAGGCAAATAGCCACTTAAAAACTCAGTCTAGTAAGAATCAGTATGTTGTTCCTAGAAAATTAACAACTCATAAATATGCTACACATTTTTACTCAAATATTTTCACTGTTCTTCTTGGACTTTTTGGATAATAAATATTCAGACATATTTGATTATATATGATATAGTGCTGTTATAATATTTTATTGAATACTCAAGACTAATGCAGCTGGAGACTAATGACACTAAAATTGAATAATAATTTCATTGAATAGTATTGTTTATTGTTAAAATAGTGTTAGAAAGGAAAAGCAAGGGTAGTTTCTTTACAAAAATCAGGATAGATGTCCTCTAGGCTTTGTATACATAACAGTGCCTTATAATTTTATTTAGATAATGTCTTATAAAGTCCAAAAATAACAACCATGATTCTTTTTTTTTTTTAAGCCCACAAGGGAATCTGACACCTCTGAGTTACTGAGCAATCATTGATCAAGAACTAGCATGGCCTCTTAAAGCCTGTAATAGCTAATGGGAAGTATAGCTATACGCTATAGAGTTAGGGATTTAAAAATGTCAAGCAGCACTAGTAAGTCATGCATCCCGGGACCATAAAGCCAGTAGCATGTCAATAATAATGACATGCTCTTTGGAAAACAGGTAAAATTAACATGCTAGTGTTTTAAGTTGAGAGAATATTATAGAACTTTGGAAAAATAAATAATTTTCTCTGGCATATGAAGTTGCTGAGTTGTGTTCTATATGTGGCTGTAACTTACTATGCCTCCTAGATTTGAATCTCAAATACAGGGCCACACAGACTGTCAGTTGACAAAGGGCCTGACATGGCGTAATAGTGAAATGTGTAGGCAATAAAAAGAATGCACAAAAGACATATCCATACCTGAACAAGTCAAGTGTGCTAGAGGATACAAGTGACTTTACATGCAGGAAACATTTATGAAAAGAGATGGCAGGATAATGAAGGATACCTTTAGGAAGCCCACTCTTCTGTTAAAACAAAATTTACTGAGATTTGTTATTTTTATTTTTATTATTTCAAGATAGCCTATTTTAAAAGCCACATTTAGAATCAAGACTTCAATCTGATGTTTAAAAAGCTTCTAGGCTCTTCAGAATTTTTTTTTCAGTCTTTACTTTTGAAAGAAGCTTTAAGAAAACAGCTGCATTTGAAGAGGAAAGGAATACCGGACACAAGAGAAAAGGGAAATTGTGTTTTATTGAACGATTTTTTTATTACTACTCTGGGACCCCCCACAAAAAGTGACGATGGCTATCAAATAACTCTCCCTCAAAAAAATCTTTAAATCAATCTTTAATGAGAAAGAAAGGAAAAAGAAAAGAAAAAGAAAATCATACTAGTCTTATTTTATGCGCACAATTCTATATCTTTTTTCTAACTCATCAATATGCTGATGGTTCTTAAATTTAACATTTGAATTAAATACCCAAGGGCCTTGAATGACACTCACCCCCCCCCCATTAAAAGATATATAGATCAATGATATGGCATTGATGAAATCCTTGATATGATTTGTGACCCTTTAACTAACGACATTTCCTCTAAAGTGACAAAATCACAACAAAACATAAAAAAAGAACGCCTTATTACAAAGGAACCCGCCATACATTATTTAAATCTTTCCCTCTGAGAGAGCAAGAGCTAGAATGCATACTGAGTATCTGCTACTCAAAATGAAATGATCCTTTTTCATGGAACTCAGAGCACTGATTTCTGACTGGTCATTATGAGAAAAACAAATACCATCTGCAAATAATAATTAGAATGTAATATTATTTAAGCTTCTGAGAGAACATAAAATATGTATATAGAAACTCTAAAGCTAATAAACATATACTGTAGATTACTTCAAAGCATTTCACATTTGTATTGCTCAACTACTAATAAAATGAAACAATGTTAAATCCACTTTCTTAAGTTCTATTAAAAAATCTCTCAGTTAAATCAAGAATGGTTCAGCTCACTTGAAGTTACAGCCTGGCGTAGGAAAATTGCATTTTACTGCTCTTCTATTGATTTTTAGCAAATTTAAAACTGTCACTATCTGCTGATTCTGCTTATCTTTGAATTTAAAATGTCCATAGTATTTACATAGCATTGAAAAATTACTGTTTCAACATATTGTATTTTTAATGCAGCTCTTTTTTTGTGGTTTATATAGCTAGCTTGTTACTAAGAGGACACTTTGATGTCATCCTCTTTTGTAGCATACAATGAAATCTCATCTTTCTCTTTAATCAGGAATGGCATATTGACTGAAAAATAAAACCATTTCTCATTTCCTTCCTTTTCCCCCCTCACTCACTCTCCCTCTTTTTTTTTTTTTTCTTTTAAAGACCAGCATTTCAATTGTTTTGCATTTGTAGTTTTTAATACAACTCAGTATTACTGGGCAGTTCAATATTTTAAAATTATTTTCAAAAAAATACAAATCATCTTCAAATTAGCCCGAGCAAGATAGAAGAGTTCTTTGCTCACTGGTGAAAATTCTCCCAGAGATAAATAGATCATTCGGTTCCTGCTATCCATAAAACCATGTATATAAAGTGCACATAAAATTCAAGTCACAAGGCATTTGTTGAATGCTAGTCCCATCAATTATGCTTTATTTCCATATGATTGTGCAAATGATTTGTTCAGAAGATGAGTTTGGGGAATGTTTAAATATCTTGGTAAACATTAATGAGCATCAATCAACATGAAAACCAGATTTTTTCTAACTTCTATTGAATGTGATTCTTTTTCTGAAATAGACATTACCAAACAAAAGCTATAGACTCAGTTGCTAAGCATCCATTAAAAATATAATAGCCACATGTGAGGAAAGTCACATCATTATGGTAAAAAAATTTTTTTGTATTCTTCATGCAAATTCACTATGATTGTAACGTTCAAAACAGTAATACAGCTATAGGGGCCTATCAGTAATTTTATTGTAATCATGAAAAAATATAAGGTTATTTTTAGGCACATATAACAACTTTCACTTTTCTGAGGTTTGAATTTAACTAAAAACCATAGCATTTTGCTTAGTATCTTAACTTTACTCTGGAAACTTTAAAATTCTGTCAATCAAAGTAAATATTATTGGGTTGTACACTGAAAATACAGTTTTGTTCGTTGGTTTTGCATTGTTTTTAATGTGAAATCTTCCAGATCACCCTGCAGACTTGAATTTTTGACACAGCTGTCAGTTAAGGACGAAACTGGGATGAAGGGAGAGGAAATCAGGGTTCTTTAAATGCCTATCATTCATTCAACAGGCTTTTCAACTTGCTCCTATTATGCACGGAACACTGTGCTTCAAAGTGTCTGATGCTGGGCAAATCCATTAACTCAATGCAATTCCTTCATAAACATTTTCCATACCTATACTTATTCAGTAAAAAAGTGCTAAAACAAAGGTTAGTTGTGGTGTTTCCCATGAACAAAAATCAGCCGATAGCACCATTGTACTTCCATTAAACTTGTTATTGGGATGGAATTGAGAAGTTATGCATTATTTCCAAGTTATTCTTTTCCTAAAATCATTCTTCCATTTCTGTAATTATCAGCTTAGGGACAATATAACAAAACAGTAATTGTTAGTACTAAGGCAAAGATCCTTTAATAACTTTAAGGTTTGGCTTTGAAATGCTCTAATTGAAATCAATAAACTCTGATTACTTACCAAATATTACAGATTCAGGTTCTCCAAAGTCAATGTTGTTTGCAAAAAAGGCACTTAAATTATACATTAAAGTCATCTTCACTGGGAAAAAAAGTTAATTTTATAGTGTATTTGGTGAGTTATAAAAGTCTCATTCTTTATGGTTATAATTCTTTCTTAGTCACTATTTTCATACGTTCTTTGGGATTTTAGAAAAACTCAATTTACTCTAATATTTAAAAATTTATTTATTTAAATTCAAGGTAGTTAACATACAGTGTAGTATTGGTCTCAGGAGTAGAACTGATTCATCACTTACATATGACACCCAGTGCTCATTCCAATAAATGCCGTCCTTAATCCCCATCACCCATTTAGTCCACCCCCCACCCACTTCTCCTCACAGCCCTCAGTGTGTACTCTGTATTTGAGTCTCTTATTATTCCTTCTCTTTCCTGATGTTCATCTGTTGTGTTTTTTAATTCCACATAGGAGTGAAATCATGATATTTGTCTTTCTCTGACTGACTTATTTTGCTTAGCATAATATACTCTAGTTCCATCCACATTGTTGCAGATGGCAAGATTACATTTTTTTTGATTGCCAGGTAGTATTCTATTGTATATATACCCCACCTCTTCTGTATCCAATTTACTTTTTTTTTTCTGAAGGGGTGGAAATCATGGATACAAAACTGCAGGTGAATGTCCAATTTACTTTTTTTGTTTTACGCTTGGCAAAAGGGAAGTATTGAAAATTTTAGTACACCATAAGCCAAGTGTTTCAATTATTGATAATAAGTATACAAACCAAGTTATCAAATGTGTACCATTTTGTCACCCATGATAAGTGATAGAACTTTTCAAATATGTGGATGATCTGACAGCATTTTTTGTGGTCAGACAGGGACATGTCAGCTGATGAATAGTTTTCTTTTTCTCCATAACCAAGGGCTGAGTCCATTTTGTAAGTAAAAATGATTGTGATTATAAATGTAATTTCATCTAATTTTATGACATTTTGAGAATGCATAAAAGTGTAAAGAAATTTAAAAGAACAGACAAGTAATTTCACTATCTCTGAAGGTTCTTATGTACTTTAAATGCAGTTAGAAATGGATGATTAAGTCTTTGGTGTTGTAAAAGCAACTTCATTTAAACATAACCACCCCCACCACCAAAAAAAGAAGAGGAAAAAAAAAAGTAAAGAAAATAATAAGGGAAAAACCCAAGACACACTTCCTAGGGGGAAAAA